>NC_050578.1:41799742-42104742 GCF_011100635.1 Trichosurus vulpecula | reverse complement strand
AAATGGATAGTCATCGAGTCATCACCTATCTCTCAAAGGTGTTGTTTTTTTCTTTCTTACATTTAGCCATCAATTAGAGGAGTGGCCGAACAAACTGTGCTCTATGAATGTAATGGAATGACCAAAGCGATGATTTCAGAAAAAAAACAGTGAAAACTTGTAAGAACTGATGTAAAAAAGCAGAACCAAGATGATACTTATACAATAATAACATTGTAAAGACAAAAAACTTTGAAAGATGAATTTTGATCAATGTAACGAGCAACCATGATTCTGGAGGACTGATGATAAATAGTACCCACCTCCTGATAGAGAGGGGATGCATTGAAGATGCCAAATCGGACATATATTTTCGGACAAGGACAATATGGAAATTTATTTTGCTTAATGATTCATATTTGTTATAAGGGTTTTATTTTTTTTCAAATGGGGGTTTCAGAGAGAGAAAATTAATAATTGTTATTTTTTTAACTTACAATAGAAGTTACATTTTAAAAAGAAAAGGGCAAATTTTGAAGGGATGTCTCTGGGATACTAACCCACAGTTGCTCTTAACTTATTAGTGACTATTCTTTGGATCATTTCATCAAACCACCTACTGTAAATATTTTGTCATCTAGTCCATGTCATTCCATCTTATCCATAAATATAGTATGAAAGTCATTGTTAGATGTCTTGATGTAATTTTGATATATGTCTATGTATCATTCCTTTAATAATATATTCTAGAATAGTGCCAGGGATCAATGTTAAAGTCACTTCACAAGTTTGCTTTTCTCTTTTGGAGCCCCTACTCTCAGTTGGCAATGGAAATGAGAATACCTAACTTTTAGTTTCTTGCCTAGGACTTTATAACCATTAGCAATGCATTCTAGGTTTCTTCTGGCAGCAGTATTTGTCCTCATGTAAATCACCAGGTGCTTATAGGAGTTGACTAGTTTGACAGGTCTTGGGAGACTATCTCATTGGAGCTGGATACATGTCCCAGGAAGACAGCATACTTCTCTTTGAGGCCCTCATCACCTATTTGGTCTCCCTCAAGTGTCTCTCTACTACAGTCTGTTTTCTGTGTTGCCACCAAAGTGCTTTCCTCAAAGCTCAGGTGTGATCATATCATCCAATGCTCAATGTGGTTACAGTGGTTCCATATTTTTCCTAGGATCAAGTATAAATGCCTTATAACCTGGCCCTTTCCTATCTTTCCAGTGATCTGTATGTGCTATATATTCCAGACACTATATGTTCCAGAAAAGCTGGTATGCATGCTGTTCCATGTATATAACAGTCCTTATTTTTGCACCTATCCCCTTTACCTAGGACACACTTATTCCTCACTTTTGTGTCTTGGAATCTCTGTTGCTTTCGAGACTCAGCTCAAGCTTTTTACATGAACCCTTTCCTGATCCTCCCCAGCTATTGGCACTCTCCTCTATTTTGTTTGTTTTGAAAATATTATGTATGGGGCAGCTAGGTGGCACAGGGGATAGAGTGTGACCCTAGATTCGAGAGGACTTGAGTTCAAATCTGGGTTCAGACACTTACTAGCTGCATGACCCTGGGCAAATCACTTAACCCTGTTTGTCTCAGTTTCTTCATCTATAAAATGAGCTGGAGAAGGAAATGTCAAACTGCTCTAGTATCTTTGCCAAGAAAACCCCATATGGAGTCATGAAGAGCTGGACATGACTAATCAACAAAATAATAACAATATGTTACATATATACTTAAATATGTACATGTTATCTCCCCCAGTGAGTGTTCACTTATGTTTTTGTATCCCCAAATGCACCATGTCTGACATAAAGTAAGCTGCTAATGAATATTTATTGACTGCTTGAGCAAATAGTCCTCTCTGTATTTTTCAGCAGAGAGATACTCATCAGTTCTACCACTGATCTCCCCTTTGTCAGACCATTACTGATGAACTTTCATGATGACAACTATGGAGCCCAAGAAATTGGTTCCTCCTTAAAGGGCCAGATCCCACCAACCTCTATGAGAAGAACCTTGTATCTCTTACTTGGCCACAGATGTTCAATGGTCCTCATTTTTCCCTTTTACATTCTTTCGCCCTTTAACCTCAAACACAAGTTAGAATTGCCCTTTGTAATTCATCTCCTTTTTTTCTTACTTTCCCTTAAAGCTCTTCCATTCTTTCAAGACTTTATTTTCCCTGAAAACTTGGAGAGTAGAAGTAATAATGCAACCCTTTCTTCTTCTTTCCTAGGTTGGAGACCAGCTTCCATTCTGAGAATACACATAGCTGTTGTATACTTTTGGAAAGCAAACATTTTTTAGTCTCTGCCATTTGCTACAGATTCCACCCCCCCCCCCCCGACTTTCTTTATACTTTCTGGAAGAGAAATCTTCATACCTGATTATTTTTGTTGTCAGCATTTAGAGTTAATGTTTATGACAAATTGCCTGGTTCTAATCACCATTTCCTGTGCTGGAAGCTTACTTGTGGCCGAGGGATTCAACTTGTCCAAGAGAAAAGTGTCATAAATTATTTGCCCTTCTGCATATACTACATTCTATTTTTGTGCCTTTGGACAGGCTGTTCTCCATGCCGGGATTTCACTCCCTCTTTACTCCTGCTTTTTAGAATCCCTGGCTTCCTTCAGAACTCAATGCAAACACCCCCGATCCATGGAGCTTTCCTATGTCTATTGCTACAAGTATTCCGTCTCCTGCCCCACTCCAATGGGATGTGAGCTCCAAGAAGGACAGGAATGGTTTCATTATTTGTCTTTGTATCCCCAGTACCTAGCAAATAGTAGGCACATAGTAGGTGCTTAATAAATGTTGATTGATAAATTGATACCTGTGGAAGTTGTGGAAGTATTCCTGTGCTTTGACTTTTTAAAAATGGAGAATACATTTTTAATGTGGTCAGATAATAAAGACCACCTTAGTTCACTTGTCTTCTCTTGGTACAATTCCCCTGCCCCCATTTTTAGTGAAGGAGCATTCCTCTGAAAAGTCAAGAGCAATTATAAGTTATATAGCAATACTGGAATTCTTACAAAGAACTCAGTCTTTGACAATTTGTTCTGTTTTTATTTATAATTTCCTTGCTTCCTACTGTATTAATTTGAGTCTTTTTAGAAGGAGGTGACATATAAATCTTAAGCAAATAAAGAGATTTCAAAGCAACTATTGCTCAAAATTCTCTATTGCCTTCAAAATTCATTCAACTCCTGATCATCCCTGTTGGACACAATGTTGCCCAGGTCTATACAAGATAAAATAGCTATTCTCCATAATCGATCAGTCTAGATTGGTATAGAACACCAAATATTTTTCCCCAGAAAAGCACTATTTTATCACTGTCCCCCTAAGGCTATGAGTGTCAGCAATAAGGGTAGGTAGTGGGTCATGACCTGCCTTTAATACCAGGAAGACAGGGCTTCAGGTCTTGTCTTGGAAACATTCTGGCTGTGTCTGAGAGCAAGTCAATTAACCTCTCAGTACACTAGGCAACTTTTTCGGACTGAAAACTTCAGAGAAGATGCCAATTTGCATGGGTAGAGTGAGAGTTGTCTCACCCAAGATTTCCCTATACTTAAAAAACCATAGATCCAATCTCAATTCGTAAGTCACTGATATCAGTATTTAAATGTAATCTTAAGACAATGAAAGTGTTAGTTTTATAATTTGAAATAATGTTATAATAGTATACAAAGAAGGGTGCAAGATAATTTTTAACATAGTGTTTTGTTCTATTCTGAATGTAATTTAAGGGCACCTCTAAAAATTGTAATAGTTGGTTAACTAGCATGTGGGAAGAAATGTCGGAGAAAAAGTAATGGTAATGGAAGAGAAGAGTGAGAGAATATGGAAGCAAATCAACACTTAAGAGTAATGTAATATAATAGAGTCAATAAATTACAAATTGAACTATTACTACACAAGCCTATGACATTACTGTATTAAGAATAGGTGTGAATTGCATAGGCTGGTGACTGGGGACCATTACATTTCCTAAATATGATATGTCTCTTGTTGGCTATGAGGGTGCTGGCAGCCAAAAGAATACATGCTGTTTCATTTCCTTTCTCTGCAACGGAGATTTGAAAGACCCTAAGTACTGTAGAGGGCTGGCTCATTCTGCCTAAGACACCAGTGCTGTAAACTTGCTCATGGATTCAGAATCCTTTGGCAGTTTTTCAGCAGACTTGGAAACTCATTTTGATAACAATTAGACAATTGGGGAACAATTTTCCTAAGCTCTGGTTGATGAGCCTTCAATTATGAGTGTTAAAAAAAATGGCAAACAACAAACTAAATAAGCATATTTAAGAATCAAGTAACTCTCTTAAAAGTAAGCCTGGAGTTGTTCTGTGACTTCAAAGATGACTTAAAACACTCCATAGAGACATAGTGTTTTCCTTTCCCTCCTGCACTAAACCTTGGCATATGAATGTTTTTAATGTGATAAAATTATAGAGACATAATTTGCTTGCTGCAGTTCTATTGAACTTTAAGTAAAAAACAAACAAAAAAAGAGTTGATAGGGTTTAGAAACTGTCATCCATCTTTAGACCTATAGAGAAAAGGAAACCTGAAACTCTGTGATCTGTGCAATGTTCAATGCCTCAGATACTTTAAGTTCAGGTTTTTTGTGAGAGATATATTCAATTCAAAATAGGAAAGAAATCTTTACATCTTAAAAAAACAAGGTACACATTTAGGATTTAGAATTTTTAAAAATGCCTAATACTTATTTTATATCTTTATCTTCATTTCAGAACTATTTTTTTTAATTTTGCTGCTCATTAAAGTGTTATAGAAAGAAGATTTTTTTATGGTAAAGATTTTTAAATATAAGACTACCAATTTGACAACTAGAGTACACCTCTTTTTAAGAAAAATTCATATTTTTATAAACTTTTAGCTGTTAGTAGGGTGAATCTTTTGTCACATGGTACAACTCCCATTTATACGGAGTGGGAAGTTCGCATTTTCTAGTTAAATTGAATCTTCTGATTCATAATGTTACTATGCGTTGATACCAACTCCGGGCTTACTTTTAAGAGAGTTACTTCATTCTTAAATATGTTTATTTAGGGACAGCTAGGTGGCGCAGTGAGTAGAGCACCGGCCCTGGAGTTAGGAGGACCTGAGTTCAAATCCGGCCTCAGATACTTGACACATATACTAGCTGTGTGACCTTGGGCAAGTCACTTAACCCCAATTGCCCTGCCAAAAAAAAAAAAAACAAAAAAAACCCAAAAAACAAAATATGCTTATTTAGTTTGTTGTTTGTGTTTTTTTTTTAACGCTCACAATTGTTGGCTCATCAACCACAGCTTAGGAAAATTGTTTCCCAAATTGTCCAATTGTTATAAAAATTAGTTTCCAAGTCTGCTTCTAAAGATTCATATAATGATAGGTATTTTAGATATTAATTCATTGAAAGGAATAATCAAAATGTGTTTCCATAGTATTTTAAGATTTGCAAACCTAATTTTGATTTTATTTGATCCTCACAACAACCCTATTAGCAGGTGTTATTACTCTGACTTTACAGATGAGGGAACTGTGGTTGAATGAGAACAAATGATTTTCCCAGGGTTACATGGTTAATGATAATAATTAAAAGCAAGATTTGAGCTTACATCCAGTTACATTTATGCTTGAGTCTAATAGGCACAATGTACTGTCCTAAAGTATGGGTTGAATCAGTATTGATCTTGATTTGGCTGCTTATCATTTTTCATTTTATTTGTAAATAATATTCTGTATATTTGAAGTAAATGTATATTAGCATGAAGAACAAGTACACACACAATAATATCATTTGACCTTCCTTTTTTAAGTCCAATTTTAACATCTCCTTACTAGCCATGTGATTTTAGGCAATTCACTTCACCCTGTTTGCCTCAGTTTCCTCATCTGTCAAATGAACTGGAGAAGGAAATGGCAAACCACTCCAGTATCTGTGCCAAGAAAACCCCAAATGGGGTCACAGAGTCAGACATGACTGAAAATGACTAAAAAGCAGCAAATGTCTCCTTGTAGTGGGGATATGAACCTAGGTGTTTAGGCAGTTCAGCAGATACAACATTTAACTTGGTGTCAGGAAGAATTGAATTCTAATCCTGCCTCAGACATTTACTCCTTGTGTGATGCTTGGCAAATTACTTAAGCTTTGGCTGCCTCAGTTTCTTCATTTTTAAAATGGAGACAATAGCATCTACTTCACAGGATTAAAGTGAAGAACCAATGAGATTATATATATATATATATATATATATTGCTTTGTAAGCTGTGTTAATTATTATTATTATTTTCAAAGACTATGCCAAAAATGTCTAAGCATTGGCAGCTTTTACCACTATGGAAAGGCTTTGAGTGTGGGTGAAGCAACAGACCCTATCTGTTGCTAATGAGCAACCCAAGTATAAAGGGGCTCATTATCAGTAACTGGCTGGTCATCTGGTAATTAATCCAGTGACTAACCCAGGAAACAAAGAAAAATACAGAATGGCCCCCACTCCTGTGAGGCACCATTCTGCTCTTTTAGTGGCATCAGAAAGGGGGCACAAATGGGGAAGGGGTTTACAAGAATCACTTGTTTTTTTAGATCAGCTATAGACATTACCTTAGTGATTGGCACCCGAAATCTGAGGTCCCAGCCCATCAATCAATCAATGAATGTACTGTTGGAGAGCTTAATCTTATTGATCTTGACAGTTTTGCTAGAAATACAACTAGAAGATATGTGGAAGGTTCAACAAAATGAATGGATGGCTCTTGGGTCGTCCTTGGAGAAGCAAATAAAAGAATTGATTGATTTTATGGAACACTCGGTCAGCGCTGCTCATTGATAAACATTTACAAAAAGATTCCCACAAAAAAAATATTGTATCTTCAAAGTGAAGTGAGCAGAACTACAGAAATAAACTACAGAGTAACAGCAATACTATAAGGAAAATCAACTGTGAGAGATTTAGTTACTCTGATCTATAAAATGATTCGCTGCAACTCCAAAGGACTCATGATATAAAATACTGTGTGATATAATACACACACACACACACACACACAGAGGCATGCACACACACAGACATACACATATAGCCTATAATAGAGCACTGAGTGACTCAGTGCAGAATGAAGCATTTTTCCCTTTTATTTGTCTTTCCCTTTTTTTCGGAAGATGGCTAATGTGGAAATGTATTTTGAATAACTGAATAGGCATAAGGGGCCAGCTAGAAGATACAGTGGTTAGAGTACTGGACTCAGGAACATTCATCTTTGTGAGTTCAAATCTGGCCTCAGACACTTACTAGCTGATGCTACATGACTATATTATATCTATCTCTGTGAAAGAATAGGTCATCTGAAGAATTAAAGTTGAGTGTTACCCAAAAAGAAATTAAAAGCACGTGGTAGATGTGAGTAGGCTATAACATATGACCAAGGAAGAACTGTGCAGAAGAAGGGATTTCATCATAGAGATGTACATCTGGAAAAGGAGGTAGGCCTGAAAGATAGCAAGAGAGAAGAATGGGTAACAGACAGACAGGCTCCACGCCCCTTTAGTATGCATATATTATCAATAAATCTAGAGAAACATCTCCTGCATTTTAAGTGGGTCCCCTTAGAGGATTTATGAGTAGGCAAGGAAAACAAGAGATGCTTGTGAGAATGCAAGGGTGGGCTTATGATCTCTATCACTGGGGGGAGCACCCACACTGACAGGATCACAGATCCATTGACAGATTGAAGTTTACCTTTCTGGATTTTTTTTTTTTTTTTGGAGAGGGGAAGGCAGGGCAATGGGGGTTAAGTGACTTGGCCGAGGTCACACAGCTAGTAAGTGTGTTAAGTGTCTGAGGCTGGATTTGAACTCAAGTCCTCCTGACTCCAGGGCTGGTGCTCTACTCACTGCGCCACCTAGCTGCCTCTGGATTTTTTTTAATCCCAGGGAATTTGTCCATTCTAATTTTGCATGTGATTAAAGTGATTCTGTAGGACCAGAGCTAAACATCTCCCAAATATCCCTACTAAACATGCTCATTCATTACAATAATATTAGAAACTCCTCTTTGCTATCAGTTTCTAAAATGAGACAATGAACCAGTAGGAAATGGGTCAATATTCTTTGATTACTTTTCTCTGCAAGAGAATAATTCATTTTCTGACTTTAAACATATTATTCCACATATTTTTGAAGATGATATGAGTGGGGATTCAGCCTGACACATCTGATTCAGATTTATTTTAAATGAGAAAATGGCATCACTATGAAACATAATTTGACAAAGTTGGGATGACAAACTTATTTACAGTGAAACTTCCAGAGAATAACTAGAATTCTAATGGAGAATGAGTGCTCAGGAGGGTTGGTTTTGTTCTTTCCAACAGACTGTATAGTTTAAGGCAACCAGAGTGTTTTCATAAAAAGCAGGGATACAACTAATTTGTGTGTTTTACATAAGCTGTCATATTGACTTCAAGATGTCCTCATTCCAAGTATGTAAAATAAAATAATTATTACAATCTGTTCCACTCAAACTCAAACCAA
Organism: Trichosurus vulpecula; assembly: GCF_011100635.1. Classification (NCBI taxonomy): domain Eukaryota; kingdom Metazoa; phylum Chordata; class Mammalia; order Diprotodontia; family Phalangeridae; genus Trichosurus; species Trichosurus vulpecula. The sequence goes on along the minus strand of NC_050578.1, from coordinate 42,096,206 downwards.
CATTCATTGCAAGAATTGCAGAATGGATTTATATCTCAATATCTTTAGTCATATCTCAGACTAAAAAGGACAACCACACAAAATAATATGAAGAGAAAGAAGTAGAAACATCAAGATATGAAAGGTGGATATATAGAGAAATGACATTTATAAGAAGTCAGAGAAATATATAAATCCCCATCCTGCCTGGTCCAGTCAAGATCTTGTCAATGCCAATCATCACTATAAAATGATTTACAAAGACAGCAAATAGCTGCTACTGTAACTGCGTGGGGGTTTAGATAGAAAGCATGAGATATCGTAGTCTACAATAATGCAAAGTGAAGCACTGAATGATTTCCATAGTCCAAATCAATGCAATTTTTCAATCAGAACTTCAATAGATGCAGTGAATAGGATGCATGATGCCTCTGAACTCTCTCTGGGATTGGGGCAGGGTGAGGCATACTACTGGCTGATATAATTAATGAGTTTTCCAATACAGTGAATGAGTTGATTTGGTGCGGAAGAAGTAGGGGTCGGGATTAATTTAGAAGTAATGGTGTTGTAAAAATAAAAGACAAAGAAAAAAGAAAAAAAAGTCATCAATAATGTATTATTTTGAAAACAATTTTCCTTGATGTTTTATTTTTATATCGTCCACACTTTTCTAATGTATTTCTTCTCTTCCGCATTTCAGAGAGCCATCCCTTATAAGAGAGACTAAAGATGGGGCAGCTAGGTGGTGCAGTGAGTAGAGCACCAGCCCTGGAGTCAGGAGGACCTGAGTTCAAATCCGGCCTCAGACACTTGACACACTTACTAGCTGTGTGACCTTGGGCAAGTCACTTAACCCCAATTGCCCTGCCCCTCCCCCCCAAAAAAGAAAGAAAAAAAAACACTAGTGGGTTTAATGACAACAAAAAAATAAAATGAAAAAAGTCTGCCATTATCTGTAGTATTACACACCTGTTTCCCCTCACTTATAGGAAGAAGGGAGATGCCTTCTCACATTTCTTCCTTGGGGCCAAGTTTGGTCGTTATAATTTCACAGCATTCAGTTTCAATTTTGTGCTGTTGTGTTTTTTTCTTTTCTTTTTTTATATTGTTGGAATCATCATGTAGGATTTTTTTCCCCAATTCTTCACTTTGCAGCCGTTTATGCGACTTTCCATTTTTTTCTCTGTATCCATGGAATTCATTGTTTCTTACAGCACAGTAACGTTTCATTCTATTCACACACTATGATTTTTAAGTCATTTCTATCGATGGGAAGATATTTTGTTTTCAATTCTTTAGAAACAAAAATTTTCTATTTCAAAAAAGTGTTTCTATAATATTTTAGTGTATGTAAGGGCTTTCTTTGTCTAATTAGGTACCTTGGGAACTTAGCAGTAGAATCTCTGAATCAAAGGTACAGGCATTTTAATTGCTTTCTTTTTATAATACAAATTGTTTTCTAGAATACTTGGATAAATTTATAGCTCCACCAATAGTGCATTGATATGTTGATCTTACCGCAACCTCTCCAACATTGACTGTCCCATTCTTTTATCATGTCTGGGAATTTTCCAAGTTTGAGGTGAAGCTTTGGAGTTGTTTTGATTTGCATTTCTTTGATTGTTAGTGATTTGGAGCTTTCTTTCATGTCATTCTTGATAGTTTTCGATTCTTATTTAGAAATGTTTGTTCATATCCTTTAATCACAGATCTTTTAGGAACTGGTCATTCATTTCTGTCTTAAAGGAAATGGGCTGGAAGTGGCTGTAGATGTTATTTAATCCAACGCCACTCATTTTACAGGTGAAGGCATTCAATGGCCCAGGGAGTTAAGCATCTTGATCAGAGTCACATGGCAAGTATGTACTAGAAGCAGGATGTGATCCCAAATCTTCTTGATGTCAAGACTGGCTCCCTAACCACCATGCACACTGCTTCTGTCCCTGTGTTACTCTCTTCAAGTAAGTCTTTTTCCCTATCCATTCCCCATCTTACCCCCACAAATGTGGGTTTCCTGTTTCTTTTCAAATTTGACAAAAATTGTTCAAATTTACAAAATGCTTTAAGATTGGCCATGCCCTTTCACAGGCATATACGGTCAAAGTCTCCAGCAACTAGCACAGGGCACTTAGATTTGTTGCCTAGGCTACACTAATGCTAGGACTTTAGTTTCCAGCTTATGGAATAAACACGTATCAGTTCATACATGTCATGCGGTCCATTGATGATTCCGGTTTTGTCAGAATTGGCCCTGGATAGATACAGGAGGCAGACTCGTAGAAATGGAATTTTTTTGTTCTTCTTGCATCATAAGTTGTAGTTTAAGGTCATAGTCTGTCCAAGGAAAGAGCTTTACAGAGACTAAAAACCACATGAGTCACACGGGCAAATTTAAATGACCAAAGTGGATTCAAGCTGAGATGAGAGCATACATCCTCTGTAGATATAAGGGTCAGGAATGGATGCTTTCAGGTTTTTGCCACATAACAAAGACAACTGAATGCCTCAGCCCAATTTGGCTTCCTAGCCTTAATCCACGCAGGCACTCAGGCTCCTATTTTCCACTCTCACTTCCACCCACACAATCTCTCCCTGTCACAAATTCACTTTCATACATTCACACATGTACAGTACACTTGAAGGATAACCAAAATATCCTTGTCCAAATAAATTTCTGTTCCCTTTCTGGAGAAACATTCCATCTTTTTTGTTATTGTTGCTAGTTCCAGCATTTGGTTAAGGTGAGAGACTTTTTGAAAGGATGAGCCTATATAAGCCCTAGTTAAAGTGTAAAAAACAAAATATCACAACATTTATTAAGAAATTCAGGTTTTGAAGAGATTAAGTGAAGAGAGTTTTAATAAAATGCTGTATTGCAATCAAGCATTTCTTCTGAATGTCACAATTTATCTACACAGTAAATTCAGAGGAAAAATAGGCTTTCAGATTATCAGTGAAGTCCATATCTCTCTTCATAGATTAATGAATTCCTCATAGGGGTTGGCGGTAATTTGATATATCCATCAACCTATCTCACTTGCCCCAATTTTATGAATTTATTTTTCACTCCTTGAATAGCACAGACAAATTACATTTGTATAGGACTGTAAAACTGCCAGTTTTGCTTAGGCATGTTTTTATTTCACTCTTATATCAATACTTCAAGGGTCTGTGAGGTTTTGTCATTGTTGTTGTGTTGGGTATGGGTTGTCCTCTACCCCTCTACATCTTAATAGATGCTATTCTGACAGTTGTTGTGGCCAAAACAAAAAAAATCATCATGCTGTAGGGAACCAATATTTCAATCATCTCATTGCTTTTCTTCGATCCTCTAAAGGCATGTAGAAAAAAAACCAGTACAACCTAGAAGAGCCTACTCATCCTATGTGTTCTGATGTCAACATTTTTTCTTTTTTGGTTTCAAGCCCTTAACTTCAGCCAGAATTCCTCTTAATGGCCTGATACTGTCCTTTCATTTCGTTGTTTGCAATCGGTGCCTGGTGAAGAGCTTTCCTGGAATTTATCTTGAGCCGAAGCAAGAGTTATAAACTGAATTTGTCATTAGAGATAGATAAAATTCTGCCAACCTAAATAATATAACTTTTCTTAAGTCTTTTGTGGCCAGAGTCAGTTTTAGCAACACCCCTTTCATGGGCTAGTCTCACTTTTATGTTATTTTTTCTTTCTAAAAGGAAGTTAGAATGACGGGATTAGCACAGAGATATAGGAGAAAAGCTGCATTTCCAAATTTTCAGGATTTTAAATACTCTTGGTGTTGCAGGCCAGCTTAACCCAGGATGGTCTGATGTTTGGGGTGCAGAATAGGAATGAAATGAGACACTCCTAGACAATCTAATAGTTACTTAGCCATAACAAAAAATGATATTTATCACTAAATTGATTGAGTGTGGCTTCCATGCCTCTGGGATGGCCATGCCAGCATACTAGTCAAGTATCCTGCTTTCTTACTGCTGCCTTTTGTATTTAGGCCAACAGAAAGTTACATATGTCAGGGGCCTAAGCCTTAGATCCCTGAGACAATTAAGTCTTGTATAGAGCCTCAATGCCTTTTAAGGAAAAACTAGCTTAACTTAAAGTATAGATATTATTCCTATCATAGCACGGTAATTGTGCCAACTTCTTCTCTCTTATACATAGTCATTTGCATAGAGGGTGAGGGCTATATGGGACATGTATGACTGCACACATTTTACTCCCTTGTGAATTAAAGGAGGTAGGGGAAGCTGCGTTAGAATAGGCCACCCTACTCTAAAACATCTTCTGAAAACATTCTGCTGGTTAGAGATTCATTTGGGTTCATCAGCATCCTCTTAAAAAATAATAAATACCCCAAGGGAAAGTTATGTCATTCACAACTCTATTTGAATTAGTTTAATCACACATTCAGATCAACATAATGCTAAATTCAGTAGCACATATGAAGTCACAATCACAACTGTTTAATGGGGTGAGAGGGAGCATTTTGGAGCATGATAGCTTAGAATCAGAAGGTATGAAAGGTAAGATTGAAGAGCTGGAGGGGCAGTTGCCAGTATTGAGTCACTACGGTTTAGGAAGACAAGGAAAAGGTTAAGAGAAGTTTGGAATAGGAACCATACTGGCCAAACCACAGTCACTGCCTGGGTCTTGGGGTTGATTTCTGTCTCTGCTCCTTGCTACATTTATGACTGTGGTCAAGTGACTTTTTCTTCATTGGCTTTGGTTGCATCATCATGAAGATAAGGAAATTGGTCCCTTGATTTTAGGAAAAGGCCAGAAGGATAAGAAAACTGTCCCATAGATGGCAGATTCTTGAATTAATATAACTAATTTTAGATGCTATCTCAGAGGGGCTAATCTGGTCTCTCCCATATTTATTTTAGCCTTACTAGAGTTTGGCTCACTGTCTTGCTCCTATGATCCTTCCCCTCTTATTGAAAAATTGAAAAAGGGAATGAGATTGCTCTCCATAATGGTTAGAACAGTTCACAGTTCCACCAACAGTGAATTAGTGTCCCAGTTTTTCCACATCCCCTTCAAGGTTTGTTGCTTTCCCCTTTAAACATCTTAGCAATTTGTGTCTAATGCTAGCCATGTCTAGGGCAGGAGGGGGAGGGAAGAAAAAAGGAAAAGAAAAAAAGTTTCATAATAACTTTATTATATATTTAAAAGGAATAGCAAGTTGCTACAAATAATAAATTTGTAGTTTCATGTTCGGTCATCTTTTTTTCTAGTCTATTATAGAAATGCTTTTAAAATTCATATTATATTATGTTATGTTATGTTATGTCATGTTAATTATATTGTATTGTATCATGTCATATTAATATATTAGAATATATTTATTTTTCAGAATAAGATAAATTTTCGAAAATATATTTATATTATGTATTTATATTATTCATATATTTATATTTTATATTTATTTTATTTATTATTGTTATTTATTTTTCAGAATAAAATAATTGTTTTTAAAAGAGTGAGACAAAGGGAGAGTATAAAGAAGATAAGATAGGCGAATGTGCCTGCCCACTGGGCAAACCCTCTCTCATGAGCACATAACTCAGCTGATCTCCCTTGGCCTGTTCCCCTTCAGCATATAATTCTCAATAGTCAGGACTGCCTCTCTTTAAGACTCACAGAGGTAATAGGAGCACAGTAGCATAGACTTAGAGCTTGAAGTGATCAGCAAGTCCAGCCCCGTTATTTTACAGATGAGAAAACTGAGACCCAGAGAAATTAAAGAACTTGTCCACAGTCACAGAGCTCAAACCCAGTTTTTCGTGACTCTAAATCAAGCACTCTATCCACTGCCTTGACTGTACTGCCTATTTGATGAACTGAAGGGCCTCCAGGGCCATGGCTAATCCTTAGCTATCCAATGTCCACCAAATTCTATCAAGGAGGAATTCTTCACACTGAGTTGGGGGAACAAAGATAAAATCTCTCATTATATTTTAAGACCTTACTATCAAATTGTCTTTATGGCCTCTTTCTTTTATCTTCTGTGATTTCACTAGCTGGACAAAGAAGAAATCAAGCCATCAGTCTGGACTCTGATAAGTCTGGACTTTGTTTCTACTTCCATGCCAGGTGCCTTCTCACCTTGGAGAAGCCTCCACCCTAAGCCCTGTATGCTTTGACTGGTGACTCCCCTGCACAGGGGGCCTTTTCAGGAAGGTACCCACTAACACTCACTTTACTCCTTATTCTATTCATTCTCTGTACTTCATTTCTGCTTCTTCACCAACCACCTTGCTCTTCATAATCTCCCCCATCTTCCTAACATCCATGTGGTTTTCATGTGTTGTCTCCCCCACTAAAAGAAAGCTCCTTGAAGGTACATCACGTAGCTAATAAGTGTCTGAGGCCAGATTTGAATTCAGGTTTTTCTGACTCCAGAAGTGGTATTTTGTTCATCTCTTAGCTGCTCAATTTCTTCCCATCTGCCTATGAATATGCTCATACAGCCGCAATACTAAAAAGTATATTTTCTTGAACATCTAAACCCTTCCAATTACCTCCCCATCTCTTTCTTTTCATTCAGAATATTTTTTTCAAAAGTTGCCTATTCCTACTCAACGCCTTGTAATAGGACTTCTGCTCTATCACTTTAAAGCAATTAATTTACAAAAGATTATTTACCAATTATTTCCTAAGCATTAATCCAATGACCTGTTTCATTTTCCTTGACTTTCCTGGTACCTTTGACTCAGTTGGATTACAGGATCTTTTCTTCTACTTTGATCTCAGAGAAATTACCTAACAACTCCTCTTTCTCTTTCACTGGCTTCTTAGCCTTTTTCTGACTTCTGAAAGTGGAGGAGGGAGGAATGTCTTCAAGGATCTACCCTTGGTCCTCTTCTCTTCTCCCTCAACGTCATCTCCTTTGACATTTCCATCCATTCCCATGAGGTCAAGCACCATCTGTAATCAATGGATTCCCAAATCTTCGTCTCCACCCTGGACTTCTATTCTCAACTATATATGTATGTGTACATATGTATATGTATATATATATATGTATATATATATATATGTATATATATGTATTCTTTAACTGTCTTTAGGCAACTTCTACTCTACCAGTATTTCAAACTCAGTAAGTCCCAAGTCAAGCTTATTTCTTCCTTTTTCAACTGTTCTTTCTGTTTTTATTTTCTCTGTGGTACTTCCATTAACCCAGAAAAATAGTTATAACTCTCCATGACCCTTTCTCTCATTTCTCCTACTAATGAGTCCTATGGATTCCATTTTTACAATTTCTCTTGCATCTTTTCCCTCCTCTCTCTTCACCCACACAATACCTTAGTATAGGCTTCATTACCAGCTGCCTTGACTCTTATCAGGTTTTCCTTCCTCTAAAGTCTCTTACCTTTAACCCGCCCCTCATAGTGCATCTAGAATATATTACTTTAATGAATTAATCGTGCCATTTTACTCCTGTGCTCAAAATTCTTTCATGGCTCTATTTTGGAGCAACTTTCTGAGACTATAAATTGAAAAGAAGATGCCTCTTTGGTAGAGGGATTTTCTTCATCTAAAGTTCTCTATATTAATGAAATCACATATCGAGTCCCTATTCACTTTCCCTATTCATCCCTACTAGACTGCAAAGTATATGAGAACTTATACGTAAAGTATAGAGGACTTAACTTTTTATCTCTCCCAAAGCTGAAAATGATTCTCAAAATACAATAGGTACTTAATACATATTTGCTAAGTGAATAAATAAATGCACAGTTATCTAGTTCTGACACCCAAATCATCATCTCATGCTGAAAGTTAATTCTGGTTTCACAAAAGCCGTATTGTTGGAATAGGACCTACAAGTCCTGGCAAGTTAGGAAGACTTTATATAAAGGTCCCATGCTGGACATTGTGTCTTTTTGTCCAAGAATCAGTCCAGATAAGATGAGGGAGACTCCTCAGAATGTTGCCAGGTGATCATGAAGGTGTTCTACTAAAGCATTGAGAGTTTTTAATCTTGTATTGGTGGAAGAAGTTCCCATACTGATAAAATCATCAAGTGAAATTAGATTTCTTGCAAAAAAGAAAGGGGGACCCATGGGGATATCACCTCTGTTTCTCTATTTGTAAAGTAAAAAGCTTTATGGGGCGGTGGCATCTAGTGGAAAGGCACATTGATTCTGAGTCAAAAACACCAGGCTGAAATTCCAGTTTTGTCATTCACTATTTATGTGACCTTGGGTGAATGGCCATCTTTGTAGGCCTCAAGTTTCTTCATTTAAATAAGGAGGAGGGTGGAATAAATTGTCTCTGGGGTCCATTCTAAGTCTGTGATCCCTTTTAGCTTTAAATCTATCATCTCATAACAAGTAATAGGAGAGGGAAAAATCTGTATCAGATCGAACCATATTCTTCCTATGGGTCCAGCTGACTCTGTACCTCCCTCTGTGAACATTTCTCCACTCAACTTCCTCAACATGTGCACTCTCTTATATAAAGGGGAGGGGGACACACTGGCAGTGACAATAGAAATTTTGCATCTCAGGAGAAAATTCTGAAATGCATGGAGGCCCTTCTGATGGTAGATGGAAGCATGAATCATGTTTTCTTGGTAGTAAACAGCATGACTCTCATTCTGCAAAATGGTTCAGGTTTTTTTTAATGCCTTCTTGAGTGTGTGTTTCTAGAACATGGCAGTCAGCACACAAAACAATCCCTTTATTCCCTCGTCATGTATTATTCCAACATATGAATCTCATTTTAAAATACCAAAAGCTCATTTTATGAATGATTGATTCTTTATGTGTTTTATTATTACCTCTCTTGGCTATCACTTATAGAGCTTGCCATATGGCATTAATAACAAAATCTTCATGGGCTATCTGATACTTCCAAATACACATGCACATGTGCACACGCACACACATGGACACGTGCACACATATACACAGCCAGAATTCAGTAATTATGGCTCTACTTTGTTCTAAGCTAAATCTATGTTCCCTTGTTAAGGTCCTTTTGTTTGATTGTGATTTCAGGATCAGGAAGCTAAAATTTATTTTAAATACTCAAGTGCCACTGCCTGTAAGAACACTGTGCCGGGTACTAGGTGCAAACATAATTTAGTATTCTGGGGGAAGAAAGAAATTCCTTGGTTTTTATTATTTGCAGCTGTCTAGAAAACTATGGTTTTTCATCTTGAATTATCTGTGTGAAGTTCTTGTAGTAGTTATATATTCACCTTCATGCTCAATTTTCTCATGTCAAGACTATATACATTGCAGATAGAAATTTTTTAAAGAATAATATAAAAAAACAGCTTTTAAAGTATTCACAAAAAGTTGCTAAGCTACCAATACAAAAGGAAAAAAATGTTTTCCTTTTAGAACTTCTGGAGTGAGGTGAGGTTGTATCTTAGTTAGAGGGGGATATTATCCCTAAAATATGAGTTGAAATGAGATATATAGAAATTGATACTCTCAGATCCCAATTTTAATATTTTCTTCAAAAGAACCAATGTCATGAGAACCCCCTCCTCTGATTCAGTATAGGAACAGGTTATCAGCTTCTCTCTAAATTTAGCTTGGCTAGGCCTTAGACAATAGAAACACAGTTCAGTGTTGGACCCGTTCTTGGCATGACCTATTTATACACTATGGACACACATTCTGAGATACCAGGGCCATCATTATGCTATGAAAATATATCAAAAAGAGGTTTACTAGAAGACATATTTTCTATTCAAAATAGGGAAAAGAAAACATTGTGTGATAAACATGTGAGTTGAAGGAATGGTGACACAAATAGACAAATGACATATTGAGTAATGTGATACACTGGCAATGGAATTTTTGAAAAGGTTTCTTTTTAAACTATGGAAATGAATCAAGCTTTGTCCTTATAGATTCTATTTTATGGAATAATCACAAATACTTTATAATATACACATATACTTCATTTTTCTGGTAATTGAAAACTACAAACTCAAAGTTTTTGAGTTTTAAGAATTTTGAAGCAGGGTAAAAAAAACGTCACTTTATAAAAATCAGAAACCCTAAGACTGGCCATCCCATCCATGCCTGAGCTTATAGATGTTGACTCAAAATGGCAGTCCATCATCACTCATGTTTTGTGTTCCTTTTGATAAGCAATATCAGGAAACACAGGTGATTTTTGAATTTTAAATACTTCAGAGTACGAGTCATGTACCTATCACCTAAGAGGGGATACAACATTTGACATGTTTAGTTGACCAATGTTGGTAGTTTATCTTGACAATGTAGACCAAAAGTGTATATTTTTTTGGGGGGGGGGCTGCATTTTTCAACCTTAGCTATCCATATTATTCAAATTGAACTGATAATTGCTATATCTCTACAGCCAAATATCTATTTCTCACTGAAGAATACAATGCATAGCTGACATGCAACCAATAAAAGTGTCCATGTGGGAAACCCTTATTTATTTATTACAATGTAGGGAAAACAAACAATTTGGGTACAGTTGTAGGAATGCAGAACAAAGGTTGCAGTTCCACCCTATCCCTCCAGCATGTCTCAAGTAAGGCTCAAAGTAATCCTAGAATTAACAAACAAGGGGCATGATAGGAGCTGAAAGGAATTTACTCATCCTAACCCAAATAAGGCTCGATGTTGATTGTTTTCATTTTCTCCTTCATTGACTGAATTCAGTTTATTTTACTTTAATTTGTGAAGACATAATTGATTGGGACTGAATTCAGTTTATTTTACTTTAATTTATGAAAACATAATTGACTGGGTTAGTTTCAACTGAATGGATTTAATCATGCTGCCTATTGGACTGACTGATTCACTAGATCACTTTTTGACCAGGAGGCCATTGATCAATGATCAACGTGATCAGCTAACTTCAAAGTAGGGTTTTTTTTTAATAAATCAACTTATTCCTTGAGCAAACATTTATTAAGTACTTGCTATTCAATGGGGAAAATACAAAGTCTGTGTAAGTCGCCATCACTGCCTTCATGGGCCATCTTAAAGTCTTGTAAGGAGATAAGAACAGAAATATGGTAGCGTTGCCATTCTATAGAGAGTTACAAAAGTATAATTTGAGGTTTGAAGAGGAAGGTCAGGAAGAAGAGGGACAGATGGATGGAGGATGTGGCATTCTGAGTATGGTTTTAAAGTATTGCAGGAATTTCAAAGAAGGAGTAGGGTGCTATTCTACACACAAGAAATATGAACTAAAACGTGAATATGGGAAGCATATTGGAAAATTTTTACTGGAGTACATAGAGGGTAGCAATAAGAGAACAGATTTGAAAAGTAGGATCCAGATTATGGAGGACCTCAAATTCTAGATTGAGGAGTCTCAACTATTTAACAGCGATCCACTGAAAATTTTTGAACATAGGGGAGAAATGACCTGAGTTCTGTCAGAAACATAATTCCGGCAAAGGTATAAAAAACTGATTAGAACTCAAAGAAATTAGAGGAAACTTCTAAGTGTCTATTTTAATAATCCAGAGTGGAGGTCATTAAGGTCTCTTAGATTGGTGGAAGCAGAAATACAGAGGCAAGAATGAGTATGAGAGTTATTACAGAAAAATAATTTACAAACAATCCAAGAATCTTTAAAAATACTTGTGTTTTAATTGCTCCAACAAGGATGCTGAGATGGAACCAGGAGGAGAGGAAAGAGGAAGGAGTGAGCTTTGCTTAAATGTATATCAGGTTTGTAGAAAGGGGAGAGAATTTATTATTGACTTGTCAGTTGTCATTCATTTTTTTCAGCAACAAAGATTTCAACATAGTTTTTTAACAATGAAATAATTGTATTTCAATATGTTTCATTTGTAATCCAATGTATTTTATTTCATATATTTAAAAACCTGAGTCGGGGTTGATGAGTTTCACCAGATTGCACCAACAAGGAAATGTGACTGGATAGGTTAAGATGTCCTGATCCATCCTAACTCCCTTATTTTACAGACGAGGAAAAGAGGCCCAGAGAAATGAAATGATTTGTTCATGTACACACAAGTAGTAATTAACTGGGAATTAGAATTAGACTCAGTTAGGATTCTATTAGGATTAGAATTCACGTCCTCTGCTTCCTTAAACCAATCCTTTCCCCATTAGTCAATGAAGATTCCTAACTAACTGGGTAATTGAATTAGTTAACTTCTTAGGCCCCTTCTAATCCTGAAACTCCTTGATCCACAATCTTTTTTAATATATAATGATACAACTATGCTTGGAATCTAAACTCCCGGAAGGTAGGGATTAATTAGCATCTAGCATGGCTTCTTGCTCGTGACAGATACTCAAGAAGGACTAGAATTTAACAATTGATTCAGTGCATTTTTTTTAAGCCATAAGGCAAAGAAAGTAAAGATAGTAGCATGAAAAATTTTATTTTCAAGTAAAATTATAATATCTGTTTACAATTATTTGTATTTAAATCACTTTTGCAAAGACTGGAGAAATTATAGTAAACTTATCTTTAAAAATTTTTTAATCAGTTAATAGATAATGTTTATATAGCTCTTACTATATACCAAGCACTGTGCTGAGTACTTTACAGTCATCATCTCATTTCATCCTCATAACTCTGGGAGTAGGTGTCATTATTATCAAAATTTTACAGATGAGGAAAATGAGGCAAACAAAGATTAAGTGACTTGATCATGGTTACATGGCTGGATTCAAACTCAGGTCTTCTTGACTCCAGACCCAACCTTCTATCCAATTACACCCATTTCTTCTAGTGTTAATAAATGTTTGTTGACAATTCTGGAGAAAAATTTGGAACTATGCCAAAAGGGCTATAAAAATGTGCATACACTTTGACCCTGCGGTACCGCTTCTAGGGCTGTATCCCAAAGAGATCATAAAAATGGGAAAAGGACCCACATGTACAAACATATTCATAGCAGCTCTCTTTGTGGTGGCCACGAACTAGAAATTGAGGGGATGCCCATCATTCGGGAATTGGCTGAACAAGTTGTGGTATATGAATGTAATGGAATACTATTGTGTTATAAGAAATGATGAGCAGGTGGAATTCAGAAAAACCTGAAAAGATTTATATGAACTGATGCTGAGTGAAGTGAGCAGAACCAGGAGAACATTGTACACAGTAACAACCACAGTGTGCAATGACTGATTTTGATAAACTTAGATCTTCTCAGCAATGCAAAGACCTAAAACAATTCCAAAAGACTCATGATGGAAAATACTATCCACACCCAGAAAAAGAAATATGGAGTCTGAATACAGATTGAAGCAGGGTATTTTCTTTTTTGTTTTGTTTTGTTTTATGTTTTTCTTTCTCATGGTCATTCCCATTCATTCTAATTCGTCTATACAACATGACTAATGTGAAAATATGTTTAATAGGAATGTATATGTAGAGCTTACATTGGATTGAATGCTGTCTTGGGGAGAGGGATGGGAGGGAGAGGGAGAAAATTTAAAACTTATGGAAGTGAATGTTGAAAACTAAAAATAAATAAATTAAACTTATTTTAAAAAATTAATGTTTGTTGATTGATTACTTCAGATAGACTGATCTTTCTAAGATCAATCTTTCTAAGAAGAACAGCATAAATATCATGATAGATTAGGGGAAGGAATTACAAATAATCTAATGGAACAATACGACATAGCTGACAAATGGTGAGAAAGAAACTCGGGCCAAGGAGAACATCCATATCTCACACACATCACTGCCTCTGAAAATGAACTATTTCTTTTAGAAAACTTCATAAAAGTCATGCTACAAATGTTTATTAGGACCTTAAAACCAGTCACTCTTTATATTCAACAGTTATTTCTATGAATAGATCATCCCTTGGAGTTTTAGTAGGAACAGAAGAATACAACACACTTGGGGTCCAAATATTTATTGAATTGTAAACTTGGAGCCCAAAAGGCAATTTGTAGTCTTAAAAATACTTCCCCCTTCTGCCAGACAAAGGCAAAACAAATCTATTTTTCTTGCCAGCATCTAATGCCTGCCTGGAGCAGAGTGCCAAGGATGAAGAAGACCCTTTTGCTAGAAGGGTCATAGTTATGTTAAAGATCAAACATTATCACTTCCTCAGGTATGAAATACCTAGAAATGGCTTTACGAAAATGATCATGGTCGATTTGCACATAGACAAAACCATGAATTTTATCCCTTTGCAGAAAACAAACATAGGAAAAAATCGTGATGATCAGCAGGTCCTGAAGGACTCTAATACAGGAACTGTAGAACCAATAAGGATGGCTTTGCAATACTGATGAAATGAAGGTTTATAGAACAGTCAAGTCCAAGTTAAGTGAAAGTAAAACCTGCCATGAATGTTATAGCTAGGTTTGTGAGCAATTTCACCATTTCCAAATATAAGGGTTAAATCCATCTATCAATTAATAAACATTTACTAAGTGCCTAATATGTACCAGACACTGTTCTAAGCACCAGGGATACAAAAAGAGGCGAAAGACAGTCCCTGACCTCAAGGAGCTTATAATCTAATGGAGGAGATAACCTGCAAACAAAAATATACAAAGCAAGATATACATTATATAATGTACATAATATATAAAATATAAACCTGCAAACAAAATAATGTACATAATGTATAAAACATATTCTATATTATAATATTGTAATATTATATGATATACTATAATATAATATACCTCAGACAAATTAGGTTGGAAAAATGATATAGGTAAGGCAGTGGAATTAAGAGGACTGGAGAACTTGGAATTAAGAAGGGTTGGGGAAAGCTTCCTGAAGAAGGTGTGATTTTAATTGGGACTTAAAGGAAGACGGGGAGATCGGTAGTCAGAATGGAGAAGGAGGGAGAGCATTCCAGGCATAGGGGACAGACAGAGAGAATGCCAGGAGCTGAGAGGTGCAGTGTCTTGTTCATGGAAGAGATACAAGAACAGTGTAAGATGACGGGAAAGGTAGGATGGGGCTAGATTATGAAGGATTTTGAATGCCAGACACTACTCTAAGTGCTGAGGATACTAAGAAAGGAAAAAAAAAACCAGCAACAATGGAGAGATCACAGTCTTGTCTCGTCTCAGGGAGACAATAAGCAAACAGATATGTACAAACAAGATATATCCAGGATAATTTAATGGGAAGGAGCTAAGATTAAGGAGGACTGAGAAAGATGAGGAAGGAAGAGCATTCCAGGGGACCAATATATGGGCAAATTTGGGCAAATTGCTTAACTATCCTCAGTCTTAGTTCCTCATATGTAAAACAAAAAGGTTGCAAGAGATGGTCACTGAGTCTCCTTGTAGCTTCAAATCTAGGATGTATGATCTCTGGCTATAAAATGAAAACATTTATTACTAGAGAGACAGGGTGGTATAGGTAGGGGAGAGGAGAAGGGAAGGGCTATAATCTTATGACAACTTTGAATTCCAATCCTGAAATTTCTTAGCTCTATGACCTTGGACAAGTGTCTCCAGGCATCAGTTCCCTCCTCTGTGCAATGGGAGATTTTGTTTGGATGGCCACCGAGGTCCCTTATAGCTCTAGATCTGTGGTCCATACCTTGACCCCTTCGACTAATGGCCTATATAATCCACCTCTTTGAGCTCTATATATGATTTCTGTGATCAAGGAAGTGCTGGTAAATATTTAATAATCAACTCTCCAGAAAAAAGAAAGGTACGCAGGACACATTTTGAAATTTAATCTACATTATTAATAATTTCTCTGTCACTTTCTTATATCTAGACAATCAACAAAACAGCAAGTCAAGCCCTCATTTGCAGTATTTACCATTTCTAGCATACAGGCTACAGTGAAAATTTAATAATTGACTCTTGGTTCAGTCTAGCTCTGGCACATCTTTATCTATAATCCTATAAATAGGAACCAAAGAGAAAGTGGCAAGTGGAGATAATATTCAAAAAAATATATTTCTCAGTGGATAGGATTGGGATTTGATTTCTGTAGATGGCATAAATCTCTACGGCTCCACTAAGGAGCAATTAGAAGTGTTCTATTTCTTTATGCTCTATATTTCCCTTCAAACTTAATGAAAATGTGGATTTTATTTGTTCCACAGTCCAACTGTTCTTAATATCTTTCAGAATTTTATAATACATGCTATCCCACATCCTATTTATGTCTGCCCTGCAACAACAACAAAAAAATCAGAAATAAAAGCATCCTGTGTTCTCCTGGCAAATATATGTCTCTTAGATTTACATTTTCTGACGGTATGATGAGTCATAAAAAAAGTATTTGGTAGGAGATTAAGACATTGGTATTCTTTTCTATTTTGCAAAATATAATTTCTGCACTAAAACATGTATATTCCTCTTTATATGATGATGGCTTTCCTGAAGGTATGGTTGCTTGAATAAGTGGGGGAAGGGGAAGCCCCTATGGCTTTCCACAGTGAATACAGAGAGAGGTTTTGAGCTTAGGAGTTGTCATTGCCGATTTTCATGCCTCCTGATATCATGACGCTTCCTCATTTGCCAAATGAGCTGTATGACATTCTCAGCCAATATCCAAATGGCCACAGGCTGAGAACCACTTCCTGATGGGATGGTTCACAGAAGTAAGCCTGAAAGACTTAGGACTGAGGCTGGAGAAGGACTCCTCTTAGGAAAGACAGGCCTAGGAAGCAAGAGAGCAAAGAAAAGAAACTACTGAGTCCCTAGAGAGATTGTGAGGAGGGGGAAAGGGACAAAAAAGCCAGGACTGGGAGGTTATCCAAAGCACACTCCAATCATTTTACAATATGCCTCTGCCTTTACTACACAACCATAGCTTATAAGCACAACTTCCAGACAGATGTACTAACCAATTAGAAATTCATAACTGATGTGCTTTTCAGCCATTTAATAATAACAATGGTCAACATTTGTATATGGCCTACTATGTGCCAGGCATTGTGTTAAACACTTTACAATAATTCTCATTGGACCCTCACAACAACCCTGGGAGGTAGATGTGTTATCATTCCCATTTATAGATGAGGAAACTGAGGCAGGCCCAGTAATCTATCCATTGCATTACCTAGTTGCCCATTTGATTTTTAATTGGCCCTATAGAGGTTTCTGATTCATTTATGAATCACTGAATCACTTCTGATTCACAATGAAAATGCACACCAGTAAAAAGGCAGATGTAAATGAGTATTGATCTAAAAGTCTATATGCTAGCTCAGTTTCCCTGTTCTATGTCTCAGACTGGTGGCTTGAGATGGGAAATAAAGCATCAAACTAATTTTCTTTTCCTTAAGCTTTATCCAGGATCTAACCTGAGTTAGATATAACCTTCAGACATAGTAGGACCTGTGAGGATCTCCTTCCTTAGGGCAGGCACATCTCCTTCCAATGTAGGTTCAGAAGCTGGGAGGAAGCAGATATCTACTACAACTCCTTTCTTTGGAAGAGATATGAGAAACAGCTGGGGTTAATTTGTGTAGCCTGGCCCAGCTGATTCTAAGGAAGGTGGGCAGCAGTAGGAAACATGAACATTCAATCTGGTAAATAAATTTTATTAAGCCCCTACTATGCCTAAAACACTGTGACAAGCATTGGGGTGTAGAAAGACAAACGTAAAAAAAAGAACTCCCTCAAAACACTTACATTCTATAGGGAGTATAGAACCTAAACTCTGTAAGAGTAAGGAGTATCATATTTATTTCTGTGTCCCTGTGTTTAGCACAGTGCTGGGCACATAACAGCCTTTAAGAAATGGAAAACTGTCACCATCCAAGGGGGAAGAGAAATAACAAACGAGAATAGTAGAGACATCAGCAAAAAGGGCCATGAGCTCTGTGGTGGCTGCCTAGAATGGACATTAGAGACAATGGAACCTTGGATCACTTTCAGAAGATCTGAGCAATGGGACTCTAGAGATACTATAATGGACTCCAGGGTAATCTACCTCTTTTCCTATGCCTGTGAATTGTTGGGTAGGGCTCTAATTCAGTTGGCACCTTCCATTGGGTCTTTTGGCACTTTAAAAGGCAGTCTTTATTTGCTTTTCCACCTACCACCTTCCTCCACGGCAGTTACACCAGGTTGAACAAATTGGTCCAGAGTGCTTCTGGCAACTCTGTCAAAAGAAAAGGGCTGTATGTGTGATACTGAGCTAGTTTCTTCCAGTGAAAGTGCCTGCATTTGGGGGGAAAGGGCCTACTTGATGGGAAGAAATTCCTGTAGGTCTTACATGAGGGAAACAAAAGTAGATGTCATAAAGAAAGAGAAGAAAAACAGAAGTAGCCAAATGGGGGAGGGTATGAGAATCTATGGAAGGAATCAGGGCAGTTTTCACCTGCCTTGAAATTAAAAGCAGCCAGAAAGGAAATGGAACACAGTCATTGCCTCAGCTCGCACCCCATCTCCTTTCCCAGTGCTCATACTATCCCAATGATTATTTAATAGAATCCTGTTAACTATAGACTTCTAAAAAATTGTCTCAATCCAGCAATTTGAAAAATATTTGAAAAATAAGGGGACAAAAGACCTTCAACGTATTAAAAGAAAGGCAACCACAGATTCATGGAAGGATGCTGAAAAGCATCTCCAGGATGAAAGTTAAGTGAAGGACAGTAAACACCTCTCAATGAAGTAGGATATAGTGAATAGAACTCTGAACTCTGGAAGACCTGGGTTCCAATGCTGCCATAGACACTTACTACCTGTGCAACCGTGGACCAGCTATCTGGATCTCAGTTTCTTCATCTCTAAAATGAGGAGGTTGAACCTCAAAATCTCTGGGGCCTCTTCCAGATGTGATCTTACCACCTTGATACAGGAGTAGAGGAAGGAATCTGATGCCTCATATCAAGACCCAAAAAGCATAAAAAAGGAAAAATGATGTCGTTTGTTGCCAAAAAGCCAAATGCAGTAGAAGCTGTACTAGACTTAGGATCATTCCATTCCTATCTCTAATATATGCTACTTGTATGATGTTGGGCATGCAATTACTGTATATTTAGTTTTAACTACATGCTAGTAAATTTTAACAGCTGTATAGCCCCCTCCCCCCAAATGCAGGCATACCTTGTCTTACTGCACTTCACTTTATTGTACTTTCCAGATATTGCTTTTTTTTTTATTACAAATTGATGGTTTGTGGCAACCCTGTGTTGAGCATGTCTACAGGCGCCATTTTTTTTCAACAGTATATGCTCACATTGTGTCTCTATGTCACGTTTTGGTAATTCTAACATTATTTCAAACTTTTTTCATTGTTATTCTATTTTTTATGGTGATCTGTGATCAGTGATCTTTGATGTTACTGTTGTATTTGTTTTAAGGTGCCAGAAAAGTGCCCATATTCTTATATGGTGAACTTAATTGATAAATGTTGTGTGTGTTCTGACTGCTCCACTCACCTGCTGCCCTCGTTCTGTGTCTCTTTCTCTCTCCTTGGGCCTCCCTATTCTCTGCGACACAATAACATTAAAATTAAGCCAATTAATAATCCTACAATGGTCTCTAAGTGTTCAAATGAAAGGAAGAATCAATTGATAAGACAAATATAATTATTGTCTAATTACAAGAGCCACCCCAACCTTCAGCAACCATCACCCCTGATCAGTCACCAGCCATCAACATCAAGGCAAGACCCTCTACTAGCAAAAAGATTATGACTTGCTGAAGGCTCAAATGATGGTTAGCATTTTTAGCAATAAAGTACTTTTTAATTAATGTGGGTACATTGGTTTTCTTTTTTTAGATATAATACTATTAAGCCCTGAATTGATTACAGTATTGCATAAACATAACTTTTTTATGGTCTGGGAAATAAAAAACATCATATAACTCATTTTGTTGTAGTGGTCTAGGAACTGGACCTGCAGTATCTCCTAGGTATATTTGTATTCATGACACATCTTTTAAGTTTAATCTGCATTAGTAACACTTTCCCCATCACTTTCTTAGTCTAGACAATGAAGAAAGCAATAAATCAAGCCCCGATTTATAGTCTTTGCTGATTTAAAAGTATAACTGCTCACACCAAAAATTTAACAATTGGCTCTTAAAATCTAGTATGAGCTGGCTCCAGCACATTCCTGAGTGGTTTCAACATCCGCAAGAGGTATACAATCATACCTGCACTACTCTCTCATGGGATTATTGTGTAAAATATGTTCACACACACATATAAGCATAAAATGTTATTGTGAGCTCTTTAAGTGCAGAGCCTGTCTTTTGTCTTTCTTGGTCTTCTCAGTGATTAGCACAGTGCCTGGCACACAGAAGGCATTTAATACTCATTGATTGATATCAATATGAGCTAATAGTAGTACTATTAACATACTGTACTGGTAATAAAAATTCAAATATTTTAAATTGAAAATAACATCCTGAAATACATCTCTGTATGTAAACAATACGGAGGAGTAGAAAGTTTGCTGAACTTGAAGTTATAGGACCTGAGTTCAGATCTTAGCTCTGTCCCTCTTAGAGTTAGGGTTAGGGTATGACCCTCAGCAAATCAATTAATCACTCATGGACTCAGTCGACTCATTCAGAAAAAGATGGACTGAGAGGTCACTTTCAGCTCTCAATCTAGAAGACTATGACCCTATCTATGATCCTCTATGAAAATGGAAATAAAAATAAAGGCTACCAGAAAAGAGGGATAAAGATATGGATGAGAACCTGAAATGGAAATCACAGGATGGCTGGTGACATTGTATGCTCATTGCGACACTCTTGTTTCTAAGTAATCTGTAAGGATAGAAGACATTCTCTAAATAACTCTGGTTGGTCCACAAGCCAGAGAATGATTTGTCCAGAAAGTTCTGAGTCCCCATTATAATTATGCAGAAATAAATCTAGTCCAGTTCAGAATCTCTCAGAATTTATAGAAAACTTAGGAACAAGTAAAATATCAAAAACACAAGCTATAGAGTGAAGAACACAGCACCTTGCCCCCTCGTAGGATAATAGCAACAAAAGCCAGTCTTTACATGGTGCCTTAAGGTTTGCAAAAGACTGCACACAGATTACCTCACTGGATAATTACAGCTCCTTAGGAAGTACTATTATCATTCGTATTTTATAGATGAGGAAATGAGAAGTTATGTGACTTATATAAAACTGTATTTTGCTATAATTGGTTCCAACCCTCTTTATTTGGGGGGTCCTCCTATTTTAGGGGGGAAGACTGGGTAAAAGCGCAGTGTCCATTCACCACTAGATCCCAATATTCATCTACATGGTAGTTTTAACATCAGTTTTTCCCACATGGGCTAGTTTGCCCCTCCTTAGGCAGCTTTATGGTCCTCTGCTCTTGGGGGTTCTCTAGGTTGTTGGTAGACAGTGTGTACAGCTGTTTGGTTTCAGCCCTACTGCAACTCAAAACTTCTCAACTCAACGGATCTGATTTGGTTTCCTTTGTACCACTTAAGACCATTATTCTGAAAAGGGGGTTCATAGGCTTAAGGAGATTGCAAAAGGGGTCAATGACATGAGACAAAGTTAAGGACCCCTATTCTGGAGCCTTGTTCCATGGTTAGAATATTGTTCAGATCTCAGGAAAGTCATTTCCTAAGTAGGCAAATATCTTATGCTTTTATAAAATGGTAACTGTCCTCAAGTTTGCATCCAATTCAGAAAAACTGTTGATAGCATGATTCCTATTTACTTTTATCTTCTGGCCCACTCCATAGCCACCATTCCCACAATCCCTTCTTTTTTGACAGAGAATCGCAACCAACAATATTATTTTCTATTATTTGCATCCCAGTCAACTCTTACCCCTACAAATAAAAGAACACAAAGTTATGACTAGTCCAAAATAACAAATGATGTGTATTTGGCTCTGGGCTTTGTTTTGGTACTACACTTTTAAATAGGCTTGTCTGGAAATTCACTTCATACAAAATAATGAAATCAGCTTGTGAAAACTTGACTCAGGAGTTACTAAGAAGCAGCCTGGTTTCCTCATCATGACCCCCCTGCTCAAATCCCTGTTCTCCAGTTCAGGACAGAACTAACCAGTACTCTCAAAGTGTCCCAAAAGCAGGGACTCCCAAATGTTGAGTTTTCCAAAATTTTCTTGCTGAAATGAAGGTCAATAAGCAAGCAACAAATTGAGAAATGATTCCCCCCCCCCCAAAAAAAACAATAACTAAGTAGATGTTGTCAACACGAGTTAGAATGTTCATTGAGTAAGCCAGCAGAATAAGGGTAGGCAATAATATCCTGTCCCAATAAGGTGTAATGTGAATAATGTGACATAAATAAGTAAACCACAGATAATCAGGAGCATATTGTAATTAACTGTGGTCTTACTGACACAGCACATCCTTTCAGGCTTGTGCAGCCCACTTGCATTGCGCAACTACATAACTAAGGATTGAATGCTCCAAGTGTGCATGTGAATGTAGGCTTAGCCTGAAAGAACAATAACAAACACCCCTCTCCCCACCCCCCCCCCAAAAAAAAAGGAAGACATGGCCTTGGACTTCAAGTTGGGAAAACTATAATGGAATGACTGAAGGGAGGGCTCAGAGTCTGATATTTGGTGGTGTTAAATGGTCTAGCATGAATATGCACCATATACACTGCATGGATATGCCAGTATTGAGAGCTCCCAGGGAAGACTGGCTAGCAATATGGCAGAAGTGAGCAAAGGTAGAGATAGGCTGGACACGATCAATCAATCCTTTCTGAATAAGCACCATGGCTGTGGCACCATATGAAACACCACAGGTGTTTCAAAATGTGGAGATTCCTCAAGAAATTTGTTTTGTGGCTAATCATTGAGTCTATTCTCTGCTTTGCAAAATGGAGAAAATACTACCTTTTTCACGACACAAAGAGGATTCAGAAGTTAATTTTTATAAAGTTTTTTTCTTTAAATAAAGAGGTTCCCAATGTAAACACCAGCTTGGTTTAGTGGATAGAATAGAGCTAGGAAGCCTTGGTCTCAAATCCCTACTCTTCAATTTACTAGCTCTGGGCAATCCACAAGCTTCCTGAGCTTCAGTTTCTCATCTATAAAATGAGAAGTTTATATTAGATAGCCTCTGAGGCCCCTTCCACTCCAAAACAATGATCTACATTTTTCAAAATTGAGCATTCACTCTTTCCCAAACTTTTATGCAGTAAAAATAAGCAAACAAATAAACAGAACAAACAAATAAGTAAAAAACAGGCAGAAAGGCCAGTAGATAGATAGATACATAGATACATAAATAGTAACTATTGGATTAGATATTCTATTTAAAGTCCTGTAAGGATTTTGGTTTGAATCAGAATCAGATTTATAATTGATTTTCCTGTCTCTAAAAGTAATAGAGAATCATCATTAATCATATATATAATATATATATACACACACACACGCATATATGTATAAATGTATATATGCATGTATATACACACATATATACACATACAACCGCATGTGTGTATATGTATATAAACACATATACCATATACATTTATCTATATCTATCTATCTGTCTGTCTATCTTCATTGTTTTTCAGTCGCATCAGACTCTTTATGACTCCTTTTGGGGTTTTCTTGGCAAAGATAGGAGAGTGGTTTGCCATTTTCTTCTCCAGCTCTTCTTATAGATGAAGAGACCGAGGTAAATAAAGTTAAGTGACATGTCCAAGGTCACACAGCTAGTAAGTATCTGAGGTCAGACTGGAACTCAGGCAGGAAGACTTATCTTCATGAGTTCAAATCTGGCTAAAAAATTATCCACCAATAACATATACACATATATGTATGTATGTGTGTATGTATGTATATATATTCATGTATATAATTACATCCTAAATGTCATCATCTGTTCATATTTCATGCTTTCTGTAACTGGTTATATCTACATTATACTTGGACAACACAAAAATACTCATTTTTTCCAAGTTTATTTAATCCTAAAAATTTACAAGGATTTTAATTTTCATATATATGTATATATATACATGTATATTTAAACTCTGTGACATAGAGATAGATAGAGATAGATAGGTACACACAGACACACATATAGGTAGCTCGAATACTTGCTTTATTATTATTATTACTTAATGGTTCATAGGAACAGAATAAATAAAAATGCAGGAATTTCATAGCTGTTTTTGTTCCTCATAGACTATTATGTCCTCAATATCATCATTTTTTTGTACTTCATGCTTTCTGTTATTAGTTATATTTACATTCTACTCTGACAACACAAAAGTACTTATTTCTTCCAAATTTATTTAATCCTGAAAGATTCAGCAGGATTTTAATTATCCAATTAAAATATATATATATGCATACATATATACATGCATATATATATATATATATATATATATATATATATATATATATATATATATATATATTTGTATGGCATCACTCACTAATGAAAAGTTCTGTCCAGACATGGTTTAAACCTTGTGATTTAAGGCACAGAAATAGCAAAGCTGAATTCAGTCTAGTTCAAAAGACCATGAATGAGAAAGTTCCGTGTCTCCCAAAGATTTGCCTCACTGGGTGCCACAGTAGCTGAAATTTCATTGT
Organism: Trichosurus vulpecula; assembly: GCF_011100635.1. Taxonomy (NCBI): domain Eukaryota; kingdom Metazoa; phylum Chordata; class Mammalia; order Diprotodontia; family Phalangeridae; genus Trichosurus; species Trichosurus vulpecula. The sequence goes on along the minus strand of NC_050578.1, from coordinate 42,071,753 downwards.
TAGATAGTTAATCCTTTGGGCCAAGCTTCGCCTTTTTCCTGTAGTTCACTTCAATACAGATGATGGATCTATGATCTCTTTGATGTGAATATTGTGTTTATTTCTTTCTTGTAACTGAGTTCAATTTCTCCTTCCTTACTTGCAATTGAGTCAAATTCCACAAATATTTATTAAGCATCTATTATATTTCTAAGTTTAAATTGGTTGAACATGTCACTTCCCTCAATAAACAAATAGCCTGAAAACACCAAATGTTTAGGATACCTGGGGAGGGAAATAGCAAGGAGGCTACTGTAAAGGCCTGAGCTCATACAAGTCATTTGTGTGGTCTAGCAAAGTTGGAAAATTACTTGTCTACCTTACCCCCTTCTCCTTGAAACTTATGCTCCCTGTGTGTTACTGGTCCCCAGAGACTTGACTCTAACATATGCAGCTTGACTGGTTACAAAATAAACATCCCTATTGCCTGGAAAGCTGACCTTTCTAGCATTAAAAATCTTTATTCATAAAGAGTAATATTTGTGTTCCATAGTGTCTCTTGGCAAGCTGCCTTCTAGGCCTATCTACCCCTAGGCAGCTGCTGAGTTTGCCTCCTTGCTCCTAATCCTGGTTCTCCAAAAGGAGCAAAGAAAAAGGTAGGTAGCCCTGCCAAAGACCAACTGTACTTTTCTTACAATTCAGTGCACATCCTGTCCCAAGGAATTAAAAAACAAAACAAACCAGGAAATTCAAATAAATGATAAGCATGGATCTTGTCTTTATCTAATCCAGGAAGAGTAAGTTAGTGCAAAAAGCATTAAGCTTTAATATTTTATGAAGTGTGTTTTACTTGAAATCAGAGGTGGCAAAGAGTTAATTCTGTTGTAAGTCTAAGCTGTTTAAACATTTTGTTATTGAACATAGTGTGATTTTTTATCAAATGAAGTAAAAAAAAAAAACAACTTTGCCCCTAGTAAAAATTATATATCTTATACAAATAAGGGGTTTTGGACCAAAGACAGATTTCTCTTGGGATGACTGGCGGTCCTATGTCTAATCTTTTTCCTTTTGTCCATACCATTATTTCAATTTCTTGTCCTGGGTGTGTGAACTTCCTCTTCCTCCCCTTTCCATGTGATAGTTTCCCAGAAGCAATGAAGAAAGTGATCTCTGGCCAGATAAGCCTCTTTCAACATAACAAGAGAGAAAAAGAGCTTGACCATTAGGGACAGCTTTCCGATTTTGTTAGACCATATAAATAAATGCCTTGTTCTACCTGGTATTGTTGGTTCCAAGCCTAAGATGGTTAAGCAGTATACCAAGGCAGATGAATATCTCATGTTTTCTCTCTACATCAAGGACTTTGTAAGTTACCAAAAACCAAAACAAGACAAAAATAAAACAAAACTGTATTTTGCAGGTGAGCAAAATTTTTAAGCTTTAGGGAGCAATTAGAAATATAGAATAGTTGATTTTCTGCACTGGCCTTGTGATCAGGTAAAACAGCAATGTTTGGGCATACAGAAACCAGTACAGCCTTGTTAACTCAAGGAAACCCCAAATAGAAATACGTGGTATGAATTTTAAGTCTAAATACTAAGTCCTAGAAAATGAAGATTAAAGAATAAGGTGGAAAAGGGTATTGCTTTCCAAAGCCTTTCTCCAACAAAAGACAGAAAATCGATGGCATTCAATATGGTAGATTACAATCTTATCTAATCACCTTTGTCTAGCATTCTAAAAATGGTGAAAGCCATGGGGACGAAGAGGAGGGAGTGCAGGATATTGGGATTCTTTCCTATGGAGCCAAAATTCAGGCAAATTAGAGTGTTTAAGGAAGAGACTAAGTTTAAAGCTATTTCCATAACAGCATGAACTGTAGAAAGCAATTAAGCCTTAGTCTCTTGGCTCCCTAGTCTAGACATTTCCATATTTAAAGAAAAAAAATGGAATGTTGTCCTCTATGTACCTTCTCCTACTCTTACTTCTCCTACTCCTACTCCTTACTACTACTACTACTACTGCCGCTGCCGCTGCTACTACTACTACTGCTTGCTAGAATTTATGTGGTAAAGTGCTTTACAAATATCTCATTTGGTCCTCACAGTTACCCTGGGAGGGAGGGGCTATTATTATCCCCATTTTATAGTTGAGGAAACTGAGACAGCTAGAGGTCTAGTAATTTGTCCAGGGTCACAGAGCTGGTAAGTGTCTGAGGCAGAATTTGAACTCACATAAAAAAAATCAGGGCAGGAATAAGTAGTTAAGTAAGTGACTTGCCCAGTATTTCATATCTAGTGAGTGCCTGAGGCTGATTTTGAACTCTAACACTTAGAGTCAGTAGGAAATGCATTTTGAACTAATTTTTAAAAAATTTTTAGTAGTGATGACAGGTCATGCTGAACCATTCATACCTAAACTCATTTGAAGAAGCTGGTTACAGTAGGGGGTGGTCATGGAATAAACGTTCTTTTTTCTGCAGAAATTAACTGACTTCTTTAATAATCAATGTAGGAAGATATTCTAACCCACAAAGCTAATTCTTGGTAAAGTAACCTTTTCTGTATTAATTTTGCTTCATAAAGTACACATATTAATTTATGAATTACCTAGGGCTTTAGCACAACTAGTGGGTGTAACAACAATACTGCATGCTGCTACTGGGGCTGTGTAAGGCCAGTAACACCAGCACACATGAGGGCTACTAGCACAGGTTCTTTGATGTGCTTTTCTAAGGAAAGCAACTATAAGGGGTTAACAATCTCACTTTAATTGAACATACATATATCATTCACTTAGTTCAGGGGAAAAAGTCAGCACCCTGAATTTCAGAGCAAATACAAACAGAAATTACAGAGAAAATATAAACAGAGAAAATAACACAAATCAACACACAGGCTTCTAGCTGTCTGACCAAACCTATACATACATAGTTACCAGAGAGAGAAGCACCAACATCTGGGTTTTCAAAGCCAGGGGGATCCTTAACAGCAGAGCCTCTACACCAACACTCTTCCAATAAGTGAGCCCCAAGCAAAATGCTAACCTCAGAGTATATATACCCTTTTTCAGGGCCCTAGAGCTTCACACCTCTTGTAACCTAAATACCAAAAGGGTGGGGGCCTTCCTATAAATAAAGGCAATACTCAAACAAAGGCACTTGCTTACCCTGATGCTGAGAAGCACTCCAAAAAAAAAACCAGTAAAAAGTCCCATGTTGCTTTCCCTTACAGTGGGCAGGACCAATTCTGACAAATTATGTTGCCTTTCATGCTGGTCATGCCCTGAGAATGAGTACCCTTTTAAGTCTTGTAATTCAATTTGGCAAAAGCCTATGTCTGAAATTTTAGGACTTTTTCCAAAAATGGGAAGTCATGAAATTATGAAGAAAATAGACTTTATTTTTTAAAAATGTTGGATAGCAAGATGATTACGGCAGTTTGAAAGAATTATAAGACACAGGCCCATCTATCACTGGAGGAAAATGTCACCTAGAAGATCTATAATGGTCTTTGAGGCACTGTACAGAGATTTGGAAATGGGCAATTTCACATCATCTACCATTGCCAGTAAATGACATTTCTCAGAATGACTAAGAAGCTCAACATATTTGGTCTACATATTTGTCTGTAGAAAAAATGACTTAATCATTTGAATGTACTAAGAAATAATGTAGTACCATGTTGTGTGGCTACATGGAAACATTTATTATTATTTTTAAGGCCAAGAAATTTATATGCTAAGTCAAAGTTAACAACTAGCAATTACAAAGTCAATTTTTAATAAAAATCTCAAAGTATTCTACAGATATTTTTCTAGATTTTCCAGTGAGTGATGGCAGGGGATTTTACGATGCTCATTTTACATAGAAAGACTCTGTGGAATAGATCATAATTAGATGAGACAGTCAAATCAGGGAAAACCTATCAGTAGTTTGTGTGACTAAAAATTTATTTTAATTTTAAAAAAACCTTTTATTTTTAATTTTTAAAATTTTTTTTCAATCAACAAGCATTAATATTTTCTTCCTTCCCACTCCACTCCCCAAAACCGAAAAGAAAAGAAACACGTAACTTTTCAAAAAAGTTGTCTTAATGACATTCTCAAAATGAATTCCAAACTTAGTCAGATAGAGCCACCAAGTAGTTAAGCACATACTGACACCTTCTTCTGACACCTCTGTGGAGCCTCTCATAAGCACCATGTGAGACCAAGTTCCCTTTGCAGGAATGTATGAAATCAGAGATGGCAGAGAGGAATGATAAGATCCCTGGAGCCCAACTAATTTTTATAGCTGATTGAGTGTGATCTGGGTGAATCACTGCTGATGCAAACATAGATTTGAAAATCTCAAAAATTAAGCCAAGTTTCCAAGGGCTGTGGACTAGGATCCAGAATGCCGTAATTTTTCTCACACCAATTAAAAGAGGGAGAAAAATTTATGCGTAAATATGGTATACAGATATATTATATATGCATGTATATGCAGAATACACATGTGCACATAATACGCATGTACACACACATGAACTTGTGCATATATACATACACATGTATATGTATATGTGTGCACACAGCTACGCAATGAAATGGAGAGCCCTTGGGTAAAATATTTAACCAGCATTATGTACACTAATTAAATGAATAATGCATTCATCTTCTAAGGGTCATGAGGTTGCATAGGTAGAAAATGACAGGAGGTAGGATTTGAATAAGATGTTCTGACTACAAAACCCATGCTCTTCCCACCATTCCACACTGGGCATGCATCGATATAATCAAAATGGCAAGATGATGTAAGTTCATTTATGGAATTTGTGCTAGATCAACCAAAGTACCAAAGGGATAGTTTATAGAACTAGACAAAATAATAACAAAATTCTTTTGGAAGTCTCAAAGTTGTGGAATAAATGTTAAAAACCTGTTGGGGTGGGAGTGGGATATGGAGAATGCGTTCATGGCACACTTCAATGGTATTAACATTTTCTTCATCACTTTTTTAAGTTCGGACAATCAACAAGACGAAAAATCAAGCCCAGATTTGGAGCATTTGACTTCTAAGTTGTAAGTGCTCTCACTGGAAATTTTTCTGTGGTTCAAGTTGAGTCCACTACAACCCTGGTCTAGGAGTGTAATATTCACATAGAAGTGAGTATATGCCTAAGTGCCAAATATATGTTTATCTTTTATTCTTTCTTTGGAAGAAATAAGTATCATATAATTTACAACATATACATTAATTTATTAGTATATTAATTGAAAGAATATACATTAACTAATATAATATATGTTTCTATTATATAATAATTTATATTTTATTGTATAGTATACTATTTGTAATATAACACACAATATAGTATAATATATTATATTAATATAACTTGTAACATAATATAGTACATTATATGTAATATAATGTAGCATATTTAACACAGCATGTAATATTGTATATTATATGTAATATAACACAATATAGTATTGTGATATGACATGTAATATAATTAATGCATAATTATGTGGCTTATAATAATATAATATCATAAATATACCTTTATTATTTACTCTGGAAGTAAATGAGGATGTTTTGTTCAGCCCAGTTTCTGCATCAGTATCATTTGCCTTACACATTCTGGTGTAATGCACATGTAGGTTTCTCACGGCTACACAAGCCCACATTCCTGTGAAGTTTGGATTTTCCCTTCATCGTAACTAGATAGGCTAAGTCTTTATTTCTAAATGGTGCACTGAAATCCCTAAGAAATTGACAACTGAACAGTGCTTTAAAGCATGCTTTCTTTTTCCTGGAAACATTTTTATTGCTGACAAAGTTTTGAGTGCTCCCATGGAGCTCCGAGGTTATGTGAACAGCTATTGCTTATAATATAGGAACAATTTAATTTGTTAAAAAAACAAAACACCAAACCCCTGTATGCTATGACAATGGCTATAAGCGGATTAGTGATCTGGGTTATTTCCCAATATATTGTTGAAGTTTCGATTGCTGGAGTTGAATTCTCTAAAATACCTTTCACAGATTTCACTAAATAAAATGTACCACTATGAGTGATATCATTAAAACAGTAAAATCCCAAAGGAGATATTGGGCGGCCCCATAGCTGTATTACAGCATGGTCTCTAGACAGAGATTTAAGGACTGTGTCATGTCCTGTTGGAGAGGTCTATATCAAATTCCCTTCTAGGAGGAGATTTTTTTCCTTGCTTCTGAAGGATCTAAAACCCTAGCCATTTGCTCTTCTGCATAGTCCCCTGGTTCTACACAATCTCTTTCAGTGAAGATACACCACCTAGAACAGGGTTGACTAGTGACTCTCTCTCCCCAAAACATGGACCTTAACAAAGGTCTAAGGTCCTAATAGGGTTCTAGGAATATGGCGGACCTCCTTTAAGAGATGCCACCATCTCACCCAAGCCATTCCTTCTGACCCACAGGCTGGAATGAATGATTGATGACCAGAGGAATGTGAGACTCTTGGTTTCTGTCAGGTCCTGCAAGTTTTCTGAAATGTTTTTACACTTACCTCTCCCTAAGTTAAGAACTTTATTCAGTTAAAGTAAAATTAACTTAATCAATAAAAGATAATTAATATTCATATGGTATCTTCAAGTTCACAAAGGGTTGTATTGCTCACAACAACCATATGAAGGAGGTGATATAGTTATTATCACTTCCATTTTTTGGAGGTTAAGTAACTTGTTCAAGGGCACACCTCTCCTCTCAATATATATATTATATTATATATTATATATTATTACATTATATATTATATATATGTATGTAATTAATCACTCAATAAACATCTATTAACTACCTACTATGTGCCAGGAACTGTCCTAAGTGTTGGGATACAAAAAGAGGAAAAAACACTCCTTGCCCTCAAGGAGTTTATAATTGAATGAAGGAGACAACATACAAACAAATATATACAAAGCAAGCTATATACAGGATAAAAGGAAACAACAGAGGAAAAGCCCTGAGATTAAGAGAGGTTGGGAAGGCTTCCTGTAAAATATAAGATTTTAGTTGGGAATTAAAGGAAACCAGTGATGTCAGTAGTTAAGTAGTTGGACTGGAGGAGGGAAAGCATTCCAGACATGGAGGAAAGCCAGAGACAATGTCCAGAGCTGAGAGATGGAGGGTCATGTTTTATGCAACAGCCAGGTGGCCTGTGTCACTGGATTGAAGAGTATATATTAAAGAATAAGGTGTATGAAGACTGGAAAGGTAGGAGGGGGCTAGGTTGTGAAGGATTTTCAAAACCAAAAAGAGAATTTTAGATTTGATCCTAGAGTAGACAGTGAGCCAGTGGAGTGTATTAAGCAAGGGGTGTGATCCAGTCAGACCTGTGCTTTAGCAAAATTATTTAGTGGTTGGATTGAGGATGGACCAGAGCAGGGAGAGACTTGCAGGCAGACGTATTTCAGGTGTGATGTGATGAGGACCCGTACCGGGGTGGCGCATGCACAAAACTAAGCTTTCAAGAATCCCAATTTGAAAAGAAAAATGGACTAGCCTTTGGCGTGCTCTCAAACTCAGTTTGCATTACTGAAAAATGAAACACTCTTCCTCCTCCTTAAATGGTCTTGTTTTCACACAACACTACATTTCTCCTCTTTGTGTCTTTGTGTTGTCTGTCTTTCAGGCCTGGAATACCTGCCCTCCTCACCTCCCTGTTCTTGGAGTACTTGTTTTCTTGAAGGCTCCGCTCAAATGCCACTTCTGCATCAGGGTTTTCCTAGTCCCCAGAGCCCCTGGGGTATTATTTCCCATACTTACCTCTGTATAGACCTATATATGGGAATGTCCTTTGCCCCTTTAGAATATAAGCTCCTTAAGAGCAGAGGCTGTTTCTCTCTAGCCTTTGTATCCTTAGCACCTAGAATAGTGTCCAGTGGGGCAGAGAGCCTGCAGCCTTGATGCCTGAAAGGGCCTCCTAATATATCCTGGCCCATCTCCAGTCATTCTGGTGAATCGCTGGCCATTGGACCCAGATGGCTCTGGAGGAGAAAGTGAGGCTGATGACCTTGCGCAGCCCGCCCTCACTCAAATCAAAGTCAACTGCAAGTCATATCATCATTTCCCTGATGTCATGGTCCTCTCCGAGAACCAAGGACAAACACAGCAACCTGTGACCTTCTAGGTCCTTCGGTTCAGCCTTTTGACTGAGATCAAGTTTTACAGAACAAATCCTTTTATTAAGGGGATTTGTTCTGTGAAGTTCGAATTCAGTCAAAGGGCCACACTTGAGGACCCAGAGGGCCACACGTGACCTTGAGGCTGCAGGTTCCCAACCCCTGCCTAGTCCATATTAGGCATTTAGATGATTGTTGACTATTTGATATGTCAAACTCCACATTATCATAAGGATGATAAGTCTTAGAGCTGGAGGAAACCTCAAGTGTAGGAGTTCTCAACTTTTTGCTCTCAAGACCCTTTTACTCTATTAAAATATTGAGAACTTTCCAAAAAACTTTTATTTATGTCAGTTATATCCAAGGGTATGCTGGGAAATGTTTAATAGCCAGATGCATGACACACTTTAAAGTTTAATTTGAATTGGTAGCATTTTTTCCATCACTTTTTAAAAAAATCTTAGACAACAAAACAATGAATTAAGACCTAGCTTAGAACTTTTGGTAATTTCTGAGGTATTCAGATCTTGAATGCCCTGAGCTAGCTTCAGCACACCATAGTAATAATATCTACTGATATTAACCTTAGTCCATTCCTCCATTTTTTTTTTACTAAAATGACCTTTTTTAAAAAACAAATTATTATCCTGGGTTATCTCCAGTCGTACTGATTGATATCAGGCCTCTGCACCCAGATGGCTACAGAGGAGAAAGTGAGGCTGGTGACTTTGCATAGCCCTCCCTCACTTAAATCCAATTCATTTGCATATCATGGCATCACCTTCCTGATGTCATGGTCCTCTTCAAGAACAAAGGACAAACAGCAGCAACAAGCAATAAAATAACCTAGAAACCATTACAGAGATTTCACAAACTCTTTGTCCTGGCCATGCACACAACTCAAGTGGTATGAGATTAGAATTCAAAATGTCTTAGTAGTTTGGATTTTGTAGACCCCATAAAAGAATCTCAGGAAGCCTTGCAGGTCTCCATACCACACCTTGAGGACCAGCAATCTAATTCAATGGCCACATGCTGCAGATGAAGCAACAAATTTCACATTTGGACCCAGGTCTTTTTATTCTATATCTAGTACTCTTACCAAAGCATTTCAGGTACTTCCTGCCTGATAGTAAAATTGGTATTTCTTAGGAAAGAGATTCTATGCTTTCTCCAATTGAAACCAATGGATTATGACAGTGATATCAAACATCCAGCTAGGCCCCAGAAGCCCACAACACTCTCAGCTGTGGCCTGAATCAGATTAAAATATAACTGGGAAATACTTAACAAAACAAATAAAAATACAATAAAATAGGGGTTCTATTTACTATTTCTACTTGAATTTGACACCGCTGGATTAGATTCTAACAGTTTTTATTGTCTGAAAATTCTTCTCTACTGAATAAACTCTCTTAATGTAATCTTAGCCCATTCCCTCCATTTTAAATAAAACAACCCTGAAGCCATTATGGAAAATGATTTCACTAACTCTTTGTCCCAGCCATGCACAGCTCATGTGGTACGGCAGAGTGGTCTGCTGCTTTGGTGACCTCATCAAGGATAATTTTTAAGCATTTAACCAATAACTCTTTAAATCTTCAGGGTACTCACAATCACTTTCATAGGCTATGTATGCCTCTCTTGGTCTCTGTGGAGAAGATTAGTGCCATTGCCTGCACTAGTCTCTATACTTTTCAACTTTAAAAAGCCTTTGTGGAGTCAAGAAGAAATTTCTCTTGCCCTGGTTTACTTTTCTTTTAGTTCTGGGTTGGCCATGATTTCTTTTAGTCTAGGATTCTCTCAAAGGCTTTAGATACCAAGTTTCGGGGGGCCACAGAAATGCATGTTAGACAGATGGACTCTCAGGAAGTGGCAAGAAATTCTAATAAAAGTCATTGAAAAAGTGATTGCATAGGACTAGTAATACAGCGCTGCTGGAAGGAAAAAAAAAAACTTGCCTCTGAAAGAGTAGTTCTTTGCTTTTCCTTCCTTTGATGTGATTTCAGCTGTCCAGAGCTCTTGCAAAGGAAATCCATCACCTGGGAAGAAAGGAAATTTCTAGTCTACCTTCTTCCCACTCCCTACATGCTCCCTCCAGCCCCCCGTCTCCCTGCTCTCCCTACCCTAAGGCCAGCCTTGATTGCCAGCTGTGAATGGAAAGCCTGCCTTCTGTGCCTAACACAGCAGATGTAGGAAGCGCCAGCCAGGCTAGTTTTCAAAACTGGCAGTCGGTGTGGTTTGGTAATAAGAAAACATTTCAGCAGAAGCAGAGGAATGGGACATGGAATCATTTTTGCTGAGAAACGTTGTGCAACAACGAGACAATTTTTTAAGGCAAGAAAACCATTTATTAAGCAGACTCTGGTTGCAAAACTATAAATGTCAAAATATTTCCCACTAAATCATTTGGCTTATGCTAAAATATCTAAGTTCTCTCTTTTTTTTCTAACTACTGTTTAGTGTAAAGATTTGTAAGTTGAGGCAACACTTTTTTTCAAAACAATGATATTAATGGGTTGCAAAAATTATGTTAGGTGGTCTGGTAAGAATGAGTTATACATATTAGGAAGCCATTTGCATTCAGGTCAAAGATTGGCATACTGGTTTGCCTAGGGCCTAAATCTTTATGTAGTGTGTTTATATGTGTGTGTTACTAACCCCTTTGAGAGTCTGCAGAAACTCATGGACCCCTTTTCACAAAAATGATTTTAAAATAATAAAATACATAGGATTAGAGAGGATGGTAAGGGAAAGAAGGGAACAAGTATTTCCTAAGTGCTTACTATAAAATAGATATCTCAACTGTATGTAGGGAATCTAGGTGGCACCATAGTGGATAGTGTCAGGCTTGGAGTCAGGAAGACTCATCTTTATTAGTTCAAATCCATTCTAAGACACTTAGTAGCTGTGTGATCCTGGGCAAGTCACTTAACCCTGTTTGCCTTAATTGCTCATCCATCAAAAGAGTTGGAGAAAGATATGGTAAACCACTCTATTATCTTTGCCAAGCAAACCTCAAATAGGGTCACAAAGACAGACATGACTGAAAAAATGACTGAATGACAACAAATATATGAAAATACATATATACATATACATGTTCTCCAAATATTTCTTTTTTAAGCCACAAAGGGAAAATAAATGTCTAGGAATCAAAATTCTTAAAGATTTGCTAGATATACTAAATTAGTATGTTTTTTCATAGAATCTTTGAGTTGGAAAGGATCCTAATATAACCCATATCTTTGTGAAGAGGAATCCTTTCTATAGGGTCTCTGACAAGTAGACAAAGAGTCTCTATTTGCCAGTTAAAGTGAATCTACTTTTCAAGGCAACTCATTTCCATTAAGAGCAGTTTTAATTATTAGAAGGTTCTTCCTTACATCAAGCCTAAATCTACATCTCTGCTGTTTGTACCTATTGATCCTTGGTGGCCAAGCAGAACATTTCTGATCCTCTTTCTGCCATGACTGTTTTTTTCCAATATTAAGAAATAGCCTTCGGGCGTAGGCTGGATGCCATCTTGCTTGGGATGTCGTGATGGGGATTCTTTCTGGGTCTGAATCAAAGTAAGTGACTGCTGGGGTCCCTTCTGTGAGTAAGAAAGCAAAGGAGCAAGAAATGAAGTGAAGATCTTTATGAGGCCGCTCCAATTGAGCAGAGGACTAAAATACTGATGGCCAGAAAATAAAACAGGCTAACCGGTAAGGCTAACCATAAGTGCCCACTATATAATACTGTACTAGAAGAATAAAGACAATGTCAGAATAATGATCAGAACAATTCAAGGAAAGGCGTGACATAGAAATAATAAGCTTCATTATTAAGAATTGGTTGGTGTTCATTGCAAGGAGTCTATTTGCACATATACTTTAAAGAAAGAAAAATGCCTTCAATCCAGGAAAGCCTGCTTTTGTCAAGATCGGCAACTAAGTGACAAAGTAGATTGAGTGTTCGCCTGAAATCAGTAAGACCTGAGTTCAAATCCATCCTCCAACACTACCTGTGTGACCCTGCGCAAGTCACTTCACCTTTGGCTGCCTTAGTTGTCTCAGCTGTAAAATGAGGATAATAATAGCACCTATCTCTTAGGGGTGTTGTCACAATAAATTGAGCTAATATTTATACAGTCCTCTGTAAAACCTAACGTTCATACAAATACTAGTGGTTAAACAGGAATATAGGATCACAGACCAAGCTTGAGCTCGAAATGTCTGATGACAAAATATAAATACAGAGGCAGAGACATGTTCTCTAACAATAAGATTGATCATTGTGGCAAAGTCTAATAAAAGTTTCTATTCTCTTTTCAATGATAGCATTTTCAACTTCATCTTAAGTCATTTCCTAGAGTATATTTACTCTCATCTAACATATTATAAGTTCTTCAATGGTGGGGAACATTATACACATACAAACATATATATATATACATACATATATATGAAATAGATGTGTATCTATATGTATAAAATTATATATAAATATATATGCATGTATACATAATATCTAGTCTCTTAATATACTGGCTACTTGATTAATGTTGTTGACTGACTGACTTGATGGGCATGTCTTGAATAGAAAGAAAAAGAGGCTTTAAAAATTAAATAATGGGCTAGAGATATAAAATGAAACATACATTATTCAGATAGGTCCAATATATTGAATTGTTTTGATTGATTATATTTATTTGTTATAAAGTAGAACTTGTTATAACTTCTTGGTTAGTTGTTATAAGGTGTGGGTAGTAAGTGAGTAGTGATGGCTGTTGTTCAGTCTTGTCCAAATCTTCATGATCCCCTTTTGAGGTTTCCTTGGCAAAGATGCTGGAGTGGTTTGCTATTTCCTTCTCCAGCTCATTTTACAGATGACGAAACTGAGGCAAAAAGGGGTTGAGTGACTTGCCCAGAGTCATACAGCTAGTAAATGTCTGAGGCCAGATTTGAGCCTGGGAAGGTGAGTCTTCCTGACTCCAGGCCCATCACTCTATTGTGCCACCTAGTAGCCCAAGTCGTACCAACAGAGACAAGAAAAAAAAAGAGCATCAATGAAACATTAAAAACATCCATCAAGAAACAAAAACATTCAGAAAGGGACATAAGCAATGCGATTCTGCTATGACTTTATTGGATTAAACTAAATTTCATTTATACTTTAAAAAAGACAAACTGTACATAAATTCATGGTTTCATACATAATCCTCTTTTTCTGTTCCTTGTATATAGAGATGTAAGTCTTCATATTTGTTGATTATTAATTTAATAATTAATTGAACATTTTAAGTGGGAGTTCTTTTCAATATGTATTTTCATTTATGAGAATAAAAGATCACTTTATTGAAAGCAGAGAATGACAAAGACTCTATACACAGAAGCTATTTTCAAAAAAGTTGGGATTTATTCCTTTAAAAATAGCCTTTTGCTTATATCATTGACTCAGGGAAAACAGCTGAAAGATCTACTGCAAAAGCCTGAAATCTCTCTCTTTTTGATAAAAGGCTGGCTTTAGGAATGCATTGTAAAAGCACTGTTTTTGTATCCAATAACCCTCACTGTAATATTCTTATCACCTATGAAGACAACTTTCAGCAGCTTTTATAAACACTCTTTGATGTCCCAACATCATCACTGGGTGCTTTATTATCTTGTGACTGTGATAAATAAATTCCAGCTCACACTGTGTGACTACCCATCAAAGGACCCATCTTCAGAGAATGGAGCCATATCCTTCAGAAGGTTAGTTGCTTCTACAAAGGCCCACGGAAACACAATAAATATGTGCTAGTTGTCAAAATGTGACTGCTGTATTCCCAAAGAAATGGTTTTCTACTATTCCCAGGATAGTGATGACTTTCCATATGTTACTTCTTACTCCTTATGTTATCTCTCATTCTTGGAAATGGACCTGTGATCTTGCTCTCATTCCATTCCTTTAGGAAAATAATTGTTTTATTTAATATGACTCACCATTTCTACAAACTCTGAATCCATTCCAGAAGAACAAAAATAATGTACTCATGGAATATAAAGAAAAATATCCAGACTCATTTTCAATGGGTGGGTAGGAGATAAGCAAAGTGCAGGTTAAGAAGCAAAAATGAGAAGCAATCTACTATGAGGAACATTTTGAAGCCATTTATTCGTGTGTGTGTGTGTGTGTGTGTGTGTGTGTGTATGCATGTGTGTATGTATGCATTGGCTATTTGAGACTCAGAGGCTATGAGTTTTTGGAGGAGAAGCAGTTTTCCCTTCATAGTATATAAAAACAAACTGTGAAGTCAGTTCAGCCCTTTGTTTTCTCTCCCACCCTCTTGAACTTTGTAGGGATATTACTTTATTAATTTAATAATTAGTTAATATTAATATTGTCTGAACCAAGCTTTATGTGACTAGAAATGGTCTAACCCAAAACTTACTGTAGAAATTTGGCTGACCTTAGAGATGTTCTAGGGAAGCCCAAAGTGGCCTGCCTAAGTTTATACAGCAAATGTCAGAGGCCAGTTCTTAACTCAGGTCTCCTTGATTCCTCTTTCTCAAAGGCCTGTTGTTTATTCCTCAAAACCTGCCTCCCAGTGGAGTACCAGCCTGGCAACAGAAGCAGCTGGTGGTGCAGTGTATAGGATGCTGGGCTTGAAGTCAGGAAAGACCTAAATTCAGATATGGTCTCAGATATGTACTCTTTGTGTGAGCCTGGGCAAGTCATTCGCCTTAGTTTGCTCAACTGTAAAATGGAGACATTAACAGCACCTACCTCCTAGGGTTGTTGAGACCATCAAATGAGATAAAATTTGCAGAAAGCACTTAGCAAATGTACATAATAGGCATTGTAGAATTGCTTATGTCATACTACTTTCCCTCCTTTCTAGGTCCTTCAGTTCTCTGTTAACTGTAAAGTTCTGTGAGAAGTGAGAATTTTGAACTCAGGTCCTTTGATTCCAGAGGCAAGGGTTTTTCTACTAGACCACACTACTTCTCTGTGAATCGTTGCTTTTGTTCAAAGTGATGGGTGTCAAGAGCCTGCAGTCACTCCCAGTCTTGGTTTGGGGTAAGACAACAGAAGGTTCAGTACTGTCATATGAATTCCTCCCATACTCTACTGAAAATGTTGCATGGATGAGCCCACTTCCATACACTTCTGCAGAAAGGAAATTAATATTATTTCTGGTTTGTTCTAGAATGCCAACATATCTGCTGGATTTTGAGAGGGTCAATCAGATCATTTGATTCCAGGTCCATTATATCATCTTAACTACAAAAGCCACACAAACATGAAACACAAAACAAAAAGAATATTCCATGTTATAATCAGTGAAATGATGCGGTTTGGTTCGGTAGGGAAAGAAACAATTTTACTGATAGTAAAAGGTTTCGTTTAGTTTATAGAAGGTACAGAACTAAGATGAGTGTGTCTTTCCATGGGATAGCCAGATCATCAAGCCAAATTGCTTTGAAATGGAAAATTCATTTAAAATATTCTATTACCATTAAAACCACACCAAAATGATTGTTGTTTAGAGTTTCATTCTAATGATAATATTCTTTTTCTCCTCTTGTCTTTAAATGTCAAATTACTAGAATTTGGTTGCTCTGTGATTAACTGGGAACATGGTTTGGTTATGCAAGTATCAATTTGACCCCATTTCTGGGCTGGAACTGGCTAGGTGGTGCCTGGGACAGGAATTAAAAGAGTGGGAAAATCATCAAGAAATGGTTTAGAGTAATTTTTTTTAATACTGGAGAAAGTGATTTATACATAGTATCAAGTTAGAGAGAATTAACATATCTTCCTTCTTTATAAAAGAAAAAAGGGGGAGCATTGTTCCAGGACTTAAAGAAAACTTCATCTAGTCCATATCCCTCTTGTTTCAGATATAAAAACTGAAGATCAAGAGAGTTCCACATTAGGTCAATAAGTATTTATTAATAACCAACTATGTGCAAATGGGGTCACGGAGAGACAAGCACGACTGAACAATAAATGTGCCAGGCACTATGTTAGGGTTTCAAAGAAAGGCAAAAGATGGTTCTGAGAAGCTAACAATCTAAGGGGAGCATTGTAAGGAGTGGAGAGGAGATTTAAACTGAATTTCTGGGACTCTAAAATCAACACTCCTGCCCCCCTATAAAGATACTATACAGGATAATTACAGGAATTAAACTCTAAATGATTGTTTTGAAGAAATGCAACATAGATGGAGAACTCTTCCCTATTTTCAGAAAATCAAATTTATAGGTAGATAGACAGACACACACACATATACGTATATAAGATAGATGGACGGACGGACAGACAGACAGACAGACAGATAGATAGATAGAGATATCAGAAACTAGAAAAGAAGTAAATAAGCACTGGATTTATTTTTATGAACAAGGGATTTTTCCCATTTGTGAAAGAATTCACCACAGGGTAAATCTATATCTATATTTATATCTATATATACATTGTGTAAAATAATTCTCAGAGCTTACCCCCACCCCCATCCATGTCAGGCTGCTGCTCAAAAGTTCTTCAAATGGCCATTACTGATAATCAGATTGCATTGAATCTTCTTATCCTGGTCAAACCAGATTCAAGTCTGAATTGATTTTATCCTACTCAGGCTTGGGTGGAGACAGATTTTTCTGCTTAGACAGTCCAAAACTGGGAGTGGTCTGGTATGGTTGGGGTGGGGAGTATGATAAACAGGTATTTCCTCTGTCCTGGATTAGAATGATGGCTGATGGCAGGGTGATATCCGCCCCTGTTGGAAAGGTATATAACTGGGCACCCACTGCAAATCTCAAATTGAGCCAGTTCTGGACTGGCCCCTTTAGGGGGGCCTAGTTCTGGACTGTAACTCCCAGGCAGTGCATGACGCCAACTTGTGAGAGAACTAAAAATATGATCCTACCTAAATCCTTTGTCTCTTTCTTAGGACAAACTGTTTTGGGGGTTGACAACACATACATACATATATGTGTATGTGTGTGTATATATGTATGTGTATATTATATATGTATGTATACATATATGTGTGTGTATACACAAGTTCCCCTTGTGCTTACAGATAATGTATTACTTGAAAGAGACAGAGGACGGAGAAAATGAAGCATGAAAATACTAGGTATCTTTGTCGATCTAATGTAAATTAATGAGATACAGAACTTTTCAGGAGCCCATCTAATTGTTCAAAGCAAGCAAGACATGTGAAATGGTTCTTCATATTTTTATAACAGAAATTAAAAAATACATAATAAAATTTATATCAATAAGTGCTATTTTGTATTGCTCATTAACTGCATCCAGAGGATATCTGATTTTGGAGCGCACAAATCTAACTTTTAACCACATTAAAGCATCGGTGGGGGATGGGGTGGGATGTTCTACTTGGAAATGAACATCAGGGCCCCAGCTGGAAAGCTACCCTACCCCCATCGCCATCTTACAAAATGAAGATTTTAATGCATTCCATAACTATTTCTGGGGCCCCACTTCTCCAAATTCCTGCATACAGAATGAGGCAATGTAGCACAGCAAATCAACAGCATCTACTCAGCAGAGGTAAGTTCAGTGGGTGGGTCCTAACAGCTCTCCAAAAAAATTTTTTTTTTCAATCAGCTTTGCTCCCTCCCAACTTTGAAAACTCTTGTTCAATTGCAAATAGATATTTAGAAAGATCTATTATATTAAGTAAGGGTTCACCTGAAAGCTCTAATAAGAAAACCAATTAGAAAGGCAAACTCTGGTGTTATATTTGTTACTAGTTTTACTAAAGAGGAATTACCTCCAGAATGGCAGCTATTTGCATGGAATGTGGTATTGGGTCTTTAAAGGCTTTTTCTTTCTTTCTTTCTCTCTTTCTCTCTTTGTCTCTTTGTCTCTTTCTCACTTTCTTTCTTTCTTTTTCTTTCTTTCCTTCCTTTCTTCCCTCCCTTCTTCCTTCCTTCCTTCCTTCCTTCCTTCCTTCCTTCCTTCCTTCCTTCCTTCCTTCCTTCCTTCCTTCCTTCCTTTCTCCCTTCCTTTTTTTCTTTCTTCCTTTCTTTCTTTCTAAATAATTCTGTCTTTAACTTGGGAAGGAGAGTTTGAAATCAATCTTTCCAAATCAGAAAATGAAGAAACAAAACTAACAACCCCGAAACTTTCACCATAAACAAAAAACCCAAATCATAAATGCACAACATCTGTTGTCATAGTTGATATCCCCTGATTTGTTTTATTGGACTGAAAAGCACTCAGTTTAGCTCTTTTTTGTTTGTTTGAAGAAATCTAAAATGTTACTTGCAAAAAAGGCTCCAAATTCCTTAAGAGAAAACAACCTAAGAATCAGATAGAATTTCATCTAGAATATTTAAGGACATCTTTTAATGTGATAATGTAATGACAGTGGTGAAATTTGTATGAGTAAATAGTGAAGTCTGTCAGACTCATCTAGCCTCAGAGATAGTCTTTTGGGATAGCATCTTCATCAGAATACAGCGTTTCCTCAGTTTTCTTTCAGGGGAGCTTAAGAAAGCTTCCCATTGAGTGACACATTCAAGCGACAAATCTTTTTAAATCTGCACGTTGTTTTGGGAATCATTTTCCAGTCAACACATGGAAAGTTATAAACGCAGCCCAAGTCAGCCAGGAATCTAATTAGAGATGCCTTCCAGCTGTTGCCACTGCCTGGAGCCACTATTTCCTCTTAGGCTCTCCTTCCAAACATACCATGAACAGAAAGCTGAAACAAGAGCTCTACAGATGCACCTTTGACTGAGAGATTGTATGAGGATGATCAACTGGAGATGTCAAGTCAGTCATGTTTATGGAGCAGTCACTATGTAGGGCACTGCACTCAGTGCTGAGGGACTTCCAAAGGTAATAGGCAAAATTGTGGTCTTTGAAGAATATGTAATCTAATGGGAGATATAAATAAATAAGCTGGTGTTTAACTAATAGCAGTGGGGTATCAATAAGAAAGTAGTTGCCCTACATGGATGATAGCCTGTTATGCCTTAGGGAGTCTATACCATATAAAGTAATGTGAGTTCCTTGAAAGGAAAGACTGTCTAGCTTTTGTTATATGTTCCCAGAGCTTAGCAATAGTAAGTGTATAATAAATTTTTCTTTTTTTCCCCCAAAATTAATTCATTAGTTTGTGGGAGTTGCCTGTGTCTCTGTAATCCTGTAATTCCCTGTAATCACCCAGTCAGGGTATATACAAAGGAGGATTTGAAACCAGGTCTCTTGACTCACAGTCCAGCACTATATCCCTATGCCACTATGGGCAAGTCACTTGAGTTCTCTGGGTCTCAGTTGTAAAATGAGGGTGTTGGACTAGATTGCCTTTCAGGTCTCTTTGATCTATGAAGACAGAACATAGATAGGGAAGAACAGTCAGTGAATATATTAATTATGTTTCTATTGATACATATCGGACAACTAGGTGGCACAGCGGATAGAACAGTGGCACTGGAGTCAGGAAGATCTGAGTTCAAATCCAGCTTTAGATACTCACTAGCTGTGTGACCTCAGCAAGCTATTTAACCCTGTTTGCCTCAGTTTCCTCATCTGTAAATTGAGAAGGAAATGGCAAATCACTCCAGTATCTCTGCTAAGAAAACCTCAAATGGCATCACAGTCAGACATGACCAAAATGACTGAATAACAACAAATTATTACTATAATCTTAAAAATGTCCACTGCTCTTTAGTAATTTAAATCTTTCCATTTCATAAGTAAATTTGAATTTCATGCCAGAGACTCCACTCAAATAGGAAAAAAAGTTCTGATTTCAAAAATTGGCCTTAATAATGGAAGTGTACACAAAGATCTCTGATCCAGGGATTTGTTCCTTGTTCTCAAATCTTAGTGAACCTTAAGCTCGCATTTTATCTTTAGCTAGACTGGCACTTAGCAATCAGAGTGAATCATGCATTTGGAATCAATCATTTGGAATGGTCAATTTCCCAGGTTTTGTTGGGGAAGCTTTCAGAAAAGATTGGATTCTCTACCCTAAATGGTAAATAATGAAGACTACTTTAGCATTATTCAACTAATCTAATCAAGGAGGGCTTTGTGAAAGAGTAAAACTTGAACTTGGCTTTGAAGTTTAGGAGTTTTGAAGATTGGAAAAGGAGAACCACAGGAAAATCCATATGGGTAAAGGAAAAAAAAAGGCAGAAGGAGCATGGGTGATCTGGAGAAAGAGGAAGGAAAGGAAGATAAGGAGAGCAACTTTATCGTAGCAGATGCACTGCTTTCCAGAACCTTGGGTTTTCAGGCTGAACAGGTAAGGTGAGGCCAATTGATGGAGGGCTTTAAACATCAGGCTTGAGAGTCTGGGCTGAATTTAGTAGGTCATGGGGAGCCATCACAGAGCCTTAAGTAGATTCTTAACTACATTTCTCTCTGCTCTGCATGGACGCCACTTCAGTGGTGCTCTCATCACCACCTTAGACTTTCTAATACAGAGCCAAGGGAACCATCCCACAGCCAATTCATACTGCCTAACTTCAACTGGGCATTGGCTGCCATCTGACAATCCCTTAATTTCTTACTAGTTCTCTAGTGCATTAAATTCTTTGATTCTGTATCCTTATCAGGAATCACTTTTCCTAATGGGTACATGGGAAGGAAGAAAGGGTATTTTCCCAATGTCACATGCATAGCTACTGCTCTGGCTGATTGGTGTATAGGGGCAGGCTGGAGCCGGCCGAACTATTTGTAGATCCAATTGTTAAAATTCCAGGGTGAGTATTTATCCTTCAGAAATCATAGAAAAGCACGAATCTGGGCTTGATTTATTATTTTATTGTCTAGACTTTAAAAATGGTGGAGAAAATTTTAATAATGCATACTAAACCTAAAAGTGTATCCTACATACTTTAAAAAGTATATATCTGATTGTTAAACACTCCTGATGGTGAGGGTAGATATTAATTGCCTTGAGAAATTAGAATATATCTGCCCTGACTCTCAGGTCAGAGGATATAAGTTGGGAGTTTTTCCAGCAGTGGGGATGATGGAGAGGGGAAGTGGTGAGTTGCGATAGATAAAAGGTAGCTGTGATTCGTTGAGACAAGCCTCATGATTAGTCTGCTTTGGGGGAGGTAGAGTATGACCCATCGTCCCACCTTTCAATTGACTGATTGCTTGTGGACAGCCTATGGCCTACTTGGGATCATGCCATGCCTCTTCCCCACTGCCCCCTTGAGTCCCCAGCCCCAACTTTGGTGATCACTGCTGTAGTGAATGGGAAAGTACAGATAAGTCATGTTTGGGGAAGTGAGGTAGTCAACTTGGAATCCATGGAGGAGATTAATGACATGATGTCTTCACTTTCTTTCTCCATGGTTTCTTTACACATCTTTAAATAAGCAAAGTTTTCCCAAACCTTGGAGGTAGATGAACCCTCCATTGAGGGATCTGGGTGATACAGTGGATAGAGCATTAAGCTTGTAGTTAGGAAGACCCAAGTTCAAATCCAGTTTCAGCTACTTACTAATTATTTGATCCTGGGACAAGTCACAACTTCTGTTTGACTTAGCTTCTTTAACTGTAAGATGGGGATAATAATAGGACCTACCTTCCAGGGATGTTCAGAGGATCAAGTTAGATGATATGTGTAAGCCCTTTAGCACAGTGCCTGGCACATAGTAGGCAATCTATAAATGTTAACTTATTCTTCTTATTAAAATTCATTACTCAGCTTTCAACATACTATCATTTGTTATTCATTTATGCACAATGACTGTTTGCTATATTATTTTCACAAAATAATATAATTTGAAATCAATTTGAAATGTTTATTTTGTAATAATGCTTTTAATTCATTTGGCATTATTTTTGGACTATTCTACAAAATACCTCAAACTCCATTATTTCTAGAAATAGAGATAGAAATGAACCTGAGGAGAAGATAATGAACAATCATTAGTAATTAACTAGATAATGTTTATGTGATTTCTTTCCTGGAGGAGAGTTCTCTTTCCTTCTTATGTCTTAGCTTAAGTTGATATCGTTTAATTTGCTTTTCAGAAGCATACACTAACTGGGTAGGCAACACAGTGAAACAGAATCAGAAGATTTGAATTTTAGTCCTGGACTTCTCACTCAGTACCTTTTATGAGTCTGTCTTCTCCTTTGGGCCTCAATTTCCTTGACAGAAATGATGATAATAGCTCGTATTTATATATATTGCTTTAAGGTTTGTAAAGCACTTTACAGATGTTATCACATTTTATTTTCAGTGGCCATGGGGAGTAGATGCTATATCATTTCCATTTTATAAATAAGGAAAGAAAGACTCTGAGAGCTTAAGTGATTTGTGCAAAGTCAAACAGCTAGGAAGTACCTGAGTCAGGATTTGAACTTCTGGACTCTACATCTGAGGCCCTCTCTATTTACACCCTATAGCATCTTCTATGCATGAAAGGGGCAGACTAGAGAAGAGCAATGTCCCTTTCTAACTCTAGATATATGATGTTAGGGAATAGTACCTTCTGAAATAAGTTGAGCAGAAAGAAGAAAGGGCTTTGGCTTAAAAACCATATTATATATAATTTACAAAGGATGTCAACAAAATACTGAAAATGGAGAGCTTACCAATTATGAACTATAAAAAAGCCACAAAAGTTAATGGAAATCTTGAAGCACAGCATTAGTAATGAACCTTGTAAATAATCAATGATAAAACAAGGGCAAAGACATGGGAGGGATTTTCATTGCTGGGATTTTACGCTTTCCACCAACCCGGACATTTCTTCATTTAATTAGCTGCATGTCATCAACCAATACCTTGTTTCATGAGAAGAATGTGTAAGCATAAAGCCAAATGGCCCAGTTGAGAGCCAGAGGTATTTTTTCCCCCAAAGTTGATGAACGATTTCCAATATCCTAGTGGTAATACCAAGGATTAATTCTTATTTGGGGATCATATAAAATATTTAGGTGACATCATGAATGGCTCAGTGTGCAGAAACTGTAAGGGGGGGAGAATGCATGACATAAAAATTCCTAAGCAGTGTATACTATGAATTATCCTGTACATAGCATTATGATGTACTCATGCATATTAGCTTAGTTTCATCTGCTTTTAAGTCACTACAATCATTTCCAGGAACACAGGCAAGAAAAGGCAATGGTATATAAACTTCTGTATGAAAACGGGCTTTTAAAAAGCCTTTGACATTTGTTTTTTTGATTAGAATTATTGATTAGCTAACACTTTCTTGTTGGATGTCTGTCACTTTGTCAAGTAGTGGAAACCCATTGTGCGTGGGAGTCTTGCTCCCAATCTCACCCTACTCTCTTTCACGAATTCTTTGTTCCAGCCAAACTGAGCATGTCTGAAGATTTCCTACCTCTAGGCCTTTGTCTAACCTTTGTCTTATGTCCGGAATGTCCACCATCTTCGGCAGGATTATTACCACTCTACTCAGTTTAAATTCTGCCATCTCTGATACCCCAAGTTGGAAGTGATTTCTTTCCCACCTGATCTCTTAACTTTTTCTTGTGCACTTACAATGCTCCATTTGTATCATAATGAATTTATAAGTGTCTATGTCTTTCCTCTCCCATTGCTTGATCCACCGACCCTAATACTCTTTGAAGACAAATATTAAATCTCATTTATATGAATTTATATTATTTATATAATTTGTATTTTATATGAATTATATCTTATAATTTATATGACATCTATATGCCTGGCACATAGTAGTAAGTGTTAAATAAACACACATTGATTATTACCTCTATATTGCATTGGTGGGGTGGGGCAGGGGAAGGTGGACCCATCATTACCATTGGTATAAGAAACGTCCAGGGAGGAAAGTCCCTCTAGTTGATTTAGATCAGCAGCTGTTCTACAGTCTATGGACTCTGGACACAGTGGCTAAGTGATTTGTGGTAAGAATGTGCCAGCAGCAAGATTTGAATTCGGGCCATAAATAAGTTACCTAGGAGCAGCTAGGTGGCACCACAGGGCATAGAGCGCTGGGCCTGGAGTCAGGAAGACTCATCTCTCTGAGTTCAAATCTGGCTTTCTTAAACTAGCTGTGTGACCCTGGACCAGTCACTTAACTTAGCTTGACTTATTTTCCTCATCTGTAAAATGAACTGGAGAAGGAAATGGCAAACCACTCCAGCATCTTTGCCAAGAAAACCCCAAATGGGTTTTTATTTTATCTTATTATTTAAAAGAGTCGAACGGGACTGAAATGACTCAACAACAACAATAACAAATTCTAGTCCAACAATCTACTCATTTTGCAGCAGAAAAACCTGGGGCCCAAAGAGGAAGCTAAGCTACTTACCCAGGGTCATGCAACTGGTTGGTGTCCGAGGTCCTATTAGAATGCATGTCTTTGTGACCTTAAATGTTTACTATATGTATCAGACATTGTGCTAAGCGCTTGTTTTACAAATAATTTATTTGATCTTCACAACATCGCTTCGAGGTAGATATTATTATAAAAACCATTTTACAGTCAAGAAAAATAAGGAGGGCAGAGGTTAAGTGACTTGACCAAGGTCACACAGCTAATAAGTATCTCAGGCCAGATTTGAACTCAGCTCTTCCTGCCTCCAAGCCTAGCACTCTTTCCAACATAACTTCCAACAAGGTCTTCTGATACTATAGCGAGTATTCTTTTTACCGTACCATCCTGCCTTTACCTGACTCGGAGGCTGTCTCTACCCATAATGCCACACTGCCACACTGGATCTCTGTAGTTCCTTGAAGGGAGAGAATGTATTTTAAGTAATCTTTGGATTCCCATTTCCAAGTCAGTACAGTGCCTTCCACATTTCCAGGAGCTTAAAAAAGGTTTGCTGAATGAGTGAGAAAAGAAAACAGACTTGTAATCTTCCAAATTTATCTCCATTTCAACAAGATCCCAAATGTTCAGCAACAAGAAGTCAGTAACATTGTGGAAAATTACTCTTAAACTCACTTAAAATGGGCTTCAAGTCCAGCCGTCAAATCAACCCTTCTGCCTACTAGAGGCAAACAGCTGTGAGCTGGCAAGGTCCTCTGAGTCAGACACTGAGTCATGGGAGTAAGAAACTCAATGTGCTTTCTGTGGAGGCTGGCTGGGAGAAATGATACTCGTGTAGAAAACAGAAGACAGGACAGAGACATTAAACCTTCGTGAACTGGCAGTCATGACAAGAGCAGTCAGCCTGAATAGAGTTTCCTGAAAAGGGAAAGGAAGCCTGAGAAAGGGGGCAATTAATCAGGCAGAAGGAAATGCTTGAAAATGGGAAGATTCTAAAAGAATCAGGATCCTTTGTATAAAGGAAGAAAAACTTAATTTGAATTACTAGGTAATTGGCCAAGACGGGATAATGTCTGATCTTTAAAAAAAAAAAATCTAGGAGAAAAAATTAAAGAAAGGTTTGGTTGAGCATGTTCTAAGCCACAGATGTTGGGCCACATGTTCAGTACTACCAGCGGTAACTAAGGTGGACACATTCAAACAAACTGCATCCCAATGAAGCTGTCCTTAATGCCTCCACAGCTGTTAACATTTTGGCATTGAATCCAACAGCAGGGGCCAGCAAGGATCTCATCTCCACTAGCTTTCTCATAAACTTTTTAGTGAGTTCCTTTTTGGGGGGAAACACGAAGATGCCAACAACGTGGAAGGGTTTAAAAGATGGTTAGTTTCTTAAAATAAAAGCAATTGTCCAATTTGCAGCTATTGTTGTTGACAGAGAAATATACTGGATTTTTTCTGGAGCCTTAAGGAATCTACCTCAGCAGAAGGCACTGAACTTTTCTTGTTTATTTTGGAACTGGTTTCATTGCTCTTGGGAATTATAGATGTGACAAGTCCTTCTACTGAGTGACAGCTCATTAGCTTAAAGAACTGCTTAGGGGCAATGAGAAGTGTTATACAGGTCAGGGGCAGGACTTGGACCCAGATCTTTCTGACTCCAAGGCAGTGTGGTGTAGTAGATGGAGTCTTGGCAGCATGGGACAAGAATTCAGAAAAAAGTCATTTTCCAAAGGTCTCTCCAAGGGTCAGAATCATAAAATCTTAAGAGTTAGAAGGAGTCTCAGAGGTTTAGTCCAATTTGTACTTGAATAGGAATTCCTCCTAAAACATCCCCAATAAATGGTCTTCAGCATTCACTGAAGACTGAGAAAGTCAAGAGGGTGTGTAGGGCATCACTTAAAAACTATCAGTCTTCTCCTGGCCTTATTAAGCCAAAATAAATGGAAGGATTTTTTTTATTAGCTGGTAAACTGAGCCCCTGATGAATTTCCTGACCCCCCTCTCCCTCTATTCATGGGTTAGATTAAAAGGTATAGACTTTTGTCTAAAAGGTCAATTCCCTCATTTCAAATGCTTAAGCAACGTGCCTGGCACATAGTAGGTGCTTAATAAACATTTACTGACTTATTTCCTTATTAAGAGGACACAAAGAACTCCTCTGATTGGTTCCCCAGTGACTTGGGCTGCCTCCAATATGACTGGCAAAAGAAAAGTAAGGGGGGATGGATTCTAGTCAGAAGAGCCACTCATAGTCTTCGTGGCTTTCCTGTGCTTTCACTTCCAGGGGATTTCTTCTGCTCTTGCGCTTTCCATTCCAGGAGAAGAAAAATGGCAACTTGAAGAATAAGCATTTGTTGAATGGCTTATACTTGGCCAAATTAGACTCGAGGAGCCTTCCTGGACCTCCAACTTCTGGCTGCTTTCTGCCTTTCTTTGGTTTTGTCCGAGCACAGGTCACAGACTACAGTTCCCAAGAAATGGAGAGTTTCTGAATTTAAGAGTGGAATACCAGCTTTGTAAAGGCTTCCTCAGCAGTATGCTCTTTGGAGGAAGAAGAGTAATTCTAACTGAGGATTACCCTGTAGAGTGACTGATGGTATTTCATAAAATGTGGGGGTGGGAGGCTCACGCTACTAACTTCCCTTAGCTTCAGTCCTAATCACCAACTGCCTATTAAGACATTTCAAACTGGATGTCTCAGACATTTTAAATTTAATATGAACTCAAAATAACTTAAATAAAAATAAAGTTAAAAAAACTTTAAAAAGCCTAAACATAAAAACTCATAAAACCTTAATAAAACTCATTATCTTACCTCCAACTTCCCCTCTTCCAAACTCCCCTACTTCTGTAGAAAGCGCCACTAAACTTCTAGTCCTACAGGTTTGTAGCTTTGGCATTATTTTGTACTCATTCTCCTTCACCCCACAAATCTGATCAGTTGCAAAATTTTGCCATTTCTACTCTGCAACATCTCTTGCATTTGACCCTCTCGACACGGCTATCACTTAATTAAGTTCAGGCCTAATCACCTCTTGCCTAGATTATTGATCTCCTAGCCTCAAGTCTCTTACTTTTGCAGATCCATCTGGCACAGTGCTACCGTAGCGAAAATAAACAAACAAATAAAACGATTTTTCCTAAGTGAAGATCTGACTATGCCTAAGCGATCAACTCCAGGGGCCTCCTATTACGTCTAAGATAACATATAAACTTCTCTTTTTAGCTTTTAAAGCCCTGAACATCCTGGCCCCAACCTGTCTGTCCAATCTTATTGGACTTTACTTCCCTACACACACACACACACACACACACGCACACTCTCTTTCTCTCTCTCTCTCTCTCTCTCTCTCTCTCTCTCTGAGATCCAGCCAAACTGGCTTTTCCTTCTATTCCTCCATCTCTACACAGGGCACTGTATCTCCTATCTTTGAACCTCTGTGCTGGCCACAACACAAGACTAGAAGGCTCTTCCTCTGCTTCAGAATCTCTCTCTTCCTTTAAGATGCACCTTAATCACCTTCTCCATGAAGTCTTTTATGATTCCCCCCAGGTACTAATGCCCTCTCTCCCAAACCGCAAAGTAAATTTATCCATTTTGTATAAGGTGTCCTAAAAGAAACAGCGGTCTTAAACATTAATAGCTTAAAACTGTATAAGACTTTTGAGACACACTGTATTTATATTTATTCATTTTGTGCTTCATTATTCAGTTGTTTTTCAGTCATATCTGACTCCTCATGACCCCATTTGTGGTTTTCCTTGGCAAAGATACTAGAGTGGCTTCTCATTTCCTTCTGCAAGCTTATTTTACAGATGAGGAAGCAAGAAGGGTTAAGTAACTTGCCCAAAGTCACATAGCTAGCAAGTATCTGAGGCCAGATTTGAACTCATGAAGATGAGTCTTCCCGATTCCCAACCCAGTGTTCTATCCGCTGCACCACCTAGATGCCTCACTTTATGCTACATATATAATATATATGTATATACAGATATACATATGTGTGTATATATATATATACATATACAGGGTGTTCCTAAAGTCTGGACACATAGGTGAAAATGCATATTTTCAAGAAATGAAATGAATGAAATTTTCAACAACATTTTATTTAATTGGAATATTAACAAATAACATCTTCAATATGATTTCTATCATTTGTGATGCAAAAGTTGATGCGCTTTGCAAGATTCATGTGAACTTCATGCAATAACTTCACATTTCCTATGTGTTGACTTTAGGAACATCGTGTGTGTGTGTGTGTGTGTGTGTGTGTGTGTGTGTGTGTGTGTGTACTTGCTGCTTTATCCATTCTAATATATAGTCCTTGTTAATAGAAATCATTTCATTCTTTGAACTTACATCTTCAGTACCTACTGGATGTATTTGTGTTTAATAGTATATTAACTAACCCTTAATAATAATAATAATTAATAATGGTATGTGTTTAGTAAATAATTGACACATATACATATTCACACATATACATATGCACATATACACAATACATGTGTGTGTATGCTTATATAATATAGTGCCAGTTGTTCTGACTTTTGTTTTATCATTGGACTTCAATGACTCTGGAAGAGATACTGAGGCTGAGGATTTTGTGCAAATCATCACTAAGGTACAGGTATTTTTGGATGGAGCCAAGATGGTGGAGAAAAGACAGAAAGTTGTCCAAGCTATCCCCAGTTTCCCTCAGCAACAATGTTAAATCAAGCCTCTAAATAGATTCTGGAACAAGAGAACCTACAAGAAGACAGGAGTGAAACAACTTTTCAGCTTAAGATAACTTGGAAGGACTTCAGGAAAGGTCTGTCTCACTTGGGTAGAAAGAACATGAACAGGCAAAACTATACTAGTGGGGGACCTCAACTTCTCCCTCTCAGAAGTAGATAAATCCAGCCATAAAATAAACAAGAAAGAAGTTAAGGAGGTAAATAGAATTTTAGAAAAGTTAGATATGATAGACTTCTGGAGAAAATTGAGTGGCACCTACAGAAAAAATCAATCATGTTTTAGGGCATTCATACCTCACAATCAAATGCAGAAAAGCAGAAATATTAAACACATCCTTTTCAGATAGTGATGCAATAGAAATTACATGTAATAAAGTGCCATGGAAAGGTAGAATAAAAATTGTTAACTAAATAAACTAATCCTAAGAATGTGTGGATAAAACATCAAATCATAGAAACAATCAATAATTTCATCAAAGAGAATGATAATAATAAGACAATATGCCAAAGTTTTGGGAAACAGACAAAGCAGTACTTAGGGGAAATTTTATATCTCTAAATGCTTACATGAACAAAATAGAGGAGGAGATCAATGAATTGGGCATTCAACTAAAAAAAAATTTAAAAAGAAAAAAAGAAAAATTGCCAATTAAATACCAAATTGGAAATTCTGAAAATTAAAGGACAGATTAATAAAATTGAAAGTAAGAAAACTATTGAGCTAATCAATAAAACTAAAAGCTAGCTTTATGAAAAAACAACAATAAAATAGATAACCCTTTGGTAAATTTTTTTTTAAAAAAATGAAAGAAGAAAACCAAATTACCAGTATCAAAAATGAAGATGGTGAATTTACCACCAATGAAGAGGAAATTAAAGCAATAATTAGGAGCTATTTTGCCCAACTGTATGCCAATAAATATGACAATCTAAGTGAAATGATGAATATTTACAAAGCTATATATTTCTCAGATTAACAGAAGAGGAAATAAAATGCTTAAATAACCCCATTTTCAAAAAGGTAATTGAGCGAGCCATCAATGATCTCCCTAGGGAAAAATCTCCAGGGTCATATGGATGTACAAATGTATTCTACCAAACATTTAAAGAACAATTAATTCTAATACTATATAAATTATTTGGAAAAATAGGTGAAGAAGTCCTATCAAATTCCTTTTATGACACAAATATGGTGCTGATACCTAAACCAGGAAGAGCTAAAACAGAGAAAGAAAATTATAGACCAATTTCCCTAATGAATACAGATGCAAACATTTTAAATAAATTAGTAGTAAAGAGATTACAACAATTTATCACCAGGATAATACACTATGACCAAGTGGGATCTGTTGGTTTAATATTAGGAAAAACTATCAGCATAATTGACCATATCAATAAAAAAAACTAACAAAAAATCACATGATTATCTCAATAGATGCAGAAAAAGCTTTTGACAACATACAGAACCCATTCATATTAAAAAGTTTAGAGAGCATAGGAATAAAGGGAACATTCCTTAAAATGATAAGTAGTAGCTATATAAAATGATTAGCAAGCATTATATTAATGGAGATAAACTAGAAGCTTTCCCCAAAAAATCAGGGGTGAAATAAGGATGTCCATTATCACTACTATTATTCAATATTGTTAGCTTTAGTGATAAGAGAAGAAAAATAAATTGAAGGAATTAGACTAGGCAGTGAGGAAACAAAACTATCACTCTTTGCAGATGATATGATGGTATACTTACAGAATTCTAGAGAATCAACTAAAAAAATTACTTGAAATAATTAACAACTTTGGCAAAGTTGAAGGATATAAAATAGACCCACATAAATCATCAGCATTTCTATATATAACAAACAAATCCCAACAGCAACAGAAATTCCATTTAAAATAACTGTAGACAATATAAAGTATTTGGGAGTCTACCTGCCAAGACAAACCCAAGAATTATATGAACACAATTACAAAATACTATTCACAAAAATAAAGTCAGATCTAAACAACTGAAAAAATACCAATTGCTCATGGGTAAGCCAAGCCAATATAATAAAAATGACAATTCTACCTAAATTATACCAGATCTAAAAAATATTATAAAATGGCAATCATAAGAAATAGAGTGGTAGACCAGTGGAATAGGTTAGGTACCCAATTAAATAGTAATAAATGAATATAGTAATCTACTGTTTGATAAACCCAAAGACTCCAGCTTCTGGGATAAAATTCACTATTTGATAAAATTGCTGGGAAAACTGGAAAATAGTATGGCAGAAAATAGACATAGGCTGACCTCTCACACTATATACCAAGATAAGGTCAAAATGAGTATGTGATTTAGACCATAAGCAAATTAGGGGAACAAAGAATTGTTTACCTGTCGGATCTATGGAGAAGGGAAGAATTTATAACCAAACAAGAAATAGAGAATATTATGGAATGCAAAATGGATAATTTTGATTACATTTAATTAAAAAGGTTTTGCACAAAGAAAACCAATGCAACCAAGTTTAGGAGGAAAGAAGAAAGCTGGGAAACAATTTTTATGGCTAGTGTTTCTGATAAAGGCCTCATTTCTCAACTATATAGAGAACTGAGTCAAATTTATAAGGATACAAATCATTCCCTAATTGATAAATGGTCAAAGGATATGAACAGATAGTTTTCAGATGAAGAAATTAAAGCTATATATAGTAATATGAAAAAAGTGCTATAAAACATTCTTGATTAGAAAAATGAAAATTGTAACAACTCTGAGGTGCCTCCTATCAGACTAGCTAATATGACAGAAATGGAAAATGATAAATGTTGGAGAAGATGTGGAAAAATTGGAACACTAATACATTGTTGGTGGAGTTGTGAACTGATCCAACCATTCTGGACAGCAATTTGGAACTATGCCAAGACGGCAACCAAACTATGCATATCCTTTGATTCAGCAATACCACTACTAAGTCTGTATCCCAAAGAGACCATAAAAAAGGAAAAGGACTCACATGCGCAAAAATATAGCAGCTCTTTTTTCTGTGATGACAAAGAATTGGAAGTTGAGGGTATGCCCATCACTTTTGGAATGGGTGAATAAGTTGTGGGATATGAATATAACATGGAATACTATTGTGATATAAAAAATGATGAGCAGGTAGATTTAAGAAAAACCTAGAAAGACTTACATAAACTGATACTGAGTGAAGTGAACCAGAAGAATATTGTACACGGTAACAGCAACATTGGGTGATGATCAACTATGATAGACTTAACTCTTCTCAGCAATACAATGACCCAAGACAATTCCAAAAGACTCGTGATGAAAAATGCTATCCACATCTAGAGAAAGAACTAAGGAGTCAGAATGCAAATCGAAACATTTATTTTCATTTTTTTGTTTATTGTTTCGTTTGTTGTATTTTCTTTCTCATAGCTTTTCCCTTTTAATCTGATTATTCTTCCACAACATGACTAATGTGGAAATATATTTAAAAGGATTGTACATATATAACCTATATCAGATTGCTTGCTGTCTTAGGGCAAGGGGGTGGGGAGGGAAGGAGAGAGAAAAATTTAGAAATCAAAATCTTATAAAAACCAATTTTGAAAACTTAGAAAACAAATGAAAAAAACAAGTATTTTGTAGATTTTGGTATACCCTTTCTGACATCAACTGATTTAGAGACTTGTGTTTCCGCAGGAATAAGACATCCCAATGCCTGTTCAACTCTGAAAGTGACCAGCCAAAGTGCTATGTCTCCTTGTGATGGAAATGTAGAGAGAGGAGGAGTCTGCCTAAGAGAGTGAGCTCCAGCTCAATGAAGGGAAGTCAAGGAAGGTTGACTCTCCTAGGCTTCTCCATGCCTTTTTGCTGAGGGCCTTAAAGTATCCTTCTCCAAGGTCACAGAAACCCCAAATCCATACCATTGTATTATTTTAATTTTTGAAAATTTACTTTATTTTTATTAATGTCATTTGTTGAGGATTAGGGTTAGATTCACATTTGTTTTGACATTTGTCTCCTCACCCCAGCAAAGCATTTCTTGCAAGAAACAAAAAAAAAGACTTAGAAAGAAAGAATAAAACAACTTAGCAAACTCATGTCTGCTAGTAAGTACAATATTTCATAGTCATAATCCCCCATCTAGGAATGGAGGAAAGGAATGGTATATTTCTTCTACTTTTCTCTGGGACCAAGTCTGGTATGATTATTGTGTGCACTGCTTTCCTGGTTCTGCTTAATGCAGTCTGTATCTCTTCAAATCTCTCTTCCCATTTCTCTGAAGTTTTATTCATTATTTCCTACAGCAGAGTAATACTCTATTACTTCTATATTCCACAATTGGTTTGCCATTCTCCAATGGATAGGCATCTACTTTGTTTCCAGTTGTTTGCTGCCCAAAAGTGCTATTATGGATACATAAGCCTATATGGGACTCATCTTCCTGTCTCTAATATCCTTGGGATAGATGACTAGCTTTGGGTTCTTTTAGTCAGAGGTCCATAAAGTACATTAGGGGTCTATTAGACCTCTTTAGCAAAAGGCATTTTAGTCCTTTTTTTAGCCCAATTCCAAATGGCTTTTCAGAATAGTTAGATAAATTCACAGTTCAATCAACATTATATTAGTTCACTTATCTTCATGCAGCTGTTTTATCACTGAATTTTTTCATCTTTTCTCTCCTTTACTAATTTGCCCAGCACTCCATTTGACTCTGTTAACAGTTTCATCATGCCCATTACCATCTGGGTAAAATAAATCACTCCCACAGTCCCCATACAACCTCATCTACCCCCAGTACAGAAAAAACAGGAGAACATTCAATTCCTTCTGCAGAGATATCCTGCTCTTTTAGGGAAGACTGTATTTGGGAAGGAAGCCAGAAAGAAGCTGGATGATAAAGTTTCCCAAGTAGAGTCACGTAGGTATAGGCTGATTCATCTCACCAACCTTCCTCCTCCTGCCCCTTGCCCCATCATCCATTTCTTTGAGAACTACTTAGTTCTAAAAGCTCCCAGGCTTCTCTCCTAGACCAAACCCTGCTGCAACTGGTCAGTCAGGACACTAGACATTCTGAACTGGGAGGAAATATTTCTGAGCTGTGGTTTTCTTTTCTGCCCCTGCATTTTATATTTATTTTGTATTATAAATTATAATAGGGAAAACAAAGTTCAATAAGCTTGCTGTGACTTAACAAATGCCTGCTGTTACACCTTCCAGGGACCAGGGCATTACCATCTGACCTGCTGAAGTACTCTATGGACCTCTGGGCCTTTGTCATCTACCCTCTTATTGCACACTTAGGGCTGCTGAGGCTTTTCATCTTCCATGAAAATCTATTTTGTTTCTCTCAGATAGAATGGTGACTGGCTTATTTTTTCATGGTATCACCAGTGCCTTAGCTCCATATTGGGTTATTAACAAGTATTTAATGGAGGTTTTTTCATTCATTCATTTTTCAGAGATGGGGTTTCTTAGTAATGTGACAGAAATATTCTTTATGTTTTCCTAACAATGAACAAAGTAAACTGAAGAATTAAGCCAATTAATATTTATAATTGGGAACAGTAGGCAGCTGTTTCTACTTGGGTGGAGCATCTGGATCTGGGCTAGTGAAAAGGTTACCCAGTCAAGAACTGGGAAAGATTCTCTGAATTTCAATAAGTAGCATTTAAATAGCATGAGAAATCCAACCTCAGTTCCATTCCCAGTCTTGGATCTTAGAAAAATCTTCTTGAAGGGAATCACAGAAGCAATGATCCTACTTTGCTAGATTTGGGGAAGGGTAGAAGTGGGGGTGTAGAAGTCACAGAAATAGGAGGAAGAACCCTAAATAAACCAATGCCAAATTGCACTTCTCAAGTTTCAATCCATTTTAACTGTGAAACAATTAATGAATGCACCAATGAATTGAATAGTTATTCAAACTGATTGTTTTGGGTTTTTGTAGGCCTAGGGGCTATGAGGGACTCCTTCTACCAATGCTGGCAGGTGTCTTTGAGAGTTACTTAGACCATTGAGAGATTAAATGACTTGCTCAAGGTGGGACTTAAACTCAGGTCTTTCTGGCTTTCAGGCCATTTTTGTTGCCCCTCTTTTCGTAAATAATAATAAAAAATCCAAGTAGCTGAATCTTCAACAAACAAGCATTTATTATGTATCTATTATGGCCAGGCACAAGAGATGCAAAGACAAAAAAATGTCTCTGCTCTTCAGGGCTTCCATTCTATTGAATAGGTAATAAGATGGAGGAAAAGGAGTCATTGACCATTGTTGAGTGAGAAAAGGAACAGCAATTATTCAAAATGAGGAATCAAAGACATTTCTTTCTCTTGAGAAATTCCATTCTTCCTGTCAGCCAGATTTGCAGTCTCCTACTTATCATCTGGTTACTCTCCCTCATTAGTATTAAGTCTTATTGATTCTACCTCAAAATCTCTCCCAGCCTCCCCAGTCTCTCCACTCAAACACCCACCATTCTAGTCTAGACCCTCACTATATCTCACCTTAATTATTACAATAGATCCTTATTTGAGTGCCCTGCTTCCAGGGCCTACCTATCATCTGTTCCCAAAAATCTTTGCTAAGGCACAAATCTGGTCGAGTCATTCCCTTTTTAAAATTAAGGTTCCCTATTGCTTTTTTAAGATAAAATAAAAAGGCTTTGGCCTGGCACTTCAGGCTTTGGAAAATCTGGTTCCCATCTACCCGTTCGGATTAATTCACATTGTTCCCTTTCATGTCGTCTTATGTTCCAGCCAAACGAGGCTACCACCTCTAGCTGTTCCCCAAATTCAGCCTTCTGTCTCCTGCTTCTATGGAATTCCATAGGCCCTCTCACATGTCTGGAAGAATTTCTTTCTTCCTGGACCTCTCAGAATCCTGAGCTTCCTTCAGTGTTTAGCGCATCTGCCCCCTCCTCCTGGAGCCATTCCCTGATGCTTCATCCTGTCCAAGCTGGTTAGTTATAACTAAATTAATCTACTGAAGAGTCAGGATTTTTCTGCTAATTACAGTGAGGTACAGACAGGCTGACCTGAAGATCTGTTGAGATGTCGTGTAAACATTTACAATTTAAAAGGGAAATTGGAAAATCTGGTCAATGGCACTTGTTTCCTCATTCTGCTTCAGAGAGAGCTGCTCTAGTTATAAGAACATAATACTGGAGTCTAAGGACCTTCCTCCCTTACTGGCTAGCTGGGTGACCTTGAACAAATCACTTAGTCTCAGTTTACCCATCTTTAAAATAAGGGATTGAACAATCTTTAAAACGAGGTTTTTGAAAAATGTCCCTTAATGGACTTGTCCAGGGCCACTCGGCTAGTAAGTGTCTGAGGCCAAATTTGAACTCAGGAAGATAATGTTCTCCCCTCCCCCATCCCTAAATTCTATGACCCTCTGATCCCTGAGATGGTAATGAATTTAGGTGAGCCATTTAACTTTCTTGGTCCTCATTAATTACCTGCCTTGTGGAGTCAGATGACTGTGCTAAGTCATATTTGAAGTCTCTTTCAGTTCTAAGAAGTACATGATTTTATTATTGAAACAACTAGGTTAAATAAATATCCACTAGAAATTGGCATTAATTTGTTATCATACTTAGAATAGAGAATGTGTCTAGAGAAACTGAAATGCTTCACCACATTCTCACAGTGCTGCTGTCACTTCTATTGTTAAGATGACCACATTGACCCTCTGGCATATGTGCCTCCCTAGTTCATATGTACATACATACATGTATATATATACACACACACATATATACATATATATCTATATATATATATACATATATAACATATACTATTGATCAGAGAAATACAAGTCAAAATACCTTTTAGGTACCACATATCTCCTGTCAGAATAGCTAACAAGATAAAATGCTGGAGAAGATGTGGGAAAATACGAACACCGTTACATTGTTGGTGGAGTTATGAACTGGTCCAGTCATTCTGCAGAGCAATTTGGAACTATGTTCAAAGGGCTATAAAAATGTGCATGCCCTTTGATCCAGCAATAACACTTCTAGGGCTGTGTCCCAAAGAGATCACACAAGTGGGAAAAGGACCTATATGTATAAAAATATTTAAAGCAGCTCTTTTTGTGGTGGCAAAGAATTTGAAATCACAGGGATGCCCATCAATTGGAGAATGGCTAAACAAGTTGTGGTATATGAATGTAAAGGAATACTATTGTGCTATAAGACATGAGGAGCAGACAGACTTCATAATAACCTAGAAAGACTTATGTGATCTGATGCTGAGTGAGGGCAGCAGAACCAGGAGAACATTATACACAATTACAGACACACGGTATCTGTGATGACTAACTTTGATAGACGTGGCTCTTCTCAGCAATGCAAGGTTCTAAGAGAGCGCCAAAAGACTCATAATGGAAAAAACTATGCACATCCAGAGAAAGAATTATGGTGTCTGAATGCAGATTGAGGCAAACTATTTGCTCTTTCTCTCTTTCTTTTCCCCTTCTTTTTTGGTTTTGTTTCTTTTTTCTCATAGTTCATTCCATTGGTTATAATTCTTCTTTACAACTTGGCTATTGTGTAAATAAATTTATTGTGAAGGTATATGTAGAACCTATATAGGATTACATGCTATCTTGGGTGGGGGAGAGGGAGAAAATTTGGAACTCAGAAACTTGTGGAACTGAGTGTTGTAAACTAAAACTAAAACAATAAATTAAAAAAAGAAAGAAAACATTTCTTACAAGTAGTTCAAAGAATGATGCTGTGTGAAGTGAGCAGAACCAGGAGGACATAGTACAGTACATTTTGTGATGACCAAATTTCAGCAATGCAATGATCTAAGACAGCTCCAAAAGACCATGATAGAAAATGCTATCCACATCCAAAGAAAGAACTATGCAGTCTGAATGCACATTGAAGCATACTATTTGCTCTCTCTCTTTTTTCTTTCTTGTGGTTTTCCCCTTTTGTTCTGATTCTTCTTTCACATGACTAATGTGGAAATATGTTTAATATGATTATACGTGTATAGACTGTATCAGATCACATGCCATCTGGGGGAGGGGAAAGAACAGGGAGGGGGGAAAAGTTAGAACCTAAACTCTTATAAGAATGAATGTTGAAAACTAAAAATTAATTAATTAAAAAAAGTGGTTCAAAGATTAAGTTAAAATGAAATATCATAGAGGCATGAGGATAATGTTTGTTTTTAATAAAGCACCTACAGAAAAATAGAACCTGAAACATATAAGGGATATAGGCATTGGCCTATTGTCTTTTCTTCTTATGCTCATGGTTGTAGCTTCACGGTATTCTTGGGAAGGAAGAAGGGTGGCACAGGGTGGCACAGGTACAGGATCTGTGATGGAGACTAACTCTTCCGAACGTCCAAGAGTCTAAGTAGTTTCCAAAATATCCTCTGCCAAGCTCCACCCTTTGAATGGAACCTTGGTGTTGCCAGTAGTGCCAAACCCAATAGACCTATTCATTGTTTGGAGCCCTTTTAGTCTAGGATACCAAAGGCTTGAACCAAACATCTGCTCGGCCCCCCAAAACTCCAAAAAACAACAACCAAACCCCTCATGCATATCATGCTGCCAATCAACCAAAAAAGGTTGAAAAAAGAAAAAAAAGAAAAAAGAAAAGGTAAAGTCTGTAAATAGCAACAAAAAATTGGCAACACTATCTAACTTAATTCCAGGACTTATAAATCAATGAAATACAGGTTGTTTTAAAAATACATGTGTGTGAAGTTGGCTATGTAATGACCTTTTCTGAGTTATATTTTGACAATGACATTAGTTTAAAAAAATTTAAACTGGTAAAATTAGATGTTGGGGAATTTTATGAAAAAGCATCTTATTGGTTTTATTTTTATGATGTGCTGTTTTGAACAAGGCTGAGTTATCCTAGCAACTTCTATTGTCCATTTTTATTATTTCTTTTTTCTTCTTCTGTTAAACCACTAGTGCACATTAGTAGCCTTGTTGTTGTCGTTCCGTCATGTCCGACTCCCCGTGACTGCACTTGGGGTTTTCTTGACAGAAATACTGGAGTGGTTTGACATTTCCTTCTCCAGCTCATTTTACATATGAGGAAACTGAGGCAAACAGAGTTAACTGACTTGCCCAGGGTCACTCAGCTTATATGTGTCTGAGGCCAGATTTGAACTTGGGAAGATAAATCTTCCTGACTAGGAACGGCACTCTATCCACTGCAACACCTAGCTACCCCCATGAAAGTGTAGCATTAGTTATGAACTGAAGTGAAATAGTAGATGAGGACAAATTTTGAGGTCATCTAATCTAGAGATAGGTTGGTAGTGCAGTGGAGTGAGTGCTAGACTTGGAGTCAGGAAGATCTGAGTTCCGATACTGCCTCAAACACTAACTATGTACATGACCCTTCACAAGTCATTTAACCTCTCAGCTTCAGTTTCTTCATCTATAAAATGGGTGTGATAATAGTACCTACCTCCCAGAGAAGTCATGAATATCAAATAAGAAAACACACTTAAAAGCACTTTGGAAATCTTAAAATGGTACATAAAGGCTGGTTATCATTATTATGATAAGTCTACACTCCACTTTCAGTTAAGGCCATACCAAACAGCCATGATGGATGAGAATTTATCATTGTCTTAAACACAGCGAGGAGAAGCTCCAGTGTTCTAGAGTGGTCGACAATCCTTGCTGTTGCTGCTGTGCGATGTCTGTCATAAAAAGAGCACCTGACTCTGGATGGAAAACTTTTATTTCTGGTGGCATCACTGGTCATAAATCATAGGTGTGAGAAAATCAACTAAATTCCATGCCTCAGTTTCCTCACTTGTAAAATTCAGAAAATAGCCGCTTCTAACTATTTTAGGTAATTTAGGTAATGGGAATGAGATATTTATTCATTCAGACATTTATCAAACATTTACTGCTTATAACATAAAAGGTATTAAATAATATTATGTGTCAAAAACCCCTAGAGGGAAAAAAAGTTTCTGAAAACATTTGAGGTGCAATTAGTGTCTTTTAAACCCATCTTGCGGCTAATTTCCTCAAACCACAGTTGGAGGCTCCTTGCTAACAACCAGATATCTAGCTGGACATAATTTATATAACACATAAAATCCAGTAGATTAATCTGACTAGATCTAGAGTAATGGTAATTGGTGTTTAATTGATTCGTTTTTAGGGGGCTAAAGATAAAACAACCTTTCCCATGCTTTTGGGACTAAGATGATTGTTGACATGGTTGCAATTTGCACAATTAACAATAGGGGCTATTATCATTGACATTATTATTCATCTTATTCCCAACCTAAATCCTTCATGCTAAGGTTTAAGCATATTCCTATTTTTGTGTCTCTTAATAGGGAGTAGTGTATATTTCTTTTCCATAATAACCTTTGATATATAAGATAAAATTCAGGCTACATTTTGCTAACATGGGTAAAAAATACTTTTCATTCTGTATTGGTGAAAGTTTAACAATGTACTCTTGAGAGAGAGACAGACAGACAGACAGACACACAAAGATGAGAGACAGGCAGAGACAGAGAGAGACAGAGACAGAGTGACACACAGAGACAGAGATAGGGAGAAAACAGACAAAGATGAGAAAGACAGAAACAGACAAGAGACAGAGACAGACAGACAGACAGAGGAAGGATATACTTTCCCTGGGCTATATGACTTTGCTGTTTTCTTTTTCAATTGGTTTGTGGTTTGTTTAATAACACATATTCCATCTGTAATAAAGTTATTGGGCTTGCGGAAAAAAACAAGAAAAAAACAAAAATAATAAATTTGTGTGTAGTATCAATCCATGCTTTCAAGTATAAAGAAAAACTATTAAATCACAGCAATGAATCATATTCATGTTTATAAACATGAATGAGTTGGAATGAGAGCTCTGAGAATATCTAGTCAAGTCCATCTCTGAGTAAGACTCCCCCATATAATAGCCCTGACAAGTAGTCATCCAGAATTTGTTTAAAGATGTACAGATGCAAGATAACCTCAAGGGGAAGGCACTAGGAACAAGAGTGAAGAAGAGGAGATGGAGGACTGGAAAAGCAGAAGGTTGTATTTGAGTTGAGACTTGAAGAAAGCTAAAGACATTAGGAGGTGGAGGTGAAGAAAAACTTTCCAGGCATGGTGAACAGCCAGTAAAAATGCCCAGTCCTGGAAGATGAAGTGTTATGTTTGAGGAACAGCAAGAAAACTAATATTTCTGGAATACACAACATGCGAAGAGGAATAAAGGATACCACATATCCATTCCTACCTCTGAGAGGCTGTGATTTACCTATCTTTCATTCTCTATTCCATCATTCTTACAGTTTATTCTAATTTTATAGGTAAGCACAAACCTGAATATCACAGGTGATCATCTCTGACTTGGTAATCTTTTCAATGATTTGTTGAGATACGTTGCCTCTCACATTAGGAGAAGCAGCATAGTGTTCAGACCCAGAAGGTGAAAGTTTCTTTGTACTGTGCCCTTGTCAAAACACATTTGGAATACTGTTTTCAGATGGGATTCAATTAGGTTTCCTTTTATTCCAAGTACACCTTTTTTTTCCCCTTTATACCACACTGCTTGCCTTGCATGTCTTTTGAGAGATCCTATAGACATGATGTCACTCTTTCTAAATATCTATATTCTGATTTAAAGAGGGAAATACTGTTGTTGTTTAGATGTTTTCCAGTGGCATCTGATGCTTAGTGACCCCATTTGGTGTTTTCTTGGCAGAGACACTGGAGTGGTTTGCCATTTCCTTTTCCAGCTCATTTTAC
This sequence comes from Trichosurus vulpecula, assembly GCF_011100635.1. NCBI lineage: Eukaryota > Metazoa > Chordata > Mammalia > Diprotodontia > Phalangeridae > Trichosurus > Trichosurus vulpecula. Next base: position 42,029,864 of record NC_050578.1, on the reverse strand, counting down.
AGAGGAGGAACTGAGGCAAAGATGGTTAAGTGACTTGCCCAGGGTCACACAACTGGTAAATATCTGAAGCCGGATTTGAATTTAGGTCGTCTTGACCAGCTGGCCAGAGCTCAAGCCACTGTGCCACCTAGCTGGCCCAGAGGGGGAAATGAGAAGGGAGGAAAATGGTTTTACTGAAGGAAACCAAGTGAACAATTGGTAAAAAATATGAAGGGGCATCTAAGCTTCTCAAAGAATAGAAACTATAAAATAGGAATTTGTGAGTTGGACAGGAGTCCTGAGATTTCTGAAAAAGCCAGGATTAGAGCAAAGAATAAAGGTGCATTTTGTTAGGGTGTTGGTGATGGGGTATAATTCAGTTGAAAAACAGTAAGCCTTGCATAGCTTTAGGCATAAATGGGGGGCTTAAAAAGAGAAGTTAAACGTAGATCACAGACTATTTAAGATGGAGATTTATAGATCACCCAACTCAACTTTTTCAAATTACAGATGAGGAAACTGAGACTTAGAAAGATTAAATCATTTGCCCAGGGCCATACAGTTACTTGGTTGCAGAATCAAGAATAAAATTCAGGTATCCAGAGGCCTTGTGGTATTCTTGTCATTTTTCGGGTAGTCAGATAAAGCACAGGAAAGAATAGGATTCAAGGGCCTAGATACAGTCGTTCAGAACTAGAAATCTCAAAGTTAGATTTTTATAATTCTTTATATTCAATAGCTAGAGTTTGAATCCTGAAAAATCAGAACTCCTGTGATATGACAGCCTTCATTAAGTTTGATTAAAAAGCATTTATTAAGTATCTGCCATGTGTCTGGAATGTTTGTAGGAGCTGGGGATACAGGAATAAAGAATGAAACAATCTCTACACACAAGGACCTTACATTCTAATGGACAAAGCAATGAGTACAAATATTAAATGTACATATTCAAGAAAACCACCCTGGGAATACACAGGGGATACCTTGCTGCTAAGGATGCATATGGAAAGTATCAGGGAAGACAAGGCCCCTAAGAAGAACTAATCAAGTCCTTGGATGATGACAGCATAAATGACTGTGAAAACACATGGCCTAGCATTTCACCACAAGAAATGCAGATCTATTAGAATAACAGCAAGAATTAAAAATTCGATACCAGTTAATCTCCATTCATGAGAGCAATTTCTTTGGTTTGGAGAAAAGCAAGGAAAAGAGAGAATAATGGACTGCATGAAAGGTAGCTAGGTGGCTCAGTAGAAAGAATGCTGGGTCTGACTCAGGAAGACCTGAGTTAAAATCTGTTCTCAGATACTTTCCTAGCTGTATGACCCTAAGTAGGTCACTTACCTTTGGTCTGCTTCAATTTTGAATGCGGATAATAATAGCACTTATCTGTCACTATTGTTGTGAAGAACAAATGAGATAATATTTGTAAAACACTTAGCACAGTGTTATTATTATTATTAATCTTAAAGACTGGAAAAAGGAAGATTATGTGGGATTGGCCACTATCTTAACTCCTTTTCTGTGAGTTTTTAATTTATTTTATTAGTAGGGTGTCTTCATTTCTAATCCCAAGAATATAATTAAAATTATATGATACAACTATTAGCACAAATAATATTCACTTTGCACAAAATCATTTAAAATTCTCCTTTGCTAGGATATAACTATTGCATAAAACTAGAACTATTTTACAAAATACAAGTTTTTTCTGCTGATTCAGACTTCTGGGAGTCAAAATGGCAGAGTAAGCAGTAAATTGCCATAACTCTCCCATATTCACCTCCAAACAACCACAAAATAGCACTCCACCAAAATCATGGAACAGTAGAAGCAGCAAAAAGAAGAGATGAAAGAATCTTTTAGCCCAAGAAACTTGGAAGATCGGCAAGAAAGATGTCTCACTCAGTAATCCAGGATAGGAAGCATTCCAACAAGCCAGCAGCAAACCCCACTTCAGCAAACCATCAGGAGATCCTGAGCCCCAGTAATGGGGAGCAGACAAACACCAACACCAGGACCCTCCATCAGGCACACTCCAACTCTGAGAACCAGCACATGCTTTAGAATAGTCCTGGGCACCTTCTAGAGGGTGCTTCAGTGTATCCCTGGAAATGCAGAAACACCTGACCAGCCTCAGTGTACACCAGAAACCAACACCAGGACCCCAGATCAGCACAAGGTAAGCTGCCAGATCTCTCCATCCTCCAGCAGCAACTGCCACCCCCCACCACACCCCCTCAGCAAAGCATCAGACAGGAAGGTCCCCCATGGGCCTCAGGGCAACATCAGTACAGCACCAGGTAGGAAGGGAGAGGTAGAATGGAGTAAATTATTTCACATGAAAAGACAAGAAAGACCTATTATAATGGAGGGGAAGATGGAAGGGTAGGTGATGGGCATCCCTTGAACCTTATTCTCATCAGTATTGGCTCAAAGAAAAAATTATATACACAATCAGTTGAATATAGAAATCTGTCTTACATGACCAGGAAGTAGGAGAGGAGGAGATTAAGTAAAGAGGGAGTGGAGACTGACAGAAAAAAGAACAGTCTAGGGGACTAGACAGAAGCAAAGCACTGGTGCAGAGGGAAAGTGTGAAAGGAGAGAGAGGACGCATGGGAGGAAAAATAGAATGGAAGGAAATACACAGGTAGTAATAACTGTGAATGTGAATGGGATGAACTCTCCCATAAAACAGAAGCAGATAGCACAGTGGATCAGAAACTAGAATGCTACAATATCTTTTTTACAAGAAACACACTTGAAGCAGTAAAGTAAGGGGCTGGAGCAGAACCTATTAGGCTACAGCTGAAGTAAAAAACAAAACAAAAACAAACAAATAAGCAAAAACACAGGTAAAGATCTTGATCTCAGACAAAGCAAAAGCAAAATCAGACCTAATTTAAGAAGATAAGGAAAGAAACTACATCTTGCTAAAAGGTATCATAGATAATGAAATAATATTAATACTAAACACATATGCACCAAGTGGTATAGCATCCAAATTCTTAAAGGGGACGTTAACTGAGTTACAGGTTCATGATAGAGAGATAGAGAGCATTATGAAATGTAAAATAGATAATTTTGTTTATATTAAGTTAAAAAGCTTTTGCACAAACAAAACTAATGCAGCCAAGATTAGAACGAAAACAGAAAGCTGGGGAACAATCTTTATAGGAAAGTATGTCTAATAAAGGCCTCGTTTCTCAAATGCATAGAAAACTGAGTCAAATTTATAAGACCACAAGCCATTCACAACTGATAATCAAGGGATATGAACAGGCAATTTTCAGAGGAAGAAATCAAAGTTATATACAGGCATATGAAAAAGTGTTCTAAATCATTAAAGATTAGAGAAATGCAAATTAAAACAACTCTAAAATACCACTTCACACCCATCAGATTGACTAATAGGATAAAAAAGGAAAATGATAAATGTTGGAGGGGATGTGGAAAAACTGGTACATTGATGCATTGTTGGTGGAGTTGTGAACTGATTCAACCATTCTGGAGAACAATTTGGAACTATGCACAATGGGCAATCAAACTGGGCATACCCTTTGATCCAGCAATACCACTGACCACAGAAAGTTATTATGGTGACAGGGAAGAGATCACAAAAAAGGGAAAAGGACCCACATTTACAAAAAAAAATTATAGCAGCCCTTTTCGTGGTAGCAAAATATTGAAAATTGAGAGGATGTCCATCTGTCGGGGAATGGCTGAAAAAGCTGTGGTATATGAATGCAATAGAACACTATTGTTCAATAAGAAATGATGAACAGGTAGATTTCAGGAAAAAAAAAAGCTGGAAAGACTTGTATGAACTGATGCAAAGTGAAATAAGCAGAACCAGGAAGACAGTGTCAGCAACTGATCAACTATGAATGATTCAGCTCTTCTCAGCAACATGATGATCCAAGATAAGTACTAAGGATTCACAAATGAAAATGCTATACACATACAGATGAACAGCTGATGGATTCTGATGTAGATGGAAGCATACTTATTTTACTTTATTCTTTTTCATTTTTTTTCCTTTTTGATCTGTTTTTTTTCTTTCACAACTGTGACTAATATGGTAATTTGTTTTACATGATAGCACAAGCATAACCTATATCAAATTGCCCACCATTTTTGGAAGAGGGGAAGCAAGTGAGAAAAATTTGGAACTCAAAATCTTATAAAAATTAATGCTAAAAATTGTATTGACATGTAATTGGGGAAAAAATAAAATACTATTTAAAAAAAGTTTTTCTCCTACCATATAATGTATTTGCGTATGTTTTATTATCATATTACATATATATGTGATTGTTTGAGTGTGTATGTATGCATATATTCACACCTATCCCCGTACACACATATGTGTGTACGTGTGTGTGTATGTGTGTGTGTGTGTGTGTGTGTGTGTGTGTGTGTGTGTATATGTACATGAATATCACTATCTTTTAAGTCCTACTTCGGCATTTGAGAAATGTCAGCCAGAGTAGGGACATATCCCCAAATGAAGCTCATACAGACAATTGAAGAAGCTAAGGTTAGCCTCCAAAGGTATCTTAAAAAGATGTCCATACACCATACCTGTATACACAAACTCATTTCAGTTACACTAGAGTTCCTTTTGACCTTAGACCAAGTCTGGCTATTTTATTCTTTGACTCTCTACTCTTCATAGCCATCCCGTATTTTCAAACCTTGGACAGGTCAATGGTCTCTGACTCTGGTCTGAATGTGGTAACTCACCTCATCTCACTTTCTGCTTGCATCTGGATTCCCCTGAACATTCTCATAAGCCCTACAGATGGCCTTGACTAAACTAAGCCTCTTCACAGTTATCACAGTCTTTCTCCAGAAAGTGCTCAGCAACAGCCTAGTTGGGGCCAAGGAAAATAACATCATAGTCACCAATACCGCTTTGACTGTTTATTCACTATGCTTGATTCAATAAAATTCATTTCTTTGAATTAAAACTAAATGGAAAGCAAATAAAAATTTCTGATATGTGGTACACGGTTCATAAATAAAATGTTTTTGGTTATTTAAAAGAATCAGAAGTCTTTAAAATAGTTATGATGCAAACAGAATATAAATAAACAAAACAAAACTGGTAAAGCATATTACTAGAAATCACAGAACTTTCTAGTCATGTACTAGGTGTGTGGTCACAACAAATAGGCTTTTTTTTAAAATTTATTTTCTCTTCTCCTCCCTCTATCCTCTGCCCCAAATTATCTTCTACTCTAAAACATTTTTTTAATATTAAAGATTTTTAGATAAAGGATTTTGGAAGGTGAAAGATGAGTGGAAGATGTAACAGAGAGGCAAGAAGAGTTAAAAAACAAACAAACCCCAAAACAGCAACAAAAGTGACATTCTTTACAAATTAGAAGACATAGAAATTGTCTAGTCCACCCATTTTTCAGATGAGGAGACAGATCCCGTGTTATTCAATGGAAAGCCATTTAAACTGAAAAAGGAAAGAAATGGAGAAAATTGCTATTTATCTATGCTCAGATCCTGCAAATGGGGTTTCTTGGAGTCAGAAGAAACAACCTTGGGGGCAGCTAGGTGGTGCAGTGAGTAGAGCACCGGCCCTGGAGTCAGGAGGGCTGAGTTCAAATCCGACCACGGACACTTGATATGTACTAGCTGCGTGACCTTGGACAAGTCACTTAACCCCAATTGCCCTGCCAAAAGCAAACAAACAAAAAAAAAGAAAGAACAACCTTACATGTAGTAGAGATGAGACACCTGAATCATCCATACATCTACTGGAAGTATCACGGCCATAAAAAAAAGCAGCTAACAAATTCTTAATTTTCTTGGTTTACATTTCATTTACATTGCATTTCTTTCTGAAAGTATGACAACAAGCCTCTCTATTATTTTATTACTGATTCTGACCAAATAGGGAATACTGATTGATTGATTGATGTGGAAGCACGGGGAAATTTGGAAGAAAGTGTCTAATCTGTAATAACTAAGAAGAAAGATGACGACATGTAGAAAGCAATTCCAAGAGGCTCAAAGAAAAAATAGTGTATGATCTTTTCTCTTGAAATTTTAAGTTGGATGATGAATTTAAAATTCTTGGCAGCACTGAGAAAGTATATTCCTAAAATTACAAACTATGCTGAACAAATGAGAAATTATCAGAAAATGCTGATGTATATACAAACAGAGTTCTCTATTCAACTAGGAAAGTTTTTTTTTTTCTTTAAGGCGTACACACACACACACACACACACACACACACAGAGAAAGATATAAAAAGTAATATGGACATGTAGGAATGGGGTCAGGAAGGCTAAGACACAGAATGAGTTAGGGCTTTTGAAAAATATTAAGATGTTCTGGAGGTATGCTCAGAGCAAGAAGAAGGAGGAAAGGAAGAAATAAACGTTGCTTGCAATAGACGGCATAATTATCTAAAGAGAGAACTATCAAAGAGAGAAAATAGAATTACTTAACTACTGCGTTAATGGAAGTCTAGTGGCATCTAGGTGATTCAGTGGCTAGAGCACCAGGCCTGAAGTCTAAAAGACTCATCTTCTTGAGTTCACATCTGACCTGTGTCTGGTCTATGACACTTAGTAGCTGTGCGACCTTGGACAAGTCACTTAACCCTGTTTGCCTCAGTTTCCTCATTTATAAAATGAGCTGGAGGAGGAAATGGCAAACTGCTCCAGTATCTTTGCCAGGAAAACCCCAAATGAGGTCACAAAGATTTGGATATGGCTGGAATGACTCACCACCACCAACAATAACAAGGGGACAGAACTAAAGAGAATATTGAACTGGTTAAAGGACTGGTCAGCTCACACCTGAAGTATAGCTTTCAGTCTTGAGCTCCACATTAAAAAAAAAAAAAAGAGTGGATAAATCAGGTGTGAGTAGAGGTGGGTAAAGAGCACATTGTATAGACTTGAATGCTTGAAATAACTTAGAATGTTTGGCCTGGGGAAGAAAAGTCTTGGGGGGTGGAGGTGGGGCAGGGTTGAGACAGCTGTCTTCCAGTATTTGAAAGGCTATCTTCTGAAAGAGATCGGACACATTCTGTGGTGGCACTAGTACCCATATTTAAAAGTCATGAGGTGGTGGATAGGATTTCACATAAGGATTATCTTTCTCATCATTAAAGGTGTCCAAAAATAAAATAAAATTACTTTTTATTTATTTCTCAGGGGAAATGCTTAAGTGAAGGGTGAGTAAAAACTTGCCAAGGACATAACGATGTGGTAGGGGGATTGGTCCACATATCCTCTGATGGCCTTCCCCAGTATTAAGATTCTTAGATTCTAGGACTCTGTTTGGATGAATAATTTTAATGAAACTTATACCTTTCCTTATAGAACTTGAAACTCATTTCATAATAAAGGTATTTGATATGTTCTGGTTAATAAAGTAATAAATGGTAGTATGACAGGAATTTCTGCTTGAGAGGAAAAGAGAAGTGATTTACTATTTTCTCCTCCCTCAATAGTTTTCCCCTTCATTGTGTTCATTTATAGTTGTGTTCTCACCTATACAAGGTACATCAGGCAGATTATCTTCAAGGTCCCTTCCAGGTCTATAAATTAGAAAGTTTCCATCATTATTGAGCAATTTTTAGCCAATTCAGTTAAGACTTCAATGTGAGTCCCAATTAATGGGATTCCTGCTCTGTGAACCATTTGAGAATAGTAATGAGGGAAATGATTCCCATTCCTATCCCTTAGGATTACAAGTACCTTCATTAATTTATTAATCCACTTATTCTTCAAATGAAAAAGGTAAAAAAACCAGAATATAGGCAATAATTGGAGACTGGTTTACACTTATATATGCGAATCTAAATGGGAGTTATTTCATCTAGTGAAATGGGACAGTAGCTAATAACAATATTGAAATCAATGTCTTTATTCAAAAGCATTCCTAAAAACACAGAGCTTCACTCACTTTGATTCTCACAAGATTTTACAAAAAGTGGAAGATGCCCATCAGAAAAGGGAATTTTTCACTCAGTATTGGCACTGGTCAATAAAGATCAGTGAGAGATGAAAATATATATATATATATATATATATATATATATATATATATATATATACATTCACACATACATATGTGTATATATATATATATTTGATCTTAGCGGTATTAGGGAGACACTGGAATCTGTTGAGTGTGTGTGTGTGTGTGTGTGTGTGTGTGTGTGCGTGTGTGTGTGTGTGTGATCATAGGGGTATTAGGGAGACACTGGAATCTATTGAGTAAATATATTTGTGTGTGTGATCATAGGGGTGCTAGGGAGACACTGGATTCTACTGAGTAAAGGTGTTGTGTATGGTCAGATGTGTACTCTGGGAAGATCACTTTACCAGTTAAATGAAGACTAGAGTAGGCTGGGGAGAAACCTGAGGCAGGCAGACTTACAAATAGGCCATTGCAATAGTCCAAGTGTGAGGTGGTAAGGCTCTAACCAGGATAATGGCTATGTCAGAGAAGAGAAGGGGGCATATTTCAGAGATGTCACAAAGGTAGAATGGATTTTAATATACAAATACCTAAAAGGGTACATTTGATCTCCTTTTGGGTAGAAAAGTGAATTAAAACTCTGGCTAGATCTATCTGGGCCACAATAGAACTGGGCAGACCCTTTAAAATTCTTTTAGAATACATCCAACAATTGTTTTCTAAGCCCTTACTATGAACAGCCCCTACTATGCTAGACAGAAATGGATAGCCTTGGAATCAGGAAGACCTGAGGTGGAATTCTGTCTCAGGCACCGACTGTATGGTTCTGGGAAATACATTTAACTTCTGTCAGCCTGAGATCCCTTCTCTATACAAGATGGATAATAATAGCAGCTATATTTCACTGGGTTTTATGGAGAAAAAGAGAGATATGGAAACAACTTTGGATATCGTAAAATACTATACGAATGTCATTATTATTCCAGTGGCTAGGGACACAAATGTAAAAAGGAATTAACCTTCTGTTCTTCCTAACTTCCCTATTGCAGTTGAGGGTACCGCCATCTTCCCAGTTATCTAGGCTACAAGTCAACCTGGGTGTCATAATTGATTCCTCACTCTATTTTACTACCACTACTCCTGTATCCATTTTGTTGCCAAATCCTGCCAATTCTACCTTTCTAACATCTCTTGAGTACGCCGCATTCTCTTCTCTGACATCGCCACCACCCTGATGCAAGCTCTCATTGCCTCATGCTTGGACTATTGCAATAGCCTGCTGATGGGTCTGCTTGCCACCAGTCTCTCCCCACCCTAGTCCATCCTTCATTCAACTGTCAAAATGATCTTCCTAGAGTACAGGTCTGACCATATCATCTTTTACTCAATAGATTCCAGTGTCTCCCTAACATCTCTAGGATCAAATAAAAAGTTCTTGCCATTTTAAGTCCTTCATGACCTCCCCCAAGTTCATCTTTCTAGTATTTTTACATGTTTTACTCCACATATATCCACTACACTGCCCCCCTTACTGTTTCCACAAACAAGACATTCATCTCCGTACTCTGGGCATTTTCATTGGTTGTTCCCAATGCCTGGAATACTGTCCCTCTTCATCTCTACCCCCAAATTCTCTGGCTTCCTTCAAATCCAAATTAAAATTCTACCTTCCACAGGAAGTCTTTTGAGTTTCCCCTTACATCTCATGCCTTCCTTCTGTTGATTACTCCCAAAGTATCCTCTATGTGGCTTGTTTGTACACAGTTGTTTGCATGTTGTCTCTTCTATTATACTGTATGAGATCCATGAGAACAGGGACTGGCTTTCACCTCTCTTTATATCCCTAGCACTTAACACAATGTCTGGCACATAGTAGGTGCTTTATAAATGTTTGGTGACTCACTGATTCTCAGGGAGCTTATATTCTATTGAAGGGATCATTTTGTACCCAGATAAGTAAATTCAAGAAAAATTGAGGGGAGAGAGAACACTGAAAAGGGCTTCCCCTGGGAAATATTACTTCAGTTTAGTCTTCCATCAAAATAGAGACACAGATTTTAGCAGACCACATGGAGAAGGGAGAGCATTCCAGGCATTGGAGACAGTCGATGAAAATGTCCAGTCTGTAGATGCAACGCAGATTTTAAATAACAACTACTAGTCTAGTTAGATGGGAACACAACATGTATATAAGGAAGTATCATTCAATAATTCTGGAAAGGCAGGTAGGCACCAGGGTGTGGAGGGTTTTAAGTGATAGACTGAAGACTTTATACTTTATCCTGGAAGCAATAGGGAGTCATTGAAAATTTTGGAGTACCAGAGTAGCATGGTTCGACTAGTCCCTTGGGAAGATATTTTGACAACTGTGAGGATGATGGGCCAGAAACGGTAGAGAACTGAAGCTGGGAGACCACTTAAGAGGCCATTACAATAATCCAGGTAGGAAGAGGTAGATGGAAGGAAAGAAAGAAAGGAAAAGAGGGAGTAAGGAAGGAAGGAAGGGAGGGAGGAAGAAAGGAAAGGAGGAAGGGAGGGAGGAAGGAAGGAAGGAAGTGAGGGAGGGAGGGAGAGAGGAAGGAAAGAAAGAAACAGAGAAAGGAAGGAAGAAACAAAGAAATGAAGGAAGTAAAGAAAAGAAAAGAAAAAGAAATAAAGTTCATTAGCACACTTAAGTGTCCACTATGTGCCAGGCACTGTGTTAAATGTTAAGGATTGAATTGTATTTGTGAAGCTTGGAAATTCCTGTACCAAATACAAGTCAACAAGCATTTATCATCTTCTCTATGCCAGGCTTGTAGGTGCCAGGTGGGGAGCTAGATAGCATAGTGGTAGAATGCCTGGTCTGAAGTTAGGAAGACTCCTCTTCCTGCGTTCAAATCTGGCCTCAGACACTTATTAGCTGTGGGACTCTGGGCAAGTCATTGAACCCCGTTGGTCTCAGTAAAACGAGATGGAGAAGGAAATGACAAACCAGTTTAATATCTCTGCCAGGAAAACCTCAACGGGATCACAAAGAGTTGTACACCACTGAAAAACAACTGCACAACAAGATATGCCAGGCACTGTGCTATGCACTGGAAAACAAAGAAAGGAAAGACAAAAGACCCCCTGCCATCGAGGCTCTCACAGTCTAACAGGAAAGGCATAAAAAGGTTCTGGAAAGGAAGGTGGATTACTCTAAAATGGCATGGTTTGAAAATGGTAGTTGGAAAGCAACACAAAGGCCTAATTCCAGGAAAGATAAGGCAAAAGTATGAGGTGATAAGGTAATTGGAGAAAAGAGGGTACTGTGAGAGAGGCTGTGACTAACTGGATAGTCTAAGAGATTCTAGCTCTGGATTCTTAGCTCTAAAGAGCCAAGTCAAGAATGACCTTGAGGAAGAAAAACCTAGATGGCTAGAACAAGTTGAGCAGTGGCACAGGTTTACTGGGACATTACTGAGTTCTGTTTTAGTGGTACTGAATTTGAGATATTGATGAGACAACCAGAGAGAAAGGCGGATAACTAGCAGTTGGTGAATGCAGGCCTGGAGTTCAGAAGAAAGATTAGGGCTAGATATTGAAATTCGAGAGTCTTCATTCAAAGAAAAATAGATGAGATCACTGAGGGAATGGAGAAAGAGAGGCAATCTCAGATGAATTCAATGAGTGTGACTCAACCAGTCTGCTGCTCATGGGTCATTCTGCATAAAGTCTCAGTGAATTAATCTTAATTAATTAATCAATCTTTGTGATTCTCCCAGTGAGTCTGATCCTGCTGTGGCTGTATAGAACTAGCTGTAGAGAACAACAGTATCAGTATACACAATATATACTACACAAAACTGTAAATAGATTTAGTTCTGATCATTTTGACATTATGTATAACTAGTCATCTGTATTTTGGTCTCACTCTTCCTACTAGCACCTCTTGCCCCCATTTTTTTTGTGTGCCTGCCTCTATTCAGTTACAAGTTAACAGAGTTTTGCCAAAAAATTAAAACTATGAACACTAATAATTCTCCAAAGCCGTGGATATAGAACATATTCTTCCTTTCTTCTGTCATCTCTGTTTGAAACAAACACAATCATTGGGACATGTCTTAGTTGATAAAATATTAATCTTAAAATTATACTGTACTTACTTTTAATTATGGCAAGGATAAACAAGAAAAAATGTTTATACACATGGAGGGGTGAAGGTGGAAAGATTTTTTTAAATGATTTTTGAAGTAAAGCTTAAGGGAATCTTTATAATATGGAAAATATGCATTTCAACCAGAATTAAATCAAAATATGCCTAGAGACTAAAATGATGTAAGATGAAATTAGTTCTAAAACAAAGGATTAAACCAAAATTAGAGCTAAGGTCTTATCAGGAACTACCCCCCCCAAAAAATGAAAAGTATGAACACAATTTTAACTGAAAATGATCTTTCAACCTAAGCTCATCTTCCAACTAGTCAGTTTTGATCTTTTGGGAGACATTGTTTGTAAGAAACAAGGAACCTTCTCAGCCCCTAGCACCTGGATAAACACCCACCTTCCAGAACACCTATTCAGGACACTGGACAGAATTACCTGAGTGGAGATTCACTTCAAAGGGTCACTTTTTGAAGATTTATTTCAAACCAGGGGCTTTGATCCTAATTGTCTACCAATGGCTTGTTTGATCATAATTCAAAGGATGTAGAAACCTTCCTGATCAATTAGGAATAGGCAGTGGTTTCCTAAGCTTTATTGATGATCCAATTGTCCCTTTTGAGCTGTGTCTGCAAACCTTTGAAGTTAAATATAAGGCCATTCTCTCTCAGATACACTGAGACTTTCAAACTTCTAATCAGTCTGGCTTTTTAAAGAAGTTAGGTGAAGGGATCCATATACTCATAGTTCTGTTTTGCATAACTTTTATCATTTCAGTATATGAATCAAGTTAGTTTTTTAAAAGTATTATTTAGTGGTCATGTATTACACCATGAACATTGTCCTAGGCTTTTGGGTATGGGTTTTGAAATATAATAGGAGGGACAGATTAGTGGGAAGACACCAGATATAGAGATTATATGATAGTCAAATTTCTTTTAACTAGGTCTATATGCTCACATGAATGGTGTGGTACAGAATTTAGGTCCTCTTTCTCCCAGCCTTTCAGTAATATTGGCAGAAATACAATTTAATAATCTAATTTTTAAAATGATCTCATCCTCGCCTGATACTTGTGAGCTGTAGTATTTAATACTCTGAATTTTACCTTCTTTGTTGAGTCACTATTATCCTCTTTTAGCCGCTTGATTTATAATTTCAGGGATAAAATAAATTTCATGATTTTATTTTTCTCCAAACAAAAATAATCTAACAAGGTTTTTCTGGTGGAAGCCAAGTAATTTGAACTATTCCAAATCCACATTACTATGAGTTTTTTTATGTTTTTTTGGGGGGGGGTGGATCGAGATTTGTGTTTTTATTGGGGCTGGGAGTGGAAATGCCCTCCATTGATAAAGCAGCAATTCCTCTGGAATCTTAAAGTCTGTGAGTTGCCTGAGAGTTAAATAAATCAACTGTAGTCCTCTCTGAACTTACTAAAAATAAAATGAAACAGAAATATCATATCCCATTTTTCAGTTAGAAAACTGAAGGGCAAAAAGGTAAAACAGATTTTAAACAGCATAATGACTACAATGATGTAAGTGAAAAGATCACTAAAGGGAAGTTGATTGAATATCACTGAAAGTCCCAGAGAAGAAAGGATGAAGCATACCTCTTTGCACATGTCAGAGAGGTGGGGGGGCTGTTAGGGGAGAACACTGGATGCATCATCAGATGAGATACCTTGTATCTGATGGGTTTTTTTAATTGTTTTTCTTTCTATCAAATTACTTTGCTTCTATCAAATGAGATAATATTTGTAAAATTTTTAGCACAATGTCTGCCTGGCACATTGTAGTCACTTAATAAATGCTTGTTCTCTCCCTTCTTCCCCTCTGTCACAGGAAAGTTTTCAATTTGGAAGAGGTAGGAATTAGCTATGTTGTAAAGCTAAAATACATCAAAATGTATATTTTTAAGGTTACTGTATTGAAAATTCAATACAGATTCTTTACTTGTCCTACTTGATAATTCAACAAACTTTCTAATAAACAGGTTTTCATTAAGCATCGACTAAAGACAAGGGTACCGCCTTGAGATAAAAGATTTTTTAACATAAATCTTGTACATTTAATACTTTCATTCCACTAAAGAGAAGGGAAGCCTTGATTTTAAAAAAGTCATTTTGTCACTTCTTTATTAAGAGGTATTGCAGATCAAGATCAAGGTGAGAGCACAATTCAGAAACTGTTGCTTTCTTAAAATCTTAGCCATGACAAAACCCAGGAGGAAATACTAGGAAGGAAAGTACCATTCAACATGACTACTTCCTCAATACACCCTTTATCTTACAAACAGATGAGGAGCTCATCAAGGACAGGGACCCTACCTGATATTTCCTTAATATCCCCTATCCCTGAAGTATGGTGCTCTGCTCACTGTGAACAGTTAGTTATTAACCGGCTAACTGACTCACTCCCAAAGTCACTCACCCTTACTGGCAGGCAGAAAAGTTCTGAATTGTTATAGGGATCTGGAATCAGTTACAGATTTTTGTAATAGAAAAGAGTAGCTTCTATTTTTTAAAACCTGGTAGTGTTCAGAAAGGCTTTGCTATGTGCTGGCTGGTGAGGCTATAAGATCATCCTATAACAAAGAAGCTTTTGATAATCCTGAATTAAATATAGGGTCAGACTGAACTTAAAACTGAATAATTTACATACTCAGTTTCTTTGTAGGACTCAAAGGCATTCTATCTGTTTACCTACCTAACTTATCATGAGCATATCTCAGATTTAACCATCAGGCTTTCAGCGCCCCTCTGCTGCCTTTTGTAGGAGCCAGGAAGCATAAACCACGGCTGCCCCTCATTTTCATAGGAAAGACAAATGACAATATTCATCTGGCTCTCCTTTAGTAATATGTTGTCCAGGACGAGGTTCTCAAAACCACTTCCTTTCTTTATTTCTTATTCATGTAAAGGAAACTTTTACCCCCTTCCAGCAAATTGCCTTTAAAAAAAACTGCAAGTGAAAAAAAAAGTCTTCAACTCAATTTGTCAAAGACTACAGGAAAATAAAATTTAACTGTGGGTGACCATTTTGGGGCTTTCTATTCTCAACACCATTATGCGGGCACATTGCGTAGAATTGAAATTTTCAGTTGGATAATATAGTTATATAACCATCCCTTGATGGTTATATAACCAAAACTTAATTCCATAAAAAGATTTAAGAATTACTTCAGTTTAATTTTTTATTATAATTGCATGCTCTTAATTATTGGCTATGTAAATTCTAGAAAGTCAGTTATCCTTCAGAGTCCCCAGTTACCTCATCTTCAATATGGGAGGTTTAGCTAGATGGCCTCTGAGATGCTTTAACAGCTCTGGATTGATCTTATCTTACAATCTATGATATAATCTATCAATCAATGGACTAGCATCTACTATGTGCCAGACACTGCAGATCTAGCAATAGAAAGAAAGACAAACAATAGACTGTGCTCTCAGGGAGCTTAAGATCTAATGGATTTAAGTAAAGGGTCTCTTTTTAAAGTTGCATATCGGAGTTTTAAATATAAAATAAAAATATGTAAAGTTATATGCATATATATATACACTGTATGTGTATATATATTTTGTTGACAATTTATATTATATATGTGCGTATATGTATATATAGTTTCCATATATAATTTCTGACCATTAATTTACATCCTATGTGTACATATATATACATATATTTATATATGTGCTAATATAATTACATATATGTGTCTTTTGTTTCCTTTCTTGTTTCAGATCATTGATTAGGACTGAATGGGGACCTTAGAAGTCACACAGTCCAACTTTTTCATTTTGCAAACTGAGGCCCAGAGACTAAGTGACCCAAGGTCAGACTATCAGTAATCAGCAGAGCTAAGATTTAACCTCAAATCCAGTATTCTTCCCCTATACCATGTCCCCTCTGGAAGAATCTTGAACATAGACCCGTTTCTGAAAAAAAAAACACCCTCCTATGGTTTAATATTCTTCTAAGTATTGCTGACTGTCTGGGTAGATCTGAATTCCTTCAATTATCTGGCGAAGTCATGATTGCCATTCAGGTATTGTTGTTTTTCCATTCATGTGAAAAGCTAAGAATAAAAGGTTAGTGAGAGGTAAGAGGTTAGGAGCTGACCTACCAAATTTTACTGCTAGTAGAGTAGATGCATTTCTTGTTTTGCAGCCAACTCCCTGCTCTTCCTTTCACATGGTGTTAACTTTTTAAAATGACCACAAAGTGCAAGTAAAACTTCTACACCTTTTTTCTCTCTCTGTCAAAAAAAGGGTAAAGATGAGCATCATTTTCATTTTATTTTCTTTTTTTCTGGCAGAGGTAGTAAGTTTCTGACAGTTTGCTAAGCAGTGGAAATCATGTTGTAAGCAGAAAGAGAGCAGGACATAGATTCCTGCAAAATAGGCTTTATTTTTCCAGTGGATACTGGCTACTCTCATAGGATCCAAATCCAAAAACAATTTCTCTATGAAGCAAAGGTTCGCTGCAACTGAAATCACAAAGCAAACAGAGACTCAAACCAAGGGAGGATTTTATTCTGCAATTCTCAAAATCGATTAGTTACTTAATTCTGTGCTTCATTCTTAATCTCCCAGCTTAGTTCTGTTTCACTGCTCAAATTGTGGCATCCTAAACTTTTGTGACTAGTTGAATTTATACTTCAGCAATGGGGTAACAGAACTATAAATGGGTCCTTTACAGTGCAACATTTACATGGCTCAGTGAGCAGTGATTTAGAAAGTGCTTGAAAAGCAGACTTGACTTATTTAGGAGAATGACATCAACATTTATAAGGCTTAACTTTAGCACCCAAACAAGCTAAATGCCTAATGCTTTAGGGAAAGTCACACAAATGCCAGACAGTTGAGGAATAGCTGAAAACCTGAGAACAAAATTTGACTTTTCTGAAATGTGTGCCACTCAGGGCGTTTACAGGAGTTTTGACAATCTGTCTTGCCAGGAAGACTTTCTCACTATGTAGCTTCTATTCTAACAGACACACTCAGAGTTTTGGGCATTTTTGTAACACTTTCTTTCCTGGACCTACCTCCTCTGAGCTAGGTTTCGCTTAAGATAGAACTCAATGCTCTTCAAGCTACTTCTCCTTAACCCTAGATGGGGAAATCCATCAGTCTTCAAAATAACAATAAAAGCAAAGCTTGGGCATGCTCTGTAGTTAAGGCAGAATGCTGAATGCTGAAGTTGTACTTTCTAGAGTTCTCTGGCTTGTTGCCAAGGGGTTAAATGATAACTTTATTCTATATAGTAAAGATCTTTATTTAGGAGGTAGGATAAAGGAAGAGAGGAATAAGGTGAGTAAACTTTCAAAGCAATCACGGGGTGCCGTTAATTACACAAAATGACACTTGCTCTTTACACATCATTGTTCTCCATCACTGCCCTGTTTTCACTGCTACTTTTGGAGGTCTCAACATCTCCTGTTTAAGCTGGCCAGAGTGTGAAAAATAAACAAAAGCAGTACAACTTACTTTCCAGTGATAAATTGACTTCTGGACGGTGTGCAAATAGGCTGGACATAGTAGTTTTCCAGTTTAACCCCTTGGGCAGCGAGCTTGTCTAGAGTGGGCGTCTTGATTTCTGATCCGTGGTATCCCACATCTCTGAATCCCTGGTCATCAGCTAGGATGAACACAATATGAGGCTGAGAGGTAGCAGATGAACTGGGCTCTGGCCCCTCTCTAGCCTGGGGGGCTCTGGTTGCTGTCCCTTCTTCTTCCTCCTCCAGGCCTTGGCCCCAGGACAGGTAGCCATAGGTGAGGAGGCTGAGCACCGAGAAGCCGGTCAGCGCTCCCATGGCTAACATCTTCCCCTGCCAGATCCCGGACGCCGGTGGTGGTGGTGGCTGTGGCTGCAGAGGCGGCTGCCCCGTGAAACCCCGGGGGGCCATGCACCCCTTTCTGAGCCGAGGCTGCTGAGCGCACGTGGTGCCCTCCACGCCACCTTGGGCAAACACATGCAGACCCGAGATCACTCAGCCGGTGACAGGGTGGACCCCAAAGGAAAGCGGGGGCTCGTCCTGGCTGACACCAACTTCAACGACTTTGTCTTCCTCTTCCTGAAGTGATGCATGGGAGAATTGAAAATTGTGGGGGGGGGGGGAATCAAGAAGAGGCAGTTCTCTACTTATTTTCCTCCCAACGTCCTCCCCCAAAGTGAGAACAGTATCAACAACAAAAACTTCACACCCCTACCTCAAAAAAAAAAAAAAAAGATACAAGGGGAGGGTAGTGAAAGTCAAATTACAGCGGAGAGTTTTCTTTTTTAGGTGCCGCGATCCCAACACCCTTCAGCTATGGGACATAGCTGGGGGGCTATGTCAGGTCGTAACCCCCACTCCCCGGAGCAGCTTCCCTAAGAGTACAGAGATACGAGGAGAGGTTGCCTTAGCTTCTGCCCCTCATCCCAAACTGCGAGGAGGATGCTGCTTTTGCAAGCGGCCCATAACTGACACTGACACTCAGGGGTTCCAAGAGGACCGCGGGCTGACTGATCATTTTCTCCACTGCTTTTTGGTTCTCCTCCCTCTTTCTGTCTTTTCCGGACTCCTTGAAACTCAGCAGGGGGAAGTAAACTGAGAGAGGGGTGGGTGCGTGTGGGGGAATCCACTTCCCACTTCTCTCTCTCCTTCCCTCTTCCCTCCACTCCAAGTCCCTGAAAGAAGGTTGTCTGGAAGAGAGTCCTCCAGCTGACCTGGGTGGAACTCTCCCGAGAGAAAGTGCCCCTGCCCTAGGATGCCCTGGCCGGTGCAGTGCCCAGGGACCCTCCCCACCCCGCGCTGCAGCCACACAGAGCAGATAGCCGGCCAAGCCAATTTTGCCCCCACCTGGCGACTCGTGCGGCCGCTGGAGCTGGCTGAGAGTTGCGTGCGTTTGGTCGGGTAGCCCTTTTTATTTGGCACTTTCGGGCCGTTTCCTCCGCCCCTTTCCCCCGCCCCCCACAACAGCTTCCCTTCTTCAGTGAATCACAGAGCAGTTCGCTGTTCCCTCCTGCTCCCCCAGGAAGAAGAGGGGAGAGGAGGAAGAGGCGAATTGGAGGGAGTGAGGTGGGAGAGTGGTGGGGAACATTCCCAGGACCTCGGTCCCTCCGCCCGGGCCGTAGCTTGGTGGTGATTTCGGCTCTTCCCGATTATCCGGAGAGACTGGAAATAACTGGAGTGGTGGGAAAGGGTGGGGTTAGGGATAAGGAGTATGGCAAGAAGCTCTCCTATCTGTGCGGGACTTCTCTGGGCGAGAAATACCCCCCACCCCCCACCCCCACCCCTCTCTCTTGAGAGAGAGAGCTAGCGCCCCGTAGGCAAACTTTTTCCCCCAACGTCTTGCCCTAGAAGAAGTGAGAGGAAGACTCAAAAGAACAACTAATTTAACCAAGCCAAGTCCTTTTCCGTCTCCCAATCGGGCTCCCCCGGACCCTTTCTTCTCTCTCTGGGCCCTCTGTTCCGGGCTTCTCCATTTTTCCATTCTTTCTTCCTCTTTCCAATCAAGGTTTCAAACTGTAAAGTCTGGCTTTCCTCTCGAAATAGTTGGTCTGGTTGCCGGAGGTCAATTTCTTCTTTTGAAATGGGACTGCCCCCATCCCTGGATCCTGTTCCAACAAACTGGCTTGTGTGCATGGAGGGATGGGACGGGGTAGGGGGGAATCTAAGCTTGTAACTTCACCCTCTGCCCATCGTTTGAGAGGCTAGCCCAAGAGAAGCCAGTCTGTCTCTTCAACTCTTCCTCCACCTTCAATCAGTATTTCCGTGGCCGCCCCTTCTGTTTGGTGCCAGAAAACCCTTCCTAAAGCTACTCTCTCATTCTTGGGTTTTCCTCGCTTTTCATTGAATATCCTGTTTTTTTGTGTAGCGAAGGATCTCCCTCTCCCCACCATCTGGCTCGGCCCTTCACTGCCCTGGACACTCAGGTGACATCATGAGAAACACTTGAGGGAGGAGCTGAGAAACAGAAGGAGGGGGAATTCTGAGATCAAACTTTGGCTGCATTACAGCTTTGGCTTTGGGTAGGCCCCTTTTTTGCTGCCCAGCGTGAGTGAGCATCATTTCCATAGTCACCACTGGGCTTTCTCTAAAATTGAAAAAAAAAACAAAACAGTAAGCTTCCAACTCAACCAACTAATGGCACCCATCTCTTTTAAACGGAAAAAGCTAACCCCGGAAATGCCCTGGCAGGGGCTCAGGGGCCACAAGACCACCGTCTTTTACTCCTCTCCTCTAGAATTTAAGATTTGAAGGCAGGGGATTTTTAATTTCTGTCTTTATAACTCTACCACATAGCACAGTGCCTGGCACATACTAAGTGTTTAAAATGCTCAAATAATTGATTTATTGGTTTTCTTCTTCCCTCAGCATCTTGATCATGCTGCACCCTTTCTCCCCAAGTTCCTGAACATTTCCTCACTCTTCCCAGGGATGGGTCAGAGGCAGCAGTATTGGCAGTGGTCAGAAGAGGAAGAGAATCTCTTGTACTCATGTGTCATGCTCCTCCCATGGCTCCCCCAGATCCTACCAGCCTTGGCATTTTTCCTGAGGCAGGATTCCATGGACTGCCTCCATCCTTCAAACCTTCACCATTCTCTGGGTTGGAATCACAAGGGTTATTCTTTCTCTCTGAATGTAGCTAAATCTTGCTTGAGTCCTTCGTGCGCCAAAGACCCCCGGTTAAGATGTAATTAAGGCTATCCTACCATACAGAGTGTAAGTGAAATTAGGGAAGGTATAGGGACTAAGGCAGTTAGGTGGTGCAGTGGATAGAGTAGTGGACCTGTAGTCAGGCCTGAGACCTAGTTGTGTGATCCTATAGTAAGTCGTTTAACCCCTGTTTGCCTCAGTTCCTCTTCTGTAAAATGGGGACACACTGGAAACGGAAATGACAAATCACTCCGGTATCTTTAACGAGAAAACCCCATGGACTATCCATGGGGTCACCAAGAGTTGGCCACGAATGAATGACAGCAGCAACAATAGGAGCTAAGAGAGTGAGGGTGGCAAGAATGGGGAAGGAATAAGGCTTGGCCTGACAAAATAAAAAAAGGAAAGAGGAATGAAACCAAAACTATCCTTTCTTATTCTCCTTTGGTAGATCTTAACCTTCATCATACCCACTAACCCTGTACATCCTACAACATTCTGCCCTACGCTTTCTTCTCCCTCTACACTTTGCTGAGCTCATCAGCTTCCATCGATTCAGTTATTATCTCTACAGAGACCCAGTTTCCTTCATGAACTTCATTTTGGACATATCCATCTGGTGGTCACGAAAGTATCTCAGACTCAACATATCCAAAACAAAGCTTCATCTTGCCTTCCTAAAACCTCCCTTCTTCTGAATGACATATTCTGTCAAGGGTAGCCACCATCATCTTAGTTGCCCAGGATCATCACCATTGGGTCATCCTCTATTCCTCACTTTTGCCCAATATGGCCAATTCCTTGCCAAATCTTATTTTTACCGGCACAGCATCTCTTCTCTAAGTCCCCTCTTCTTTCCCACGGCCATCTAGCTAGTTCAAGCTCTCATCATCTCTCAGGGGAACCACTGCAATACCTTTTTTAAAAATCAGTTTTGAGTGTCTTCCCATTCAATCTATTTTGATTTTCTTAAAGCTTAAGTGTGTACATTTTACTCCCTATTCAGTAAACTCCAGGGACCCTCATTACCTCTAGCATTACATATAAAGTCCTGTTGTTTGACATTTCAAGCTCTGCACAGCTTGGGTTATTCCAGCATCTCCAGTCTTCTTAGACTTTACTCTTATCCTTTCACTCTGTGAAACAGCTACTTTGGTCTGCTTGAGGTTTTTGCATGTGGCACTTTATCTCCAGTCTGTCTTTTTACCGGCTGTTCTTCATTCATGGAATGCTCTCCTCTCTACCTCTTAGATTCCCTGGCTTCCATCAAGAATCTCAAATCCCACCTTCTGCAGGTTCTCCTGGCTGCCAATGCCTTCCCCTCTGGTACTACCTTCCACCTACTTTCTATAAATCTTGTGCCTATGTCATCTTCTCCAATAGTGTGTAAGTTTTTCGAGGAGTGTTTCCCTTCTATATTTGCATCTCCAGGGCTTATCACAGTTATCAGCGCATGGTTAGTGCTTAATAAATGCTTGTTGATTGCCTGTCTGAAACCAAGAAGCGTCCCTTGGGAGTCTGAGGGTGGAAGACCCTTCCAGTTTTCTTATTATTCCTCACATCAAAGTCCCTATCCTTATCCTTTACCTCATTGCCCCAGCCCTCTGTCCTAGGCCATAGAGATACCTACTTGAAGCTATGTTTGTCTACACACTCGGCAATTAGGTGGAACATTGGATAGAGTGCAGAACCTGAAGTCAGGAAGACTCATCTTCTTGAGTTCAAATCTAGCCTCAGACACTTACTAGCTGTGTGATTCTGGGCAAGCCACTTACCCCTGTTTGCCTCAGTTTCCACATCTGTAAAATGAGCTGGAGAAGGAAATGGCAAAACCACTCCAGTATCTGTGCCAAGAAACCCCCAAATGGGGTCACAAAGAGTCAGACATGACTGAACAACAACACTTACACATCTATTGCTTAGTAGGCATAAAATATAATGGGGAGAAAAGTTGCCATCTCCCTTCAGGAGTAGGGCTACTTAGCTCTTACAGTGGAAAGATCAGGGGTTCCAGAGTGAGCAGATGTAGCAGTAAATCCTACCTTTTTTTAGGTGGAAAGGCAGGGCAACTGGGTTAAGTGACTTACTTGCCCAAGGTCACACAGCTAGTAAATGTATCAAGTGTCTGAGGACAGATCTGAACTCAGGTCCTCCTGACTCCAGGGTCAGTGCCCTACTCAGTACACAACCTAGCTGCCCCTTAGTAAATCCTGCCTTTGACTGCTACCCCTTGGGTCATGTTGGGTAAGTCACTAGGCCTCCCTGGGCCTCAGGTGTAAAATGAAAGGCTTCAGATACATGGCCTCTAAGGTTCCTATCAGCTGTTAGGTCCTGACTTCCCCATTTGGGACTCTGAATGCATTTTCCTGCAGAAATAGCCATTGGTTAGGTCCTTTGAGATTATTACTATAATTCTAAGCACATTATGGGTTAAACAGGATTTTGTACTTTGGCCCATGAACTAGAACAACCTATAAAACACTTACTATGTGCTCTGAATTCCAAACATACTAACTTCTGAAACACAATCCATTTGCAAGTTGGGGATTGCCTGTATGTGGAGAGAGGCCTAGCAGGGCAGTGTGCCCACATTTCACTTGTATGGTCACCCTTCTTCCTCAATATTTATTTTTAACTACTCATTTATTCAAACAACCAAAGAGCACAGCTGTTTTAGGGGACCACGGTAGGGGAGATTTTAGCTACTTTTTTTTTCATTTTAAAATCATCTAGGCCTGAGGTCTACAGACTTGAAAAAGATTTTTTTAATCCTTTTTTTCTGCTTGCCTTGTGGATATTAAAAAAAAAAGAAAAAATAGAGAGTTCTTTTAAAAGTAATGGAGTGTGCCAGAGGTTACATTTATGCTTGAATAGGCTAAAAATAAGAGGAGTTTATTAGTTTGTCCTAATGTGAGTCATTTTGACATGTATCCAATTAAACTTCTTATTAGATATTATTAACTCTTCATCAGGCTATCAGAGTGAGGTTGCCCTAAGACACTGAATTTTCATTAGATCAACAACAGCCCTGCTAGTAGAAATAATTACAGCCAGTTCCAGGTGTTCTAACAGTCAAATGTCAAATTAAGGTAGTCTTTGTTCCTCCCTTCCCTCCCTCCCTCCTTCTCTCCCTCCCTTTCTGTCTCTATCCCTCCCTCCCTTTCTGCCTCTCTCCCTCCCTCCCTTCTCTCTTTGCTCCCTCCTTTTCTCCTTTCCTCCCTTCCTTCTCTCCTTTCCTTACCTTCCTTTCCTTCCCTTCTCTCTTTAACTATCTATTTATTCAAATAATTAAAGCATTCAGCTCTTTTAGGGGATTGGGTAGGGAAAATTTTAGCTACATTTTTTCCATTTTAAAATCATCCAGGCCTGAGGTCTAAAGGATTGAAAAATATTTTTAATTCTTTTTTTTCGGCTTGCTTTGTGAATATTTCCCTCCTTTCCTTTCCCTTTTTCTCTCTTTTCCTCCCTTCTTCCCCCCTCTTTTCCTTCATTTCTTCTTCCTTCTCTTTCTCTCTTTTCACAGTTTTTTTGGGGAATATATTGGATAAGGTCTTGCCAATCACTTTGCTACTTATTAAATCAGTGACATTGCCATTAATGAATTAAGGCTTGTTTCACGTGATTTGCTTTTCATAAACTTGCCGTAATACCTCATTCTCTGAATTATTACTTGAAAAAAAAATCAACCTGGAAAGTCATAACTAACAATTTTGGCATGCAGGGCTAACAGGAAGAAACATGCTCCCATATCAACTTTTTAATTCATAGTGTGAAAAGAATATAAAGAAGTAAAATAAATTCAGTTGAGTGGGATGAGTAAAAGCTACAGAAGCTCACAAATTGGGTATAATTAACAATGTCTGGGATAACAAAAATTTATATAGCACTTTAAGACATGCATGATCCTCCCAACAACCTATGAGATCAATGCTTATTGTTATTAGCTTTTTATAGAGGATAAAACAGACTAAGAATTCCCATGACTTGCTCAGGGTTGTACAACTAACATATGTCTGAGGCAAGATTCAAGCACAGGTCCTTCTGATACCAAGACTAGTATCCCAGCCATTATTCTGCCCTAGAATCTGGGACATATATGAATATATATTACCTACTCATTCTTTCTAATTATTGCTAAGTTCAATTGTTTCTGGGATTACTTTTGTAACCTTTGAATTTTAGTTCCCCACAGGAAGACCCTGCTAATCCTACCCTACTATGGATAGCTACTAAGCCAAAAAAAAGAGATAGTTTTGAACTAGAGGGAAAGCCATTCCTAAGTCCTCTGACATCAGAAGATACAGTAGTGACTTAAGAGACTTGCAAAGAAAATGAGAGTAGGATAGTCAACAGTTAATAATCAATAAATATTTACTAAATGTCTATTTGCCAGGCACTGTACAAAGCTCTAGATTTATAAATATGATAAAAAAAATACCTTGCCCTCAAAGAGCTTACAATCTAAAGATGAAAGACAACTCAAAAAAAAAAAGAAGTTGAAAAGTGTAGGTTAGTGTAATGGTAAGAAGGGTGGGACTTTTTGCTGTTTTTTGTTTGAGGGCTTCTCAACACTGAGGTAATCAGGTGCCTTTGAGTCTTGCCTTTGTTTCTTTGATTGAATCAAGAGTCTTTGATGACCTGCTTAAGAAACAAGAAAGCCTAGTTCACCTGGGTTTGAGTCGCATGATTGTGAAGCCCTCTGACCCTGAGAAGTGCATATAAGATCTGAGGATGGTGTTTTGTTTTGGGGCTCTCACTCACTGGAAAAGTGTCATGTGATTTGACCAGACAAGACTCTGGGTAGCCTCACAGACCACCCTCCCCACCCCTCACCCTCGCCCAGCTTTGAAAAACCCAGATGTTGTTGCTTCTCTCTCTGGTAACTACGGTTGCTATGGATAGACTGGTTTGTGTTATTTGCTTCGTTTATATAATTTGTGCTTGCAATTTCTGTTTGTATTTTCTCTGAAGTTCAGGATGCTGGCTTTCCCCCCTGAACTAAGTGAATGGTATATGTATGCTTAATTAAAGTGAGATTGTTAACCCCTTAAAGTTGCTTTCCTTGGAAAAGCAGATCAAAGGACCCATGCTGGCAGCCCTCCTGTATGCTCTTGTTGTTGGTCTTACACAGCCGCAACAGCTACTCATAACATTGTTGATACAGTTAGGGAGAAGGAGAAGGTACCCTTGGGACCATGGTGAAGCAGTCATTTAGATAAGTCCCGTAGTAATTCGGCCAAGGAAGAAATGAGATGTCTGAGCTGAGCTCTCTCCTTAAGTGAAGGTTTAGAGTTAATGGCTCCACCCTCCAAACAGAGAAGGAGAGGGTGGTGATTAGGTACCAAAGCAGATGAGATCTTACAGGATGGTGAGATTTCCCAATAATGAGTTTCCAGAGATATAAAATGGAACCAGGAGAGAAATGAAATGTCTGAGCTGAGCTATCTCCTTAGGACAAAGACTATAATACATAAGAATATGAAATATGTGGAAAGAAAACACATAGGTAAAGTATAGAGCTTGTGAAAAAGTAAAGAAAGAAATGGGGAGACCAATGAAAATTGTAGATATGAAGGTAAGGAGCAGGATCATCTAGAATTGCTTAATACTACAGAAAAATAAGACAGGATGAATAGAATATTCAAAGGCACTTGGAAGAAAGTGAGACCTAATGCTAGAGATATATCAGGATTTCTAGAGCAGGAACCAATTGGACCTTACCCAGCTTGTGATTTTAAACAGAAACTGTGATATTTACTTTTTGAATTTTAATTTTTATTTAATTATTTAAAATTTTTAAGCAAAAACTGTGATTTTTAAACAGAAACAAACTCTCACCTGAAGCTGTAGGGAGACTATTTTTTCTTCCTTTGTTATTAAGTACATGTTCTTAAATGCTGGGCTCTACAAGCAAAGCAGATTTGCAGGAGCTCGAAAGAAATGTGAGATGTGCAAATATAGAGACACTGTAAATGTTCATATGGACTATTTGTGCCTGGCCTGTGGCAGTCTCCTGAGCTTGAACTCTTCTGATCTTGTTCTTGAACTGCTGGACACACTTTACCTTGACTCCTACATAGTGATGTCTTTTAGGACGAAAGTTTAACCAAGTAACCATGTATCTGTTTACATATTTTATCCTCCTTCCAGTAGAGTATAATCTCATTCTAGTAAGGGGCTCTTTTTTGTTTGATCCTTTTATATCTAGAACCTAGAGCAATATTCTCATCCATACAATGATCTAATGAAGTAGGACTATTGTCCTTTCCTCACATAGAGTCATTATGTCTCTTCTAATGCAGCCTAAGGTTGCGATAGACTTCTTGGATGTCATCTTGTACTGTTAATTCATCATAGTCATTTCTGGAAACACCTTTTATTAAAACAGGTATAATCATTAAAATACTCTGATCTTTCATCTGGTCCATTGATATCTAGCCACATCTCCCCCATCTTGTATTTGTTTTCTTGATTATTTGTGCCCAACAGCAAGACATTACATTTAGCCTTGTTATATTTTATCCCAGTAGTATAATATTCTAGACTGGCCAATCAAAATATCTTAAAATCCTGAATCAGGCACATAAGGTGTTAACTGTTCCTTCCAGCTTTATGTCATTGGCAAATTCCATAAATATTTATGCCTTTATCCAAGTCATTGACCCTAGCAGAGACAACTCAGGACCTTGACCCAAGAGTTTTGTGAATAAACAACACACTACCACATATACATACCACAAGCCTGATTCAAGCCTGCTCCCCACAGACACATTGAGGCGAGAAATCACTATGAGAAACTTCTTCATCACAACCAGCACCAACTTTTGACCAAGAGTCACCAACAGACAGGTAAGAACAAGAGCCCTGGGAGTGTTGCTATCACCCAGACCACAGATCCTGTTCCCAGGCCATCTGAGAAAGCTTCCCCACCAACTCCTAATCAACTGGCACCTGTAAGGAAGGCAAGTCAAACTTGCTGAAGTACGTCTGTACCCTGAGGGAAAAACAAGAGGATGCCACATACCAGACAAGTCAAACCACCACCACTACTTTTTCCCCAAACTTCTTTCAGAACCTGAGAGAGCTAGCTTTGGACACTAAACCCCAAAGCCTTAGAAGTCTTTCTAGCCCTACCTGGCAACCATTATCCTGGGAAGCAACTCTATGAAGATGTAGCCTGGCAACTGTTTCTGGGGGATACTGTAGTCATAGCTACTGAAAACTCAGAAAAAAATTGATTACCATCAAAGTCCTCAGCACTGTTAAATGGTTTCAAATCAGGAAATGATATGATTTCATTAGTGGAAATAACATTCAAGAATAGGCATTTTGTATTTCGTTGTTGTTGCTGCTGCACCCTAATGACCATGGGGCCTTTCCATCTTACTTGCAGATGAAACTTTCTATATATGATGCCTTCCCCATTAGAATGTGACATCCTATAGAACAGGGTCTATATTACTTTTCTGTTTGTATCTCCAACACTTAACACAGTATTATGCATTTAGTAAACAGTTAATAAATATTTTTTGAATAGTTAACTCATTGATAATAATTCAGGTATATAATTCAGGAACAAGGACTAGGATGCTCTCCTAGAGATCTCCCTTGAAGTCAAAGGGCATCTTTGGCCCCCAAAGGATCTGTGGATAGATTTCAGGAGTTCAGTTAACTTGGCTAAGAAAGTATTAAATCTTTATTTCAACATAATTGATTTCCTTTGTAATCCTATGTATTTTAATTTAATGTACGTGAAGATATTATTCTGAGAAGGGGTCCATAGGCTTTGCTAGACTGCCAAAGGGATCCATGACACAAATTAAGAGGCCACTCTCAAAGTTAACATTGATACCCATTGGTTCCAACTCTTCGGGTCAGAAAATCTACCTAATTGTACAATCATCTAGCCCACAATTCTCCATCTTTTCTACAAGAGAGTATGTGGGCCTTTATCAAATACTCTGTTAAAATCTAAGTAAAGATCTAGGTTCATATCCTGCCTCTGCTATTTACTATTTGTGTGATCTTGGGCAAAACACTTCACCTCTCCTCCTAATTCTCACTTACCTCAATTCCCGAATTGATAAAATAAAGAGGCTAGGCTAGAAGACGTCTAAGGCTCTATGTTGTATGAATTTTTCTGGGCCTGAATTTACCCCCCCCCCAAAGAACCCCAAAAAACAAAACAAACAAATAAAATCCTCTCACTCAAAAACCTCAAACAAAACAAACTCATTACCAGTGAAGAAGTGTCCTTCCTTAGGAGCAAGTAATAAAAACTATCCACATCTAAAATGAGCCAAAGACTTGAAGATTATGACTAAGGCACTGTGATTTGCCAGTTCACCATGCGGAAAGAAAGTGGAATTTGTTAAACTTGGCTATTTATAACTATTAATAAAATTATTTTTATTAGAATTTAGAAACAACTCAATTAGAGACAAGAAATAGACAGTGAGCCCAAAATACTAAGTGGAGAGAAAAGAACAGCAAAATAGTGGTGACAATGGTGGTCTGTGATGAGAAACAGCAAAGGAAGGTGGTCAGCCCCACATACTCTAACAGAGGAGAAGGGCAGGCTATAAAAAGAACATGGAACAGCTCTGCAATCTGGGTGGCAGGAAAGTAGTCACTTGGGTATTAATACTGCTTGAAGGCATAAGATGTTTCTATGATGTATTTGCATGTGTGTGTGCACATTCTAAGGAGCTGATTCAGGCTTCATGCCACATTTGCTAAGAGAAGTAGATGGCCAAAAGCAAACCGACATAAGAACTTTTTCAAAATACCAACTTTATGGGCCAATACTTGGGTCACTCTTTAGCCTAGCGCTCCACACCAACCCATCTACTCCTATCATATGTCATAGTAATTGATATTGATAATGACTGTCCTGAATCATTAAGAAAAATGCCAAATTATATTCAGCATACTTGATTTTAGAAGGTAGTGGAAATAGTGTATGCTTTACAAAGACTTCAATCAAACACTGCTAAAATATTCATATACTGGTGCTTAAATAGCCTCTCTTGAATGATCTGGGAAACTTGGCTCTCAGAATGACTCATTTCCCAAGTGTATAAAACTTGAAGTTTTATTGTAATAATTAATAGATCTAAGATTTAATCAGTCAGTTGGTCTTATGCCTATGCCTCATCGTGGCATGACTGCAACCCTGGGTTCTGAAAGTCTGGATCAATGAGTACAAGCTCTGGTAGTTTCTACCAATCAATCAACAAATGAACAAGCATTTGTTTTATTCATTCATTCATTCATTTATTCATTTGTTTTATGAACAGGTACATTTTATTACTATAGTATCCAATTCAATATATACTTTTTTGATTTAATATATTTTCCCCAATTATATGTTAAAACAATTTTTAACAGTTTTTAAGTTTTGAGTTCCAAATTCTTTTCCTCCCTCCTTCCTTCCCTCCTTCTCTCCCTAAGCAATAAAATATGGATTATACATATGCAATATTAGTCATTTGAACCAGCATTTGTTAAATACTTGTTATGTGCCAGGCACTGTGCTATAAGCTGCACATACAAAGAAAGACAAAAACTGGGTCCTTGGCCCAAGCAGCTCGCATTGTAATGGGAGAGACACTCCGTAAATAAATGTGTATCATGTATGTGAATAATATATACCAGATAAATAAGAGGTAATCTCAGAGGGAAAACAGTAGTAGCAGGGCAGAGGGTGGAAAGAGGAAGAGAAATTGAAGGACTGGTAAAAGCATTGTGCAGAAGGTGGGATTTGAGCTGAGTCTTGAAGAAAATAAAGGAAAGTGAGAGACGAAGGGAAGGAGAGAGAGCATTCCAGACATGGGGTGAAAAGGCATCAATATGGAATATGGAATTTCCTGTGGGAGAAACAGAAAAAAGGGGAATGTCATCGGATCATAGATTAAGTAGAAAGGAGTAAAGGGGAATGGTAGAAAGGATCCAGGATATGATAGGTTTTAAGAACAATTAAAGGATTTTGTATTTGGCCTTGATGGCAATGGAAAGGTATTAGAGCAGGAGTGGGGAACCTGCGGCCTCACATGTGACCACATGTGACCTTCTAGGTCCTTTTGATTGAGTCCAAGTTTTACAGAACAAATCCTTTTATTTAAG
Organism: Trichosurus vulpecula; assembly: GCF_011100635.1. NCBI lineage: Eukaryota > Metazoa > Chordata > Mammalia > Diprotodontia > Phalangeridae > Trichosurus > Trichosurus vulpecula. The sequence goes on along the minus strand of NC_050578.1, from coordinate 41,999,024 downwards.
GGGATTTGTTGTGTGAAGTGTAGGTTCAGTCAAAGAGATGGACTTGAGGACCTAGAGGGCCACACGTATCCTTGAGGCTGCAGATTCCCCACCCCTGCAACTAGAGGTTATTAAGTAGGGGTAGAGACAAGGTCAGGTCTGAACTTAAGGAACATAACTTTTTTTGCACCTGATTGGAAGATGGAGTGAATTGGTAAGAGACTTTAGGTAGGGAGACCAACCAAAAGGCTATAGTAATAGTTGTTCCTAAAAGGTGATGAAAGCCAATTCCAGGGTGATTGGCTGTGTGAATGGAGAAAAGGAGACACATACAAGCGATGTTGTGAAGATTGAAGTGACAAGACTTCATGATTGATTAGCTATGTATAATGAGTTCCAGAGAGTTCAGCATTTAGGCTGTGAGCTTGGGTGATTGGGAGGATAGTGGTGTCCTTGACAATAATAGGGTGTATGGAAGAGGAAAAGCCTTGGATGGAAAGATAATGAGCTCTATTTTAAATGAGATGCCTATGGGACCCCTAGTTTGAGATGTTTAAGAGGCACTTGGTGATGTGGAACCGGAACTCTCAAGAGAGGTTAGAGGCTGGATATAGAGACCTTGGAATTGTTTACATAGAAACGATAATTGAATCGAGAGCTGATGAGGTCAACATAGAAGATATTGATGTAGTATTAGGGGATAAGAGAAGAGGGACCAGGGCATAGTATTGGGCAGTTTATTAACTGGAAGAAGATCCAGAAAAAGAGACTGAGAAAGTATGGTCAGACAGATAGGAATAGAAGTAGGAGAGAGAAAGGTCAAAAACACTTAGAGAGGTAGGAGAAGAAGCTGATGAACAGCATCAAAGGATGTAGGAAAGTTATGAAGCAGGAGAAGTGAGAAAAAGCCATTGAATTTGGCAGTGAAGAAATCACTGATGACTTTTAATAGTGCAGCATCAGTCAAATATTGTGGTCAGACGCTAGATTATAGAGGGTTTAGAAAAGAGTAAGAGGACAGGAAGCGTGATGACAAAACAGAGATCTTTATCAAGGAGTTTATTTGTAGGGCAGTAGTTTATTTATAGTTTATTTATTATTTTGTATTTATGTATTTGTAGTTTGTTTACAGGGCAGTTGCTAGCAGGGGTAGTAGGATGAAGTGAAAGGTTTTTTTTTTCCTTTTCTTTCTTTTTATTTTTTTTTACAGTCGTCAGGGATAGTAGGATGAAGTGAAGGATTTTTTTCTTTTTTTCACAGTTGCTAGCAGGGATAGTAGAATGAAGTGAAGGATTTTTTTTCTTTTCTTTTTTTTTCAGTTGCTAGCAGGGGTAGTAGGATGAAGTGAAGGGTATTTTTTTTCCTTTTTTTTACAGTTGTTGGCAGGGATAGTAGGATGAAGTGAAGGATTTTTTTTTCTTTTTCTTTTCTTTCTTTTTTCTTTTTTTTCACAGTTGCTAGCAGGGATAGTAAGATGAAGTGAAGGGTTTTTCTTTTCTTTTTCTTTTCTTTCTTTTTCTTTTTTTTTCTTTTTTTTTTTTTTTACAGTTGTTAGCAGGGATAGTAGGAGGAAGTGAAGGATTTTTTTCCTTTCTTTTTTACAATGAGATGAGACATGGAACTGTTTGTAGACAGTAATGAAGGAGAGATTAGATAAGAAATGAAGATTGAAGATTAGAGAGAGGGAATGACAAAGGGGACAATCTATTAGAGAAGATGAGAAGAGATGGGAATAAGGATGTCTGTATTGTGGCAGAAATAAAGATAGACTGACACAATATTGTGATCAAATAAAAGAATTTAGAGTTCATTACCTTGAAAGTATAATACTTGTGAGTGAAGGTAAAATGAAGGTTATCGATATCTGTGTATAGAGTTGAGGTGTAGTGGAGAAGCATGTAATGGAAGTAAAGAGATTGAAGATTGAAAAACTAAGGTATTTGACAGAGCATCAATACGTTTATGGAAGTCTCCTAATATGAAGACAGGAGGTATGAAAAAGAGAAAGACTGTGAACAAGACACTGAACTTAATAAGGAAGCAGAGTGCCCTAGAAGAATTGATAGATAAGAGTCACCAGGATCTGGATTTCATAATTAATTTGATTAGTGTAAGCCTCAAAGGAGGAGAGGTAGCTGAGTGATGTTGCTAATGGGAGATTCTGGAAGTGATAATGGGGAGCAAGGAGTAGTCTTACCTACCATTACCAGTGAGTTGGGAGTATGAGCAAAAAATCCAACCAGTGCTGGGAAGGGTGGTCAGAAATTTTATGTCATCAGGAGGAAGCTAGGTCTCAGTGAAATAAAAGGAAGAAGTGAGGAAGAAAAATGTTTAAGATTAGAGGAAGTCTCTTAATTATCAAGCAGGCATTATGGAGGGCACAGTGCTGGAAAAGTTTTGAGGATTGTCCTAGAAACAGACTTTATCAGATTTATGAGGACCAGGTTAGCTAATTGTAGAGAATCTCATCACATGGCCACTTATCCATGGTAACTCATGAAACAAAGAAAAATAAAAAAATGGTCACTTAGGATTGTGAGACAGTGATAGTAACAGAATAGTGGAAAAGGGAGCAGAGGGTATTAAGAATCACACAGTTTTTAGACTGTACATGCTAATTTAGCTGCTGGTACTCTAAATATGCGATCTTTGTAAAAATATGGGAAATGAGTGCATATATTACTGGAGAAACTGAATCATATCAACCTTGACATCCTTGTTATTATTAGAGAAAGCAGAAAAAAGGAAGTTTTAGCTAAATGGAAGAATGACTCACAGGCTTTCCTTCAAGAAAAAATAAGGGAGTTGGTGGAATTGGGTTTTTTCATGCATGCAAAGGCATCTAGAAACATAAATGCCCAGAATCCAGAGATGGAGTATCTTTTGCAAGGAATAACAAGGAGGTTAGTGTCACTGGATCATAGAATATGATGAGGGGAGAAAAGTATAAGAAAACTGGAAAGACAGGAAGGGATCAGGTCATGAAAATTGTAAAAGGCAAAGAATATTTTATATTTGATCCTGGAAGGATCATTATAGGAGATGCTAGAGGTTATGGAGTAGAGAGGTTGGGGTGACAGGGTCATATTTGCACTTTAGGAAGATTAATTTTACAGCTAAAGGGAGGTTGGTGTGCAAAGAGGAAAGATGTGTCAGGCAGACCAACCAGCAGAGTATTGCTGTTGAAATGGTCCTGTCATGATATGTCAGGGGTGTTCAAAAGGGTGGTGGTAGTATTAGAGAAGAGAAGGAGACATATATGGAAGATATTGGTTAGGGTCAGATAAGAAGATCATCAGCATAGGGATGATATTTCAATTTATGGGAACTGATGAGATTATTAAACAGAATAATACAGAGGGAGAAGAGACGAAAGTCCAGGACAGAACTTTGGGCACCTGCGGTTAGTGTATGACCTGAATGAAGATACAGCAAAAAACAATGATGAGTGACCAGATGGGGAAAACCTGGAGAGAGCTGTGTCAAAAAACAAAACAAACAAAAACCTAGAGACAAGATAACATCAAGAAGAGTGTTCAGAAGGGTCAAAGGCAGACTGCAGAGAGTTAAGAAGAAAGTGAGAAGGAAAAGAAGTAAACATACTGATTATAGATGCTCTTCTCAAGGAATTTAGCCAGCAAAAAGAGAAGATAGGTAAGATATCCAGTGGGAATAATGGAAGGGTCAAGTGAAAATTTTTTGAGAAAGGGCAAGCTATAAAGGCATTTCTATGCGGTAAAGAAGCAGGCCGTAGACAGGGAGAAGATTGAAGCTGGTAGTCTGGGGAAAAATATAGGATAGAAAGGGTCATTTGTGCATGTAGAGGGATTTGCCTTGGTAAGGAGATAGTGGCAGAAAACATCAGAGTGATAGATGAGGATGGAGGATGAAAGGGAGGTTTTAGAGAATATTCTAATTTTTTTTAGTGTAGCATGAGGCAAGTTGCTCAGCTGACAGGATGGAGGGGGGATGGAAATCATGGGAGATTTGAGGAGGGATGAAAAGGATCAGAGAAGCCAATGTGATATTGTGATGAGTGGGACAGTGAATCCAATTTTGTTGTTCAGTTGTTTCAGTCCTGTCCTACTCTTTGTGACCCCATTTGGGGTTTTCTTGGCAAAGATACTGGATTGGTTTACCATTTCCTTCTCTGGCTCATTTTACAGATGAGGAAACTGAGACAAACAGGCTTAAGTGACTTGCCCAGGGTCACACAGCTAGGAAGTGTCTGAGGCCAGATTTGAACTCAAGAAGATGAGGTCTTCCTAATTCCAGGCCTGGCACTACCCTAGTGAATCAAGTATGGGAGTGTAAAAGAATTGCCTTGCTAGTTGAGACTATGTTACAGAAATCCGTGGTGGACCTAGTCATGACAGTTTTGTGATTTTCTCCAGTTTCATCTAGCATGTGAATGGTGTGCTTGTTCTGAATGAGAGCTTATCAGCCAAAACATATTTAAAAGAAGATGTCTTGGAGCTTTATGTCATGAAAATCTCAAAGCATACAAAGTGATATATCACAAGGATTTAGAAGGTGGAGGGTAACTGCCCATTAAAACCATTGTGTTGCCTTTAAGTGATGCATTTATCCAGAATACTATTGGTTATAGCTGTCTGATAGACTTCCTCTCTCACCTGCAGCTTTATTTCAAAATCCAGTCTATGGCAGATGCATTTATATTGTTCTGGACCTCAAATCTTCAGCATAAATAGCAAGAGTTATTCAATTATATTGAAAACTGCTCACCTTCTTAGTTTGTAACAGTCTAGGAATGGCAGAAAATAGTGACATCTAGAATCTAATTTGTCAGCCTCCAAAAAAAAATCTGTTGCTTGAGAAGGAAAGGTTAGGAGAAAGATCTTTATCTTAGAAAATATATGCACAATTTTGAATATTTAAGTGACTGAGAAAATCATCCCATCCCTCCTCAGACATTTCCATGATGTGTGACCCTGTTAAGGTCACAAATTCTATAAGCTATAGTTTTTTTCATCTGTAAAATGGAAATCATTATCGTACTATTGGTTTTACATGTTGTTTCAAAGAAAGTTACATATAAACATTTAAGAACTATCTAAATGGTCCCATCTAGACAGAAACATTGCTGCTCTGGCATGTCAGTTGTCTGTGCTATGGATTGATTCATCATCATCCCGATGGCTCCCTAGATGCTCCTTTACCTAGCTTTTTCTCCCATATGGGTATTGTCTCTCTCCAGTAGAATAAAAGCTCTATGGAGAAAGTGACTAATTCCCTTTTGTATTTGTATCTTTAGTGTTTAGCACAGTCCCTGGCACATTATCAGCAATTAACAGATGGTTTTTATTTATTAATTCCTTCATTCATTCTTTCATTCGTATATAAGATCATAGCAAATGATCTGAAGACTTAATTTTATCCTTAATGTTAATTTCATTCTTCCCAAAGTGGAGGTAACAATGATGAGACCTGCTTTTCTGCATCTGATTCTGATTAATAAGGATAAATTTGTTATCATGAGTGAAACTGTGGCCATACAACATTGTGATTAAAATGATTCATCCAAATGAGAACCTTTAGAGCAAGAAAGATTCACTTCCCTTTGGCACAAGTGTTTTCTCCATATTAGAATTCATGCTAAAAGCAAGGAAATCTGAGCATATCTGATATGCAACCTAGACCTAGTCTGTCTAACTTAAAAGCTACAGAAAACGTCAGCACAAGAAATATGGCAGCTCTCAGGAATGAGATCCTGACGGCAGGCATAGAAACAATTTCTATGAGGAAGAAAATTTGCCCAAAGAGAATGATATACATGTACGGTGAACTCATGGAGCAATAATAAATGACATTTATGTAGCACTTTAAGATTTGCTCAGCACTTCCCATACCCTGAATAACTCAGACTTTAAAAGGCTTGTGCTAGAGATAGTGGATGAATAGGTGTGTGATAGAGTGTAAGACTAAATCCAACAATTCAACCGGCAACCGTTTATTAAGAGCTCAGTATATGTGAGATGCTGAAGATTTGGGAGAAAAATAAAAGGGGGGAAGCTGTTCAAGGAGCTTACATTCTGTTAAGGAAAGCAAAGGACAATAATAACAAAACAACAAAGGTTGTTTTCTTTAAATAAATTGTACTGAGGGAAAGTAGAGGACCTGAGAAGGAACAGGATTGTTAGCCAGGGTAGATATAGGATGATACTGGACAGTGGTCAAAAGGTATAACTAGTCATCTTCTTTGGATCCTATTTCTCATGGAGATTGATCTTAGATTGGAATAAAGCAAAAATAGCTTATAGGGTCTTCAAACCTAAGATAATCAAGGGGATCAGAAGATAGTACCTAGGTATCCTTGATAAGTTCAGTTCAGGAGGTCCAGATGAACTATATCCTGTTACCAAAAGAATTGGTAGATATTATAATTGAACTACAGGCAGTCATCTTTTAAAGATGGTGGAAGAAAGAAGAGGAACTAACCATAGTGTTGGAGAAATGCAAAAGCTATCCCAATTTGCAAAGTGTAGATAGATAGATAGATAGACAGACAGACAAACAGATAGATAGATAGACAGATAGATAGATAGATAAAAAGTAGGAAGAGAACAAAATCTGCAAACTATAGTGAGTTTGATGTTGAATCCTGACAAAATTAAAGAAGGTATTATTAAATGGATGGTTATTGAACTTATAGAAAAGGAAGCAGTAATCACAGAGGAACAGTTTGGCTCCTTTAGAGGAAAGTCATAAATAAAACCCTCAACTTTTTTAATGAGACTATGAAATTAAAAAAAAAAAGGGAATGTTGTAGATGTAGTTTCCCTAGATTTCAGTAAACCAATCACAAAGTCTCTCATATCTTCCTTGTCTGGATATATATAATAAATTATGGTATAATTAGGTAGATAAAAAATGGGTTACAGTGAGCTGCCCTCCAAAATGATTATAAATAATAGACTGCTTTTTTTGTTTTCTGTATTCTCATTGTAGGTGCTGGATTTGGTTGAATTAGAAGGAGATTGGTAGAGTGGAAAGAACACTGGATTTGTAGTCAGAAGATCTGGAATCAAAATCCAGTTATTCTAAGTATATCTGTGTGACCTTGGGCAAGTCAATTCATCTTTCTGAGCTTCATTTCTTCATTTGTGACATGCAAGTTTTTGGACAAGATGACTTCAAAAGTCCCTTCCAATTCCAAATCCACAATCCAATGAACCTTGAGGAGGGATGTATATAGTGGAATTCCTGTGGCCCTGTGATTTATTAATTTTATAAATAGCTTGGATGAAGTCATGCTATAGATAGCATTCTTATGACATTTTCACATAATGCAAGGGGGAAATAACTACTATATAAGAAGACAGAGTGATCATAATGCAAAGAAAAGAACCAGGAGAGAGTAATGTCACACAAATCTATAGAGGAGAATGTATCCAGAAATTCACCAAATGATTATGAAATTATATAAATTATAATAAATATATAATAATGATTATATAAATCATTGTTAGATCCTGATCAAAATGCAAAGTCCTCAAACTAAAGTTAAAAAAAAACATTAAAAACAAAAGGAACTCATATTTATTGGCTTAGTAAAAAAAAAAAAAATTGAACTGAAACCACTGTAAGTTTGTCCCTTTGGGTTTTCCCTTGAATTTTCTTCCAAAGTGAAGGAGGTGCACTAGTACAGCAAATCAATCAAGATTGCCCCAATCACACCTGCTACATTTGAATATGTATGTCTCATTTGTACTGGCAGCCTACAGCCTTTCTGTTTCACCATTGGTGCTAGTGGAGAGTCATAATTACACAGTGTGTTGAGTCGTGAAACTGAGGTTATTTCCACAGTAGGTCTTCGTCATGCTACACTGGTTCTTAGGTCTCTTCCAAATCTAAAATTCTGTAACAAAATATTCATTCAATTTCTAACATTCTATGACTTTATGAATCCTATGTGATGGCGTTTCATTTACTTTTAATAAATGTAGCTTTTATGAAATGATAATTTTTATATTAGATAACTTTTTTAATCCTTAAATTCCTACTTGAGAAAGTTCAATCACATTTTTCTTCTTTTGGATACATTAAGTCTAATGATAATAAAATAGCTCCTAAGTTCATACAGGTAGTGATTAGCTTCAACTTTCATCATTTAATAAGGGAAAATAATAGCGTATAAAATATTTCTTTTGAAAATGTAGCTCCTAATTCTATCTTACCACTTCTATTAACATTGAATTGATTTTTTAGATTGTGCTTATATAATGATTCTTAATCTATATATTTTAATTCTATGATTTTCCAAATGTAGAAAAATATTGAAAGATTATTTTAACTACCAAAACCAGGTTAGTACAATTGATGCAGCCTCATAATAATAGGACCCATTTTTGTAATAACTTGGGTCAATGAGATAGAACCTTTTATGGTCATTGTTTAGATTTTTGACAGGGATTGTTATGGAATATATTCATTTGCTATGGAATGATGACAGATCAAAACAGAAGAAGATAAATTTGTGCATTCTTTTCTCAGATCAGCTGGTATTTTTCAATAGAGAAGAAGACTGTCAAATCAAATACTATATATAAAGTAGGAAATATTTTGGGCATATTCACTTTGTCAGTTTTGATTCTTCTTGAGAATGAAGCAGAAAATAAATGAAATGAAAAAACATGGGCCCTGTTAAAAGAACAGTTGAGACCAATTATCAGCCATTTATCCTTAAAGGATAATTTCAATTTCTATGCTACCTTTAAAGCACAGATTCATTAATAAGTGTTGAAAACTGCTAAGAATTTCAGAATTAGTATAAAAACTGACCAAGCCTTATAAGCCAACACAAAAAATGAAGGGGGCAATCACAATAAAGGATGGATTCACATAAGAAAAGTCATATTAAATAGAATGCATAAAGAAAAACAATTATAAATATCTAGACTTCTTTTAGTTGAGCAGTATTGACCACATAAGAATCCAAGAAAAATGAATGACAATTTTCATTTCATGTCTTCAGAAAGATTTAAAAAATGTCAAGGTTAGATACTAGTTACAACACACACACACACACACACACACACACACACACACACACACACAGACACCTCTTTCCTAGATTTGTAATTTCACGGGCATTGGGAAGTCCAGCAAAGAAACTTCCTCTACTCGTACAAATTAACAAGTTCTATTCATCATGTAGTTTTGAGGGTTAAATGACTTGCTTTGAGTCACACAGCCCATATATATCAGTCAGGACTTGAATCTAGGTCTTTCTGACTCAAGACCAACTCTCTATGCATTATACCATGTTGCCTCTATGACATATGCATTAGCATATTAAAATGAGCCAATGCAGATGTAGCAGCTATGGTATATAAATCAAGAAATAGTTGATGTCCCAAGCTGTTAAAGGTGAGTGGGGATGGGGTGAAAAGGTACAAACATAATTAAGGTCATAGTAAAAAATCTTAATATAGACTAGGGAGGGGAAAAAATCTTTCAAGTTACCTATTTATTATGTAGTTCTAGGTCAATTATTTAGACTGGATTTTTGTGGTGATTCTCATAAGAATTCATCCTAACTATATAATACAACAGATCTTGTCAGAACAGGGTAGGCAATTTATGTTGCTAGTGAAATGATTAAACATCTAAGAGGAGATTACACCAATGCAACTGCTTTGGAGGGCATACCAACAAGATTATTAATGTTACTAAAATTATATATCAACAATAATCCTTACATGTGGATTAATATAATTAATTGGTCACCTAATTATAAAACTGATGTTTCTTATTAATATAATAATAATGTCCATTATAAAATATTTGCAGAAAAGTTATAATACTAGATCCACAAATCTTGACTAGTTGACAAGGGTTTTTTGTGGTTTTTTTTTTTTTGGAAAATGATTAAAATGAAACTGTTGAACTAATATAGCAAAATTATGAATATAAAAAGTCAATATTTTGCTCAGTAGAAATCTAAGATAAATGTATAAACTGAGAATAATTGAAGCATAGCCAGTTATAATATTTGTAAATAGGAATGTGTCATAAAGTTAAACATTTTAGGAGATTTGACATTTCTCATGTCTTGGTGGCAATTCAGAAGGCATTTCTCGTCATTTACCATTGGTAGGTATCTCCCCCTAATAATACATTATGGTACAATAGGACATCTAATTACTATAATGGTTTTACACTAGATACATTTGAATATAATAAAATAACACCTTTGAAACCCAAGGTATTTTTCAAGGAACTTTATGACATGAATATAATCTCAATCAAGGAGCTTATAGATTCCTTTGAATCTAGACAGACTAAAGATGAAAAGGCCTGGATATACTCAATTAAGTACTCATAGGTACATCATCTCAATAACTTCTCCCTGGTCTTCTGTGGTTACTACCTGAAAATAGTAAAGCTGGCTGGTAAAATTCAAGGTGTGTTGTCTGAGTTGGGGCTAATATAATTTAGTTGTATCTTGGGTAGTACAATGGATAATGCAGTGTGGCCCTAGAGTCAGGAAGATGAGCTCAAATCTGACCATGCTTACTAGCTTTGTGACCCTGGGCAAGTCATTTAATGTCTGCCTGTTTCAATTTCATCAATTTTAAAATGGGGATAACAATAGCATCTATCTCCCAGGTTGTTGTGAGGATGAAATGAGATAATATTTATATAGTACTTAGCAAAATGCCTGGCATGTAGTAGTTATTTAATAAATACTTCTCTCTTTCCTTTTCTCCTTCCTTCCTTCTCTTCATTTCTTCCTTCCTTCCTTCCTTCCTTTCCTTTCCTTTCCTTCCTTCCTTCTCTTCCTTCCTTCCTTTGTTCCTCCCTCCCTCCCTTCCTTCCTTCTTTCCCTTCCTTCCTTCTTTCCTTCCTGGAGATCTGGCTAATTAATTCAGTTTTAAAGCACAATTAACATCAATATTATAACAATTATTCTCAAATATCGAGAAAGTATGCTACCAAACTCTTTTTATGAGATCAATATAGTCCCAATTGCTGAGCCAGGGAAAGATATTGCAAAAGGGAACTTAATGAGTATCAATTGAAAACTGCAATAAAGTCCTGTCGAACAAACTGTAGCACATTGACTAAGAAATCATTATGACCAAGTTAGATGTGTACTATGATTACAAGAAAGTTAAACATTGGGGAAACAAATAATTGAACATTTTAAAAATAAAATATCCATAGCCACATGAATATCTCAATGGTTAAGAAAAGTGTTTGACAAAATACAACCCCACTTATGCTAAAAATCCTATGAATTTTAGGCAAAGAAGTATATTCTTTTCATTATTGTAAAGAGTTTCTATATGAAAACCAAAACAAGCATCATATGGGGATACAATGGAATTTTTCCCGGTAAATATAGGCATAAAGCAAGGAGTAATAGGAAGACTTCTCTCCTTGCTATATGTAATATATTTCTAGAAATGGTAGCAATTGAGAAGAGAAAGAAATTAAAGGTATAAAGACAGGAAAGGAGAGAAAACTATAGCTTCAATATAGACTTCTCATCATACCCCTACATGAATGTCTTCTTTCTCCTTTTTTAGCTTCCTTTTATGTGTTCCTCCTTTAGAATATAAGCTCCTTGACGGCAGGGGCTGTCTTATATTGTCTTTGTACTTGTATTCCCAATGCTTATCACATAGTAATTCCTTAATAAAGGCATCCTGAATGAATGAACAAAGAAAATAAGACTATGCCTGAAGCAAAATTACAAGATACAAAATAACCCCATCAAAATCAATAGTACTTCTATAGAAAAGAAGATCTAAGAAAATCAAGGAAAATTCCATTCAAAATAATTACAGAAGCATGTAAACTATTTGTCAGTTAATTGTGTAAACTATTTGTCACTTGAGTGTGTAAACTATTTTTCAATTAATCAAGACAAACACATTAAATAATTTTATAGCTTCAATTACAAAATATTCCTTAAAGAAATAAATAACAATATAAGTAACTAGTTGCATATTAAGTACTCATGCTAATATAATTTTAAAATGACATTACTATTAAAGTTAACTTGAAGATTTAATTCCCTATCAATCAACCTGCCAACTGGATACTTTACAGAGAGTGATATGTAAAATAATAACATAATTCATTTGGAGAAATAGAAGATCTTAAATAACAAGGGAAATCACAAAAGTGGTGAAGATGAAGATGAAATAACATTTCCAGAACTCAAATTGCATTATAAAACAGCAATATTCAATCCCATTTGTTATTGGTTAAAAAAATAGAAAAAAAGATTAGGTAAACAGACTAGACAAGAAGGAATTAGAAAAAATGGAACTCAATAACCAATTGATTGATAAACCCCAAAACATAAATTAATTAGGAATGTTGTAATTGACTAAAACCAACAGTTACATCATATTTCATAATAAATTAAAATGGATAACTAAGTTGAGTATTGAAGTTATACCTTTAAAAAATGGAAGAGCAGCACTTCATATACCTTTCACAACTGTGAACAGGATGTGAACGCTTAACTAAACAAGGGATGGAGACAATTACAAAAGACAATAAATACTTTTGATTACATAAAATAAAAAAGTGATCGTAGGAACAAAATTAAAGTATTTTGAATAAGAAGAGAAGTGGCCAACTGGATTTTTTCTTTGTAGGAACAAATAATGTAAGAGAAAGGTTTGGTATCCAACATTAAATTAAAAGAAATATACAATACCAAAAGTCATTTCCTAAAAGACAAGGGATCAAAGAATATGAATGAACAGTTCTGAAAAGAAGAATTGTTGGATAGGTTGTGGAAGGACAGGAACATTAATGAATTCTTAGTGGAGCTGTGTATTAACTATTTTAGAAAGCAATTTGGAATTATGCGAATAAAGTGGCTAATATATACATACTTTTTTCCAGAAATTCCACTGCTAGGCATATACCATAAGACTGTCACTGACCAAAAAAAAAGGTCCTATATACACTAAAGTATTCATGACATGTTTCTCTGTGTTTGTGTTTATATATTTATATGTCTGTATATACATAGACTCATATATTTACAATAGCAAAGAACAGGAAACAAAGTTGATACCCAATCAGAGAAGGATGACTAAATACATTTTGCCACATGAACTTAACTGATGTGATGAATGTATAGAAGGCATGGCCTATAAATCAATGAAGAGTTGATTACTTGAACTGTTAAGCAAAGGGGATTGTGGGAGTGAGAGGAGATAGTATAAAACAACTAAATACCACTGTAACATGTTAATATATCTAACAGAGGGGCAAGATACAATGAAATTTTACTCTTTACAATGAAATGTTACTGTGCTATAAAAATGATAAGCATGATGAGTACAGGCAAGCATGGGAAGATTTACACAAACTAATGCAAAATGAAGTAAGCAGAGTGAGGAAAATAATATTCACAGTGACTACAAGAATGTAGATGGAAAAAAAAACAACCATCACCAAACTAAGATGAATGTTGCAGAATTATAAAATAATTAGTTTGGTCCCAACAAAGAGTTTTGAGAAGATAATTTCCCTCCACTTATATGCAGAGGTAGAAGGTCCATGGGTATGAAACACTGCATGTGATGTCATGTTTTTGTATATATTAGTTGATTATGTCAAATTTTCCTTTTTCTTTTCAAAAATATTCTTTATTATAGATGTTTCTCTGGAAGTGTAACAAACAACAATATTGCTAGCAGCTGTTGTGGGAGTGAAAGACCAACAACAAGAGCACACAGAAGGGCTGCTAGCACAGGTCCTTTGATCTGCTTTTCTAAGGAAAACAACTTTAAGGGGTTAACAATCTTACTTTAATTAAACATACATATATCATTCACTTGGTTCAGAGGGAAAAGCCAACACCCTGAACTTCGGAAAGAATACAAACAGAAATTACAAGCATACATTATATAAACAGAGCAAATAAACACAAATTAGTAAACAGGCTTCCAGCTGTCTTTCCAAGCAATACACCAACAGCTACCAGAGAGAGAAGCACCAACATCTAGGTTTTCAAGACCAGGAGGATCTTAATAACGGCTACCCAGAGTCTCATGTGGTCAAATCACATGATACTTTTCCAGTGAGTGAGAGCCCCCAAAACAAAACGCCAAGGTCAGATCTCATATACCCTTCTCAGGGTCAGAGGGCAACATAACCGTGGGACTCAAACCTATGTGAACTAGGCTTCCTTAAGCAGGTCAAAGACTCTTGATTCAATCAAAAAAAACAAAAGACAACAGAAAGTCCCCTTTACTTGCCATCACATTTGAAATGCAAGACTCATCAAAGGTACTTGATTACCTTAGCATTCTAAAAGAGAAAACAAAAAAGTTCTGCCTAATTACCATAACAACAAGGCAGATGGATACAAAGGGAATCTAGTCCCTGTAAAGACATACTTTCAATAAAAATCTATTCCTTAAAAAAAGAAAAGAAATATATTTTTCCCTAAACCATTGATCCTTAAAAGTTTCCTATGCTGTAGGTAGCAAATATAATGCCTCTTTCACATACAGAGAGACAGTAAAGTTCTGTGTTGTGTTCTTTGTGGGGGAGGTGCAAGGAAAGGGCTTTGTCACTGGTGGATACACATAAGAAAGGCAGGAATGTGAGCCAAGAGTGTAGAGGGCAAAGACTTTGATTCTTCATTTAACTTTTGTTTTTGTTTAGATTCATTTGCATGCCAATCCAGAGAGAATTTTAGAAGTGGAAAAAAATTTTACAACCTCATCCCACCAATCTTCTTTAGTGTTTCTTTAGGAGAGTAATCTAAAAGGGGTTGAGAGAAGTAATTATATCACCATAAGGGACTAAATAGAAGTTACAAGGAATTTCCAACCTTAAGTCATAGAGCTGGTTGGGACAAGACATTTCAAATCAGCATCAGACACAGGTCATCAAAAGGATAGGTACCATTTTAAGCTGGGGGTATGTTGACTGGCTTTTATTCAGTTCATAGCTTGGCATGGTAGTTCATAGATACACCTATGGACTAAAAAAGCTTTCAGCCAGTCTTTTCTGAGAGAGGCTTTCAAGTCATTTAACCTTAGTAGATGAGAACCAAGATGTGCATTAAATGGTCCTGAAAAGATAAAGTCCAAAATTTTGTACCTAAGAGAAGTTTAATGACCACAAGAAGAACCTAGCATTAAATATGAAACTAACAGAGAGGCCAGCAGTGGGCAATGCAACGATACCTCTTGCTCAGTGGAGACTAGAAAAAGGATACCCGGGGAAGAAAAGCAGAAAGCATTAGAATTACATTACTAAAAGACATCAGCTGTCATGTAGTGCCACACATGCACATGTCAAAGTCACATGCCTCATCTATGTGAATACTACTCATATGTGTATCCAGGCCACATGGGTTCCTGATGTGAGACCTCAATTCAAATTCTCTTATCACAAACATTCTCTGAGTCTGTGCCCTTCTGACTGCTGGTAAGATAGCCTGTGGGAGAATTTATAGCCATGTGCTCATGAGAACAATCTTTTTTTCTCAGTTTATTTGCTATGCTCCTTGATTAAATTTCTTTTGTTTTAAAGTAATGCATCCTCTGGATGACTAGTAAAAATAAATGCATTAGTACTTCCTTGTGAGTTAGGAATGTGAATGGGTGCTGACCCACTAAATACTTCAATCCTTGGATTTTCTGGGATCCCTGCTGACAAACTGGGATGCTCAAAGTGCCAGGATAATTAAAATGAGCCACAGTCTCATTAATTGACTTACTGGACAAATCATTAATTAAACGAGTATTTTTTAAAAAAAATTACAGAGCGTGGCTTTCTTTTTATTTCTAAATTGAAAATCCTAAGAGACAGCAAACTAAACACATTACAATTAAGTTTCCTTATGGCCTGTTCAGAAGAAATTAACTTTTCACAAATTGCTGCTGAGGTTTCATTAAATGGTTAAGAGAGTGTATTGGTATTTTGATCAATGTTTTGGCCAGTATATTTTTTCCATTCTTTCAGGAAGTATCCAGTTTTAAGATACATAGTCAACTTATACAATAAAGCTGTCTTTTAATGACAATGAAATAAATGCAGATGTCTTGGAACAAGATCCTTTGTCTAAACTGGAAAGCATTTGCTAATAGTGTTTCTGTACTTCAAAAAATTTCATATTAGAAAACATATTTCTTCTATATTGTATTAAATCAATCCCAATGGGAAATATGGGTGGATTTTACATAATTTTCAGCTTTATTGAAATTGATGCAATTTTCCTTAGAACTTCAACTCTAAACCTTTAGAAATTCACACACACACACACACACACATATATGTATATATAAGTTATTCTAGAAATCCATTAATTTTTTAGTGAGCTTGAAAAGAGTAGTGCATTTGAAAAAAATGGCATATTTTCTTGGTGGTTATCTTGTTCTCATTCAGATAGCAAACAGAAAAGTATATTTCTTGCAGATGTTTCAAGTGCTATATTGAATTTTCCCTGTCAAAAAGTCTGATTAACCTCTGAGAAATATTTCTTTCCCAGACTCTAAGAGATAAGGAGATAGAATGATTCATAGAATCATGCATCTAAAGCTTGGAGGTTCTTTAGAGGATATCTAGTTCAATTTAAGTCTAGTTCATTTTCAGAGAAGGAAACTGAGGCCCAGGGCGCTTGTGGTTTTCCTAAGCTCACAGAGGTAGTAAGTAGTATCACTGGGATGTGGGTCTTTTTATTAAAAGTTCAGTGTCATCTCCACTGTAACAGAGGAAACCATTGTCAATGTGCCACTGGGTATAATAGATACTAAAATATTTTACAATTATGAATTTTTATTGCATGAGTCAATTTTAGGAGACTTTATTCATTCCTCTGCAACGGAATGCTCATAAATTTAGTTATGCTTCATATGTTGATACACATTTAAGTTTAATGTTGCCATTTGTGGAAATATCCATTACATCACATGTATTTTAACACTTCACTAAGAAAATGTGTCTACCTTGTTTAATGAGACCTTTTTTACATTCAGGAACCAGTATGTGGTAAGCAGATTCAGGCTTCGGTTCTGCGTGGCAGTCTTCCTGGAAGCCTGGAGAAAATTGAAATTCATTCACCTGTTGAACCAATGTGAGTTTCAAGTGCAGGAAGGAACTGCTCTCCCTGTGCTGAAGAAAGCGGTACTTAAGATGTCAGGAAGGGGGGACATTTCAGAAATTGAGAAAAGTGAAAGGATGGTAACGTTCCAACTGTAGTGGAATGGTGGAATGTAAGTTGCAGAGCTTTCTCATTGAAATACTTTGAAAGGTATTCACTTTAAAAGAATTTTCTTATGAAAAGAAACCTCTCCTCTCCCTTCCTCCTCTCTCCTCTCCCCTCCCCTCTCCTCTTCTTTCCTCTCTTCTCTCCTTTCCTTAATGTTTGTTATTTTTTTAAAACTTCATTGTTACCTCTCTATGCCCCCACCTCAACCACAGATGCTCTGCAAAGAGGAGAGGAAGGTACGTTGTCTATTTTCCTCTTTCTTTAAACCAGTATCTCTCAAGTCTTATGATCTGCATTCATGAAGCAAATTCTATTTTCCAGATTCTTGGAACAGTGCAAAACTACGGAGACATTTATTCACTTTTTTGTCTTGTTTTTGAGTACCCTCCCCCATTAACTGTCACATGACTATCAATGATACTAAGTATCACGTAGAATCTCCACCCATTTGAATCAATATTCTGCAATTTTATATAGCAAGTTATAACAAAGATTAGTTGTCTGCCACCCCCTCAAACCTTTCTCCAGCTGTGACATTAGTGAGAAGAATACATTAAAACATCAGAAGTAAAGTGAAAAGAGTGAAATTTTGCAGTGATGTCGTTCAGCTTCTATGATTTCCTTATGCTGGATAAGGTTGCTTTTAAAAGGTCCCAGACAAATGCCCATAAAGTAAGGTTATTCCTATGTGTGCTTTTACTCAAGACATCACCAAACACCAGTTCCTTTGTTGCTCTAAAAGAATATTTCTAGATATTTATCTTAGAGTAGAATTTTAAGATGGAAGAAAAGATTAAGAGTAAAACTTTGGAAAAAAGAAAAAAGCCAATCTGAAAAGTCAGACCATTAAGTCCTATACTCAATCGTTACAAGGGGAGAAAAGATCTCTGTCTTGATTTAGGTGAGAAAAATACCAGACCAAGCCACTAGTTAGGTGGCCAAAATAATTTTCCTCTTATTTCTCCCCATTTTCTTGGTCTAGTTACCATAGTGTAGGTGAGGACTCTGTGAAATTGTCACCCTTCAGCTATGACTTTTTATTTGCATATTTGCATTTTGGGAACGATTAGGGGTCACTCATGCCACCTGAACATGACAATTTCTACCTATTTATGGGTGGGGAAGGAGGATGGGTTGTAATTGCCATTTGGCGCTTTAAGGGAATAAAGGAATAAGATTCCTTGGGTCTGACTTGGGGTAACAGCAAACCTTGGCAAGGAAATAACATTAGTTCTGTAGGTTATTTACATATGGAGAGTTTTGAGGAATGGCCGTGAGTTCAGGTATTCTGTTACTAACTGGTTGTTTTCTGATTGTTGCTATTTTAGCTAGTGGTTTTATTACGTTGAACCCTTCTTTTTCTGAACCTGTTTGTGAATATACACACAGCCGCAATTGATTAAAAAGACCAGCATTCACTTATCAGTGGGCAGTACAAAATTAGTTAGGGTGCTGCTGTTGTTTGTCCTTCATTCATTATGAGTCGATCAGAGCGCAAACAATGATCAAGTGGGGCTTGACCGGGGACGTATTGGCCAGTCAATGACAGCCAGAGTGATTTGGGTTTAAGACATGGTCATTAAGGAAACAAAATGTAGCCCGTAAACCCCAAGAAACTTGAATGGCTGGCAAGAAAATTTAGAACTACTTTGACCCCTAGGAATACTGGCTTTTTTTTTTTTTTTACCAAGGTGCAGCTATTTGATGTTGCAAATCATAATATTCCCTATGCCTATAACCCTCTGTGGTATTTAAGGTTTAGACATGATACTCTGGCTATAGGTGGATGTAGGTATGTGTGGTGAAAGATAAGGATGACAACAAGAGGGAGACAGGGAGTCCGGGCAGAGGGGAAAGTATGTAGAATATTTGTATATTGTTGTTTGTCCTTAGCTCTTAAAGAGGACCGTGACATCAGGAAGGTTATACCATGACTTGAAAGTGAATTGGATTTAAGTGAGGGTGGGTTGGCTGTTGTCCTTCATTCTCAAAGGGGACCAAAATGACATCACTATGCTAGAGTCAAGTTTCAAAGTGTTCGACTGTGGCTGATCAGACCAATATGAACTTGGAATGCTCTACCACAAGTCGGGCACAAATAGTCCGTGTGAACATTTGAGGTGGATATTCTAAATTTGCACATCCTGTGTATCCTTTGAGCTGTTTCAATTCTGCTTTGCTTATAGAGCGCAGCACCTTCTCTGATGTGGGCACGCCATGCTGACGGTCTTGCACCAATGTATCCCATGTCACACAATCAATTCCAAAGTTCTTGAGAGAGTCCTTGAGAGTGTCCTTGTATCGCTTCTTCTGACCACCGTGTGAATGCTTGCCCTGTGTGAATTCTCCATATAATTGTCTTTTTGGCAAGTGTGCATTTTGCATTCAAACAACATGGCCAGCCCATTGTAGCTTTCCTCTCTGAAGCAGAGTTTGAATGCTTGGCAGTTTAGTTCAAGTTAGGACCTCAGTGTCTGGTACTTTATCTTGCCAGGTGATCTTCAGAATCTTCCTAAGACAATTCAAATGGAAGCGATTCAGTTTCCTGGCATGGTGCCGATAGACTGTCTAGGTTTCACAGGCATACAACAATGAAGTCAGCATCACAGCTCTGTAGACCTTCAGTTTGGTAGTCAGTCTAATACCACTTCTCTACCATACTTTCCTTTGGAGCCTTCCAAACACTGAGCTAGCTCTGGAAATGCATGCATCAACCTCATTATCAAAATGTATATCCCTGGACAATGCACTACCAAGGTAAGTGAACTTATCCACAGCATTCAAACTGATGGTTCTACATATGGATGGTGTGGTGGTGGCTAATGGGGCACCTGTGTTTTCTTGGTGTTAATTGTTAGGCCAAGATTGGCACAAACAGCAGAGAAATAATCCATATTTTGTTGCATCTCAGTGTGTGGGATGAAAGACCCTAACCAATTAAATTTATAATAAGGAGCCATACCAGGGTGGGAATAGAAATAACTTTTATTCAATTCTCGCAAGAATAGGGCATCCTCTGCTAGCACAGAGCAGAACCAGCAAAGGAGGCGCTTTACGAGGGGCAAAGCACCAATAATTATACCTAACACAAGAGAATTCCTGCCCGCCTCTGAACCTTCTCACTATTGGCTGGGGAGTGGGCTTACAATCTGAGCACGAAAGCTAGACAAAGAAACGGGAAATTGAGGCACAGAAACTCCAATTCTCATTCCCTTAGTTAATGATTCCAACTGAGGTGACACCTATAAATCTAAAGAAGGAGAATAGGATAAGGGGAGGGGGAAATCCTCTCCATTCTCTTTTAGTACTTTTACAGTAAAGGAAAGCAGGTCACAGTGACCCTATTCTTACTGAGCAAATCTTTAAACCAGAACCAGAAGAAAGAACAAAAAGTTTCAGGGTAAACTTCCCCAGAGCCTGAGCCATCAGACTCTCACAGCCTCAGAATTTTTTTTTTACTTCCCTACTTCCCTATTTCTTGATTTTTAAACATTTCTTAGTGTATATATATATATAATATACATATACATACATATATGTATATATATACACACACATATATTTATACATATCTTCTTTGTGAAGTCTTCACATTTTATTTACCTCATACAATAGCTTCCTCCCAGAACATACCCCACACCTCATTTAAGTGAGGGGGGCTGTGCAAAGTCACCAACCTCACACCACCTGGGTCTAGTGCCAAGATATAGATCAGGACAACTGGATGCAGTGGGATCTTTTTAAGCTAGCTAAGGTCTTTTTTAATAGGTCTCAGAGGCAATGCCCATTCAGTGATTAAGGCTAGGTAATAAATAAGGCAGAGAATGGCCTTTTTTACCTAATCAAAAAAAAATCAATCTAGGAGGGGAAAACCATCAGGGTTTCTGGCCAAACCTGTAATGGTTGCTGTTTACATTCACTCTGAGCCATCAGGACCAAATGTTGACCAGACTGGGCTTGGGGCTAGGAACTATTGTTGGCCAATCCATGAGAGCCAGAGTAATTTGGGTTTAAGGCATGTTCCTTAAGAAAGAAATCTAGCCCCCAAACTCCAAGATATCTTTCAAGGTTTCAAGGATCAAAGTTTATATTCCTTTGGGCAAGACACCCTTAGGTAAGGGAATTGTATCATATGTGGACAGAGGGAGAGGAATGAGGGAAGGGAAGGGGATGGGGGAGGGGAGGAGAAGAGGGGAGGGGAAGGAAGGGGAAGAGGAGGAAGGAAGAAGGAAGGAAGGAAGGAAGGAAGGAAGGAAGGAAGGAAGGAAGGAAGGAAGGAAGGAAGGAAGGAAGGAAGGAAGCTGAATTGCCCAACTGGAAAGGCCAGTTGGGTCTCCAGGGGGACAACTTGTACCACTCACAGGATGTTGTTTGTCCTTCATTTGGGAAGAGGACCATGACATCAGGTAGGTGATACCATGACTTGCAAGTGAACTGGCTTTAAGTGAGGGAGGGTGTGCAAAGTCAGCAGCCCCACTTTCTCCTCCAGAGCCATCTGGGCTCAGTAGCAAGATATAGATCAGGACAACTAGTCTTTGTGTATAGAGACTCTCCCACAGCAAAAAGTCTTAGTTTCCTTCAAGACTCAGTTCAAATACTATCTTCTGCATGAGTCTTTTTCCTGGTTCCACTCAGTTGCTACTGCATCTGTTCACTAGAATGTGTTTTGTATTTGTCTGAATATGCACATGTTCTCTCCCCCAATATTATATAAGCTCCTTGAGAGCAGGAACTATTTTGCTTTTGTCTTTGTACTCCTAGTGTTTACTACAGCGCCCAGCATGGGGTAGGTATTTAGTAAATACTTCTTGATTGATAGACTGGCTATATCTTGAGAGGATTTTCGGTTTTGGTTCATGGCACCCACCAAGGAAAAGTAATAAATTGTAAACATACTTCCCACCCTGACAATTTGCAAAACTAATGAACCCAGTCTCACAGTAAGTTCCATGTTTACTCTTCAAAGAAGTGGTGTGTGGATGAGAGAGGGAAGATTCATTCTTAGGTCAAGTTATCTAACCTCTCTGAATCTTATATATAATCTTGTATATAAAACTAGCAGGCTGGATCAGATAGTTTCTAATTTCCCTTCTAGTTCTAAATCTATGATCCTACGAATTCTCTATTTGCAAATACATAATTAGTAATATTAGAAATGCTTTTAAGAAGTGTTAAAAATTCCCAAGGATACTTATACCCAAAAATATTTTCCTCTGGTAAAGTCCCCCTAGCCACAAAAGTTATGTCAGCAAATTCCTTCATGTCCCTCAAAGATGCAGGTATAAAAAGTCATTCTTATCTCCTCTCCCCTTCCCTCTTTTCCTTCCCTTCTTCCTTCCTCTTTTTCTCTATCCCTCCTCTTTCTCCCTACCTTCCTCCATCCCTCCTCCCCTCTCTCCCTTCCTCTCTCCCTTCTTTCCTTCTTTCTTTCCTCCCTCCTTCCCTTTCTCCCTCTCTTCCCCTCCCTTCCTTCCTCCCTCCCTTTTTCCTTCCTTTCATCCTTCCTTCCTTCTTTCTTTCCTTCCTCCCTCCTTCCCTTTCTCCCTTCTACTCCCTCTCTTCTTCCCTCCCTTCCTTCCTTCCTTCCTTCCTTCCTTCCTATCTCCCTTCTCCCTCCCTCCCCTTTTCCTTCCTTCCTTCCCTCCTTCCTTCCTTCTTTCCCTCCTTCCTTCCTTCTTTCCTTCCTTCTTTCCTTCCTTCCTTTCTTCCTTTCTTCCTTCCTTCTTTCTTTCCTTCCTTCCTTCCTTCCTTCCTTCCTTCCTTCCTTCCTTCCTTCCTTCCTTCCTCCCTCCCTCCCTTTCCCTTCTTTCCTACCTTCCTTTCTTTCTTCCTTCCTTCCTTCCTTCCTTTCTTCCTTCCTCCCTTTCCTTCCTTCCTTCCATTCCTTCCCTTCATCCTTCCTTTTCCACTTCTTCTCTTTCAAATTTCCTACTATTCCTCATGTGTTCAGAACACAGGCACCTAATGTATCGGTTTGTCCAGCTAAAGAAGAGCACATTTTTAGACTTATCTTTGGGATTCTGCCTTACCAGTGCAAGATGAAGGCAAAGTGCTCCAAACTTCCCTTCTCTTCTAATTGGCACCACTATCCTCACACTGCCAGTTCTCTTCCTTTCTGTTTTCCACCCTCTCCTAGTTATTAAGTCAATCCATTACCACTCATACCTTAGGCAAAAACAGTTTAATTTCCTAGTTACTCGAAAGAGAAAGGAAAGGGTAAACTATCACTCCATTGATTATATATGTTACAATAAATGTCTACCATAAGAAGTTTTTTGCTGACAAAGATAATAAGTGATTGTAATATTATCGTCTTACCATATTATAGTGACAGAAGTACAAAAATCCCTATCACTATTTCCACGACTGGAGCCTTGGTATAAATAAATATGAAATATGAGTCATTTGGTAATGGGCCTTCTATCTATGTCTCTGACTGTGCATGTATAGAAGGATGGAAAGTATCGGGTAAGTCTCTGAAGTAGCCAAGAGTTTGAGAGATATAGGAATGATGTTTGCATTAAAAGTAACTCTTATTCTGCTTTTATCAGCTTGTAAAATGGTTCAAGATGTATTGGGCTGTGAAGTATAAATTGCTTAGCTGACATTTAAAAAAATACTGCTACTTTCTGCTTTTGCATAACCTTAATTTATCATTATATCTCATTGTTTTCCTAATCGAGAGAGCCATCCCTTATAACAAATAGCAAAAAAAGAAAAAAAAAAGAAAAAAAGTTCAGCAAAGTAACTAAAACATCAACCAACATCCAACAGTATATGTAGTGTTTATACTCACCTCTGCAAAAAAAAGGAAGGGAGGTACATTCTCCTATTACTTTTTTCAGGCCGAGAATTTTTTGTTGCTGTCGTTCACTTATATGGTTGTAATACTATTAGTCTCTTGATCATGCTTACTTTGCATCATTAGCGCATGAAATACCATCAAGCTTCTCTGTATTCTTCATATTTATAATCTCTTACAATGCAGAAATATTTTATTAAATTCATGTACCACAATTTGTTTAGCCATTCATCCATTGGTGGACATCTATTTAATTTCCCATTCTTTGCTACCACAAAAAATACTGTTAGAAACAGCTTCTTGTCATTTCCAAGTCTGACCTACTTGGGATACAGCCTAGCATAGGGTTAAAGGAGTTAGATAATCTTGGTGTTTAAAACAATCTCGCACAAATCTCTTTACCAACTGATTACTTGTTACTTCCCTTCATGAAATCTGCATTTTAGCCAAATTAACTCTCCTGGAGTCCCCTATCCCTTCCTCTGTGCATCTAAACAAGCCTTGTTCCATTCCTGAAATACTCTCATGTTTCATCTATACCTTTCAGAATACCTATCTTCCTTCAAAGTTCAACTCAGATGCCGTTTCCTATAGTCAGCTTTCCATGATATGTCTAAGTTGTAGGAACTCTTTTCTTTCTCAGATTGCATCATATCTACAGATCTGTGGACATGTCATATACCTCTTCCTTCAGTAGAATGCAACCATTAGATTTTTGTCTTGGTCTTCTATGTAATGTCAGTGCTATGTAAATAGTAGGTCTTAATGCTTGCTAAAATGAATTGAATGCAATGGATGTATTGACCTTCCTAACATTATTTTCCTTCTTAAATTAAAATATAAGAGCAAAAACAAAAGCTAAGTCAGTTAACCAATTCCAACCCCAAAAGTCCTGCCTTTAGGAAGTAAAAATGAAGAAAATTAAAATATTTTTATTATAATAGAATTATATATGTCTGTATATGTATGTGCGTGTATGTGTGTGTGTGCGTGTGCGTGTGTATACACACACACACACACATCATCCTGTATCAATAGGTGACCATTTTTAAGACTGATGTGTAGGCTGATGTTCATTTTTTCTTAAAAAGTAATTAGTTCTTTTTATGTGTGTGTTTGTGTGTGGATGCTGTTAAGGGAGACTTTTTGCAATGAGAACAAGGTGAGGTGCATATACATTTAAGCATAATTGTAATTTGCTTCGTGTTTCTCTTTAAGGTAAAAAATAAAACAAAAACATACTAATAGATGGGTGATTTTTAACAAGGTACCAGTAAGAATCCATTGCTTGTTGGTGTATGTCCCAGTTGATACTGACAGAAAAAAAAGCACGAGTGTTAATTAAGAGCACTGGTTAGCCTCCCACATTGATTAATCTGATCAATCCTATATTAATTAGTTAGACACAAACAAACAAAAAAACTGTCCCATGTCTATACTCATTTACCTACATTGATTATAAGGGAACTTGGTGAAAAGGCATAGATTGCTTAAGTTATCCCATCATATTGAAAAATGCTATCGACCTCCAGAGAAAGAGCTGATGGAGTGTGAATGAAGATGAAAGCATACTTTTTTAAAAAAAAATTTCTTTATTTTCCAATATGGAAATATGGTTTGCAAGACTTCACATGTATAATCTATGCCAAATTGCTTGCCTTCTCAAGGGGAGGAAGGAAAGGGAGGAAGAGAATATGAAACTCAAAATTAGAAAAAAAATTGGAAAATTTACATGTAATTAAGAAAAATAAAATTAAAAGACACCCCATCATAACTACTAGAAGTCAGAAGAGATGCCACAGAAATAGACCCACAGTGTGATACTCCAGTATTCAGAGTTCTCTCACCAGGCATTTAACAACAATTCTGCTAATGGAATATTCCACAAATAAGTCAAAATAGCTTCCTTAAGCTGCCATATTCTCTCACGTTTCTAGGGCCTCATAAGCACTTCACTGGAAGCCCCCTCTGAGGGCCAGCTTCTGCCTTTGAATGAGAACATCACTCTCTTTGGCCCTACAACTGTCAGAGGACTTCAGAGACTTCTGGATATCATACTGACTAGTGGGGAGGTTTTATGCTGCCAGAAACAGACTCTCTTGCTCCTGCCACAGTCGATAACAACTTGCAGCTGTGGTATTTTTTTAAAAAGAAAGAAAGAAAAGATTAGGTGTGATTCATTTAGATTTTTAAGCCCATAGAGAATAGATACAACGGCCTGAGCCAAAGCTACAAATTTATATGAGAAAGAACATCAGTCAACCCAAGGGAAAAGTAAAGGGTGTTATGAAGTATTTGAGAGGCTTGCTTATTTGAATCCTAGCATCATTACCAGGAAAAATGAACAATTTTTCTCTTTTTCAAATGGTACTCTTAAAGAACCATGGGTTTTAACTGACCTGCTTCTTTAGCAGTGTGGGCTGTAAGGAGAGGGCAGTTTGAAAATCTTAATTTTTTGTTTTCTGAACTCCTTCATATATGATTCACACAGAGGAATGAATTTTAATCTTAAATCTCTCTGTATTGTCTGATAATGTTGACCAACTCCTACTTTGGGCTGCTCCTTGAATGTTCTTAATATTGTTGTCTTTTCTCTTGTTTCTTTTCTTTTTTAAAGAAAATAAACATTTATTAAGAAACTGCTATGTTCCAGGCACTATTCAAGGTGCTTTATGAATTTTATATGATTTAATACACAGAATAATCTTCTACTGTAGATGCTTTTAGAATCCCACATTACAGTTGAGGAAACTGAGGCCAATAGGTCATTTACCCAGGTCACACAGCTAAAATGTTTGAACCAAATTTGAATTGATATCTTTTTTTTTAAAAAAAATTTTGAGCATTTTCAAAATTTATTTACTTTTAGTTTTCAACATGCATTTCCACAAGATTTTGAGTTCCAAATTTCCTCCCCATCTCTCCCCTCCCCCACACCCCAAGATGGCATGCATTCTGATTACCTCTTCCCCCAGTGTGCCCTCTCTTCTATCACCCCCCACCCTTATCCCATTCCTCCTTACTTTCTTGTAGGGCAAGATAGATTTCTATACCCCATTGCCTGTATATCTTATTTCCCAGTTGAATGTAAAAACAATTTTTAACATTTGCTTTTAAAATGTTGAGTTCCAAATTCTCTCCCTTCTTCCCTCCGCACCCACCCCCATCAAGAAGGCAAGCAATTCAATATAGGTTATAAATGTGTTATTATGCAAAACACTTCCATAACAGTCATGTTGTATAAGACTAACTTTATTTCCCTCCATCCTATCCCACCCACAATTTATTCTATTTTATCCTTTGACCCTGTCCCTTTTCAAAAATGTTTGTGTCTGACTACTATCATCCCCTCCCCATCGCTTTCCCTCCTACTTTCCTATAGAGTAAGATACCTACTTGAATGTGTATGTTATTCCCTCCTTAAGCCAAATCTGATGAGACTAAGGTTCACTCATTCCCTTTCACCTTTCCCCTCTTCCCTTCCATTATAACAGCTTTGTCTTGCCTCTTTATGTGAGATAATTTACCCCATCTATCTCTCTCTTTCTCCTTCTCCCAATATATTCCTCTCTAATCCCTTGATTTTATTTTTTAGATATCATCCCTTCATATTCAGCTCACCCTGTACCCTCTGTCTCTGTCTCCCGCTCTCTTTATATCTATTTGTCTATCTATCTATCTATCTATCTACACACATAGATACACAATACATACATATAACATACATCTATACATATACATACATTATCTATCTATATCTACATCTCTATGTCTACATCTATCTATCAATATCTATGTCTATATCTATCTATCTATCTACCTATCTATCTACCTATCTATCTATCTATCTATCTATCTATCTATCTATCTATCTATCCATCTATATTCCCTGTAACTACCCTAATACTGAGAAAGGTCTCATGAGTTACAAATGTCATCTTTCCATGTAGGAATGTAAAGAGTTCAACTTTAATAAGTCCCTTATGATTTCTCTTTGCTGTTTACCTTTTCATTCTTCTCTTGATTCTTGTATTTGAAAGCCACATTTTCTGTTCAGCTCTGGTATTTTCACCAAGAATGCTCGAAAGTCCTCTATTTCACCGAATGTCAATTTCTTCCCCTGAAGGCTTATACTCAGGATTGCTGGGTAGGTTATTCTTGGTTTTAGTCCTAGCTCCTATGACCTCTGGAATATCATATTTCAATCCCTCCAAGCCCTTAGTGTAGAAACTGCTAGATCTTGTGTTATCCTGTTGTGTTTCCACAATACTTGAATTTTTTTCTTTCTGGCTGTTTGCAATATTTTCTCCTTGACCTGGGTTACAGTTGGTTACAATATTCTTAGAAATTTTTCTTTTGGGATATCTTTCAGGAGATGATCCATGTATTCTTTCAATTTCTATTTTACACTCTGATTCTAGAATATCAGGGCAGTTTTCCTTGATAATTTCTTGAAAGATAATATCTAGGCTCTTTTTTTGATCATGGCTTTCAGGTAGTCCAATAATTTTTAAATTATCTCTCCTGGATCTATTTTCCAGGTCAGTTGTTTTTCCAGTGAAATATTTTGCGTTGTCTTCTATTTTTTTTGTTCTTTTGGTTTTGTTTCATAATTTTTTGATTTCTCATAAAGTCATTAGCTTGCATTTGCTCCATTCTAATTTTTAAAGAATTATAAAAGCTTTTGGACCTCCTTTTCCATTTGGCTAATTCTGCCTTTTAAAGCATTCTTCTCCTTATTGGCTTTATGGACCTCTTTTGCCATTTGGGTTAGTCTGCTTTTTAAAGTATTGTTTTCTTCAGCATTTTTTGGGTCTGTTTTAGCAAGCTGCTGATTTTTTTTTTTATGATTTCCTTGCATCACTCTCATTTCTCTTCCCAATTTTTCCTCTACCTCTCTTACTTGATTTTCAAAATTCTTTTTGAGTTCTTCCATTATCTGAGACCAATTCATGTTTTTCTTGGAGGCTTTGGATGTAGGAGCTTTGACCTTGTTGTCTTCTGTTGTATGTTTTGATCTTCCTTGTCACCAAAGTAAGATTCTATAGTCTGATTTTTTCCCCACTATTTGCTCATTTTCCCAGCCAATTACCTGACTTTTCAGCTCTTTCTTAAGGTAGGACTCTGCTTCCAGTGTGCAGGATGTACTGCCCCAAGCTTTAGAGGTTTTGCACAGCTACGGACCTGTAAATTCTTAGTTCTTCCAATGTGTTATGATCTAAAGAGAGGTGTTACTCCTTTGCTGACCTGTACTCCAGTCTGTGAGAGACCTCAAGCACTTTTTTGTGTCTTGGAACTGTGAGGAGGATTCTCTCTCCGCAGCCACTACAAGCTCTGCCACACCATCGGTCCTCCTCTGCCCAGGACCACCACCCAGGACTGCGACCCAGATCCAAGCACAGGCAGACCAATAGAATCCTGCCTCAGTGCCAGCAAAGAGATCCTTGCAATCCTGCTCTGATCAGATCTGTGGGCTGAGAGCTCCAGAAGGAGCTGCTGCTGCTACTGCTGCTGCTGCCACCACAACTGCCACCACTTCTGCTTCCCCCGGGGCAGGGGCCAGAATATGCTCCTTTCTCACCCAGATTCCCACAGACATTTTCTACTGACCTAAGTTGTCTTTAGTATTTGTGGCTTTAGAAGTCAGAAAACCGCCACAACTGCCAGGGATTCATTGCCCTGAGGCCTGCTCCAAGTTTGCTGGGGCCTGGTCTGTGCTGGTGTGGCCCCTGCTGCACTGTGCTCTTCTCTCAGACTGGTGTAACAGACCTTTCCTGTTGACCTTCCAGGTTGCCTTGGGCTGGAAATTTATTTTGCCCTGTCTTTTTGGGGGTTGTATTGCTTTAGAATTTCTTTAGAGTCATTTTTACAGGTATTTGGAGGGGTTTAGGGGAGAGCTCAAGCAAGTCCCTGCTTTTACTCTGTCATCTTGGCTCCCTCTTGGTTCTTCTTTCTATCAGCTTGTTCTTTTTATGTCTCCTTTGGAAGATCATCAGCCATGTTCTTACAGAATCACAATGTGTATACACACATTCACACACACATATACATATATACACATATATATGTATATATGTATATACACATACAATATATGCACATATACCCTATATATGTGTGTATGTATACATGTATATACATATATAAGTATATACATGCATACATATGTATGTGTGTGTATATTATATATATATATATATATATATATATATGTATATGTATACATACTGTATTTATTTATATTTGTCCTCCTCAGACTGTAAACTCCTTGAAGTCAGGGACTATTTTACTTTTGTCTTTATCTCCCTAGCACCAAGCACATAGTAGGCACATATAATTTATGTAAGATAGGTGCTGTCTATCATCTCCATTTAACAGACACAGAAATTGAGGCTCAGGGAGATTAATTTACTTTCTCAGAGTTACAGAGCTAATAAGTGTCTTAAGTAGAATTTGAATCCAGATCTTCCCGACTCTAACTCCAATTTTGTATCCCCTATGCAACACTACATATGTAAGCTTTTCTGTATTTAAAATACCTTTCTGTAATATTCTGTGCCTCTAATAGTATTTAGCTTATGGACCTAGAGTTCATCCAAGTACTTAGATTATATAAACAAACAGCAAGCTTGGATTATGCAGAAACATATTTGCATGTATCTATGTTTATAAAGTGCTTTCATGTACTTCATACATTTGGAATGTGTGGAATGATAAAGGTAAAAATGACCAGAGACCCGATTTCCCATGATGCTTGAGATCCTGATGTCATTATTTATTGGAAGAAATTTCATGGACTCCATTGGTTTCATGAAGAAACTAATTGGAAGAAAGACTCTCCAGGAGGTTGTCCGTCTGGCCACAGAGTGGTGGAATCACCCATTCAGAACACTTTTGGGAATCTCGAGGTTAAAAGAACAAGACTTAGGAAGAAGTCATGAGTGGAGACACAGAGATTATCTGTGGGTGATAAGAGAGCAACTTTTGGAACAGAATAACCAAAGCATTCCTGACCCCATGGCCAAGCTAAGAGACTACTCAGATCTCCATTCTGTACTGAGAAGCTTTAGCAGATCTTCATGAGGAAAGTTGCTTTAAAAAATATTTTAAACAATGGGCCCTTGATTTGGAAACAGCTATGTGTGTCTCTCATATATCTCCTTGATATGGTATGGCTATGAATGGGAATTGAGTGAAGATTGGATTATAATCTCCTTAGAATTCATAAATGATTGTATCTGTTTGTATACGGGGCATTCAGAATGGTTCAACTGCACAATTTTTTTTTCCTCCCTTGGGATATCTAGTAATTAATCATTGCTTTGCTATTAATTTTGTGGCTCAGTTGGTCTATGAATGAGAGGCAGGATGATGTCGTGGATGCAGGGCTGGTCTTGGAATCTGAAAGACCTGAGCTTAAGTCCTGATTCTGACACACATGAGTTATGTGAACGTGGATGCATTTCACTTCTTGACATCCTGGGCAACCTTGCAATTCTGCAGAGGGAAGAGTTGTTCTGAAGCAGTGGGTGGAGTTTCTACACTGGGATTTTTCTACGCTGGTGAAATATTAGTCAGGAACAAAAAAGAAATGGTCTATGTGTAGAGAAAGTCGTATTGGTGGAATCTTGGACCATGACTTTCATCAATGACTACTTTAGATACCTGCTACTGGTCTTAGGAAAATTAGCAGAAATTCCAGGATACAGTTCTCAAGGGAGACTTCAAAGGTATAACATATGATAACCCTGTAAGTAAGTAGGTGATGGCAGTAGTAGTGGTTGAAATATTATTAATCACATTTTGCAAATGAGAAAGTTTGAGGATTAGGCAGACTACATAGCTTGCTAAATAGTGGAACTAGGGCTTGAAATGGTGTTCCTTACAAAGAATGTTCCCAAGATAGCCTTTCTACCCTTTCATGCCTAGAAGTAATAGGCTTTAATATCCCATTTATTTTAGAAATTAACTCAATTCAAATTTGTCTAGGGGTTTAGTTGTAATCTTCAAAAACTCTACTGCACAAAATAAAAAAAAAAAACCAAAAAACTCCTATGGTCAGTTAATTTCATGTGGGAAAGTGAAGGTTTAAAACAGTGACCTTTACCAAAGTCCAGAAAAGAAAGCATGCTAAAATAATAAAGCATGAATGAATGTGCTTCCTTGCATGCTATGGGAATGTGATGAATGCCTTTGACTATCTTACATTGTTTAAAACTAAATGGGAAAAAGAGAGTAAGGGTGAGTGAGAAAACAAGCATACAGACACAGGCACACACACACACACACTCACAGATTTGGTATGTGAGTGTGCAGTTTAGACCTGGGAGTGGAGGATCATAATTTGGAGTATGTAGTCCAAGTTATCTGTTCCCTAAAATATAACTTATTGTTATGGTAATTAGGGTGGGACTTTTTTGTTTTCTCTTTTAGAATGCTAAGATAATCAAGTACCTTTAATGAGTCTTGCCTTTCAAATGCAGTGGCAAGCAAAGTGAACTTTTTGCTGTTTTTCATTTTGGAGTGCTTTTCAGCACTAGGGCAGTCAAGTGTCTTTGATTAAGTCTTTGCTTAGTGCAAAGCCCCAGGCCCACACCCTTTTGCTAACTAGTTATGAAGCCCCAGGCCCACACCCTTTTGCTGATTAGGTGTGAAACCTTCAGGCCCTAGGAAGGGTTGGAGCTTAGCATTTTGCCTTGGGACTTTCACTCACAGGAAGAGTGCCCTGTGATTTGACCAGACAAGACTCTGGGTGATCGCTGGAGCCCCCTGGCTTTGAAAACCCAGATGTTGGTACTTCTCTCTGGTAACTGTACATATTTGTGTTTATTTGCTATGTTTATATAATCTATGCTTGTAATTTCTGTTTGTATTCTCTCTGAAGTTCAGGGTGCTGGCTTTTCCCTCTGAACTAAGTGAATGATATATGTATGTTTCATTACAGTGAGATTGTTAATCCCTTCAAGTTGCTTTCCTTAGAAAAGCAGATCAAAGAACCCATGCTAGCAGCCTTCCTGTGTGCTGGTGTTGTTGGTCTTAGACACAGTAGTGGCAAGTAACATTGTTGTTACATTTATTCAGTAAGATTAGGATAATCTGCTGTTTATAAAATTCAGGATATTCCACAGTTTTATTTTCTTTGAAAAGAATAGAGTAGTAGAATTGAGAATCTGAGGGCCTTAGAAACAATATGTAGTCTGAACACATCATCTTACAAATGGGAAGGACACCAAGTTTGTATGGACAAAGTTTTTATGGAGGAGCATGTAAATGGGGCAGACTCATTGGGAATACCATTTGAGAGACAATAGAACAGAAGGAGCCTCAAGGGGTTCATGTTTATTTTTTGTTGTCGTTTGAAATAGTCAACTTACGGTAATAATAAAAAAAACTCCCATTGATATATCACTTTACAATTTACACGGAATAGGAACAAGGGGAAACTCTGTAGTCATCAACATTTGGTGAATTAGGTAGTCACTATGTCATTTTAGAGATGAAGACATGGAGATTCAGAGAAAATAAAGACTTGTCTAACATCACATGGTGAATATGTAGCAGAATTGAGGCTTTAACCTAATTCTTTGGGCTTCTGGTCCAGTATTCTTTTCATTTAGGTGAGGTAAGGTAAAATTTCTTACCTCTCAGGACTTTGGGCCTTTTTACATCATCAGAGTGAATCTTTGTACAGAAAACTGTACATTTAGGCAGCTAGAAAACATAATTGATCGAGCTCTGGACCTGAAATAAATAAGACGTGAGTTCGGATCCTGCCTTGCCAATTGTGTGATCTTGTATAAGTCATTTCAACTTTCTCATCCTCAGTTTTCTCATCTGTGAAACAATGATAAAAATAACACCCACCAACAGGGTTGTTATAAGCATCAAATGAAATATTGCATATAGAGCACTTAGTTAATCTTAAGGAGCAACATAAAATGTTGACCATTACTATTAATAATAACAGTAACAATTGTAGGAATCCTATATAGGAAGTACAGTAAATATGTATTTAAAAATAAGACTCAGCAGTAGCTTTAAATAATTTTTGTTATTTTGTTTTTCAAAAACTTTTTTCTTTATTTTGTTTTTTTGTTTTTTTCAAAAACTAGATGCACTGCTTTGCCTTTGGGGTGGATTGGTAACCTAGTCTTTCTTTGCAGAGGGCTGTCGTAGAAAAGAGATTAAAAAAAAAAAGACTAAGAAGACTATATTGGGCCTGGAAGAGGGCAGGCACATTTTATATTCAGGGTAGGGAGTGTGTTATTTCAACCCTGAGAAATGAAAGGGCTGCTTTGACCAGATGGTTCTGTAACACTTATTAATGGGAATTACTATAATAAGAAATCTCTACTCCACATTCACTCCCAGGCATTGGCTCTACACCTGTGGATTCAAAAATAAGAGAAGTCAATAAAAATGATTTAAAGGCCTTATATTAGCAGAACAGGGAGGGTGGGAAAGCAAAAGCAAAATCCCCGTCTGTCCCTTTTCCTCTCATACTAAGGACCTGTGGCATTTCTACTTGGCTGGGGAAATATCAACACACAACCACCCTGATAGCAGTATCTGCTAGTATTCTTTGTGAGTTCCTAATTTTGCTCTTATATGACACACAAAGGGACACTTTTTTTTTCTTTTTGTGTCCTAGAGCAACTAGGGATTGACAGAGATTAGAACTGGGATTGTCTCCTTGCTTTTAAAAACACTGAATCACTGGGAAGAAAATTCTCCCTTGCTGCTATTTTGTGTTTTATTATATGAAAGTCCCTTAAAAAAGATCTGATTTGTGATATTTCAGCAGTGAATGCTATGGTAAATACCACAGATATGGCTGAAATAGGGTAATGGATTCCAATTTTCTTATATAGAAATTAGTTTTCCTTTAAAGTGACAGTACTCAACAGAGTGTTCAGAAGAGCATGATAGAGAGAGAGACAGACAGAGAGAGAGAGAGAGAGAGAGAGAGAGAGAGAGAGAGAGAGAGAGAGAGAGAGAGAGAGAGAGAGAGAGAGCTTTTTCTGTCTTGGTGGTTCTTTTGAGGAGTTGTACAGTGGATAAAGTTCTGCCTCAGGGAGATATGATTTCAAGTCCTGCCTCTCGAGACTTACTAGCTTTGTGATCCCAGGCAAGCAATGCTCTAGGGAATTATCTAAGACTACAAGTTACAGAAGGGTTGCTTATCTGACTGGTAGGGAGAATTTCCTCCCTGGAAATTTCCTACAGCAACAAAATCGCAGATTGAGACCAGATCAAAACAAAAAGGTAGATACTTCATCCTCTCAGTTGGACAGTGACTGAAAGTCCATTACAATCTGACTGTGGTGTGTTAACCTGCTGAGGCGGGGAGTGACTCCAGACCCACGTATGTCACCAGGTCCTGTCCCAGGGCTCCCCTTAGTGGCAGTGAAGTTCTGAATGCCACTTCCTGTTGGTTTGCTCCACCTTGCCCTGCTACTGATTTCTTGGGATGTCTTCAGCCCAGGCTTGCCCAAGGGAGCTTTCAGGTGCCAATGGGTGGCTGGCTGCCAGCCTTCTTCTTTCCCTCAAGGATCCCTCTGTGTGGTGGGGTTTATGGGGTGTCCAGGGAGAACCAGCGCCTCTGGTATGAGGGCTTGCTGAGCTCTTTCCAGGGCTGTTCATCTTCCTTTAGCATCCAGCTTTACCAAAGCTTCGCCCACTGTGGCTCTGAGAATCTGTAGCATGCTCAGTGGCCACACACTGGTAAAACCATCTTGGCAGAGAGGCTAAACCAGGTTGAGGGAAACCGAGGGGTCTTAAACCTTTTAGTGAGATGCTACCTCCAGCATGTGAAAACTTCTCCTGGCAGAATGGGCAAGTAAGGACAATCTGTTCCAACAGGCTATGAAGATAGCTGAAGCAGGTGCCATGGAGTGCTTAGAGCTTTGTCAGACATAGAAGATGCCAAGTTCATCCACTACATTCCAGGCCATTGCCATTTGCCCTGACTTTTGTCTTGCCACTAGACTTTGATGACTCTGGGCAATGCTGCCTCACTTAAATCACCTTGGGTTGCATCCTTGGAACAAACCAATGATCAACCAGGCCAAGTAACCTGTGGTTTTATTGGATTAGACCAAAAGTATATAAATGGGGTCAAGTGAAGATAACTTAACTACAGGATCCCATCATTACCTGTTATTTGGCAATATTTTTTTTTCTGGAGGGGGGAAGGCAGGGCAATTGGAGTTAAGTGACTTGCCCAAGGTCACACAGCTAGTAAATGTATCAAATGTCTGAGGCCAGATTTGAACGCAGGTCCTCCTGACTCCAGGGCCTGTGCTCTACTCACTGCACCACCTAGCTGCCTCTATTTGGCACTATTAATAGGATAATATCCCTAGCATTAAAAAGAGCCCTCAGAGGTGATCTCATCCGTCCTCTCCATTTTATAGATCAGGAAATTCAGCAAAACTCAGGGAGGCTGAGACTTCTCCAACTTCACACAGATAGTGTTAAAGTTGTTACAGAATGTTCCCTATTCAACTTCTCCTAGTGATCAGTATTTTTAGCTTGTTCTAAGCAGATCACATTATATTATATGTATTTGTATACACAAACTTGAACAAAGTATACATGTGTATATATTATATACAAACTTAATATTATATATCACAATATATACATTATACATGATATATCACACAATATAAATATAATATATATGCATATACATATATATGTATATAATCTACATACACGTATGTATGTATGTATGTATGTATGTATGTATGTATGTATAGGGCAAGTCTAGACTGAATACATCACAGGAAGGTTGTGGCAGAGTGGAATAGACCAACAGGAAGTAGTGTTCAGAACTACACCATTAAGTACCCCCACTAAAGAAGGCCTTGGGACAGGACCTAGTCACACATGTATGTCTGGAACTATCACTCCTTACCACAGCAAGCAAACATATCATAGTTGGATTGGAATTTATATAGATAGAGAGGTAGTGATCTAGATCTATAGATATACATATGTAAAACATTCATAAACGCTCTCTCTATCTATATCTATATATTATACACACATGCACATAGCCCTAAGATGGGGGGAGGCTTTATCTGTTTTACTCTTCTTTGTAGTTTTGAATTTTTTGCGGGGGTTGGAGGAAAGTAAACTTTCTAAGGCTGTAGAGCTCCTGAAATCTCATTGGAATCCACAATAGGAAGCCTTTTAACTTCAATCTTCTTTGGGGGTAAATGCCAGAAAAAAGAATAAGAAAAGGCTTTGTTGACTAGGGCACCAGGAAGCCTACTGCATACTAATACCACCTTAAGATGTGGTTATCAAAGTTTTCTATGGAGGAAGCACCATTTGTTAAAATATCCTGGATTGCCTTGGGAGCCAGACTCTCTCCTTCTAACTAATGTCTTCTGGTGGAACCTTGGCCAAGTCGTGAAATCCTAATTTTCTTGCCTCTGAGCTAGTGACAAAAATTACTGACCTGCCTCTCAGGGATGTCCCAAGGAATAATCAACAGCATTAATGAAGGGCTTTATATAAGCATCTACCAAATTGATATGCAAGGTGAGAGATCTTGCTGTTTTTAAAGCAGGGCTGAGGGGAATATACAAAGCCCTGTGGATTTCATCCAAACAAAACAAATTAGACACATTTTTATTTGCATTGGCTCCTAGAGGGATCAGTGGATGATTTAATTGGCTGGTTTCCTCCCTTATTCCTAAGATTTCCATCTGATGGATGACATGGAACAACATTAATTAATATAGTGTTCGAAAGGCCCTAGATCCTCCCCCATTCACCCACCCAACTGAATAACACACTTAAGGTCTCCAGGAAACACAACAATGCCAGACTTGATGAACCACTCTCCTTTAAACAATATCACTTATTTGAGGTCATTATTTTTCCAATGATTCTTATCTGTTCAGAACTTAAAGTACACAGAAGGCTGGATGTCAGGAAAAACAAGAGAAACTTAGAGAATACATGGCACTTCCATTCAAGGAGCTCATAGCCTAAGTAGATAGGATCAATAAATTCTTTCCTATCTTATTTTCCCCCTTGACAAGGTGGCACTCTGGGAGCTCCCCTCAACATATAGGTCATATTATTTCAAGGGATGGGTATCCTACATTCATGGTACTCTGTGGTTCTGCACTCCTAAAGCTATTATAGTTCACATGTCTTCAATGGAGCATTCACCTTGCAGTAGACAGCCAGACGGTATAATTAGCTCAAAGCTGCTTAGCGAAATGTTATAAAAATAACCAAAAATGTCTTCCCTAAAAGCTTGGGGCATACTTTCTAACAAATATACCCAGCAGCATAAAGTAGGGATATGCCAAGTGGTTATGGATAGAAAGCCACAATATAGGGAAAATGCAAAGTCAGAATACATGTGGGAAGGGACTTATTGATATGCGGCTAATGTTTACCTGTGGTGATCTTGTCTAGGTAGTACTGCAAGGAAAGGTATCTCTCTTTCTGATGTTGTTTTGCTGGAATTTGCCCCCATCCGATGGTGTCAGGTATTGATCCAGGAAGCTGTGCAGGAAACATATGAACTTTCTTCTTCATTCTCCAAGGAGTAGGATGAATTATGAAATCTTTTCTCCGTAGAAGCTGTAGTGTTTAGAATTTTCAAATTCAGTAAGCATTGAACTTGGAGCTGCCCAAGTGGCAATTCTCAATGCTTGGGCTGTTGCCAAATTCCCTTTACCTCCTGGAATGCTGGATTCCAAATTAATGATAGGTAGAGAATTCAGAATCCCCCTTCTTCTACACAGAAGGCCAGGATTCAGGAAACAATTTTCTTGTATTCCCCTACCAGGCTGGCTATAAGCATGTGTTTTTGTTCATGTGTTCCTACTGCAAGACACTTTTTATTGAATTCTGTAAGAGACACCAGTATAAAATGTGAGGAGCTTAGAATTCACTCAAGGTGAATCTCCTTCCTCAGGAACTGAGTGCTCATAAAATGGGTTAGCTTCCTTTTTTAAAGGCCAGTGGACAGGGTTTATCATTACCCAGTTAATCAGTAGAAGTTATCTGAATCACATTAGTTATTTTCATCCAATGACCAAAGCTTTATATTCTAAGGATTTAAGCTTTGTATTCTATTTTTCAATTTGATAAGTGATTTTTAAAAAAATTTAATCAGAACAATGGCCTAGGCTGTATTATACTATCAGCTTGTTTAGGAAAAGTCTCCAATATGACCAGAGATTGCCCTGATCTAGCTACTTCAAAACGTTTTATTTTCTTCCCCCAAAGTCTTACACCTGTGCCTCATCATTATGTAGAGAATATCCTGGATCACTGAAGGCTATATTAAGTAGAATGTAAGCTCTGGCAAGTTCTCAGGCAGAGAAAAAAATGGTACTAGTGACAGGAAAATGGTAATAGTGATTAGGCTAGTTGAGGACCAACCTAGTCAAATACAAAGAGACTTGTCACTAGAATATTGGCTGCTTCTAAGAATATCACGCTGTTATGCTTGTGACGCCAAAGGAAACTAAGTGATTGCAATTCCATTAAAGATGGTTCTTTAAAGGCATGAGGAAGAAATCAGAGTAATGAGATATGTTATTTTGGGGGTCTCCAGGCAGGTCTGGTTGTTACTTTCTTAAGGAGAAGCTTGAGTTGCAGTGAGGAGGTGCCTTTGGCATGCATTCAGGGTGAGAGAAATTGAGCACAGAGTTGGGCAAATGACACATTTGGGAGTGACCTGGCAGGACATAGTGAGAGTAGATACAGAAAGTAAAAGCACTTAGTGTTCCAGAGTTTGCCATGAATCTCCTTCCAAGATTTAAAACCATCATAGGGAAAACAGGGCTTTGTCACAGGGCTCTGACATTCAAGGAGGTTGCTTTGTTCCAGAACATGGAGTTTCCTTTCTACAGTGACCACCATACCCATGTCTCACCATTGTAGTCCTCTGCTGGTCACTTCTATATGGCAAAGCCACCAACAAAGGGTCTCATCACTTGGCACCTGTCTCTCTGTAATACCCTCTTCCTCAAGCTCCATGGGCTGAAGATAGACTTTCCCTTCTTCTGGCTTAACTACACCAATGGTTAGATTGTCCTCAATATACAGCTGCCCCATTATGCTGCCCTGCAACTCTGGATCCATTTTTGTTCCAGGAAAAATAATTTCTATATATGGCTCTACTCCTTTCCTTCCAGTGGCATTGAGGTATGGGCATGCCTTGGACCCAGATTGCAGTACTCCCCAGAGTCAGATGCCAATTCAGAGTGAAAACTGATGAAAATCTGGAAGATTGCCTTTTGTCTAGTGTAATTTATATAAATCATGCACAGTTGAGCTTGCCTTATACTTTCTGTTTCAAAATGAAATTGCCTGTAGTATTAGAGGGAGGACTGGGAAAACTAAACCCTTATCATAAATTAAAAGAGAAAATATATCCAGATGAGAGGGAAGCTAATACATTCCTCTCATACAGATCCTAGATCATTGATTTAGAGCTGGAAAGGATTTCAGAGGCTATTAAGTCCTGCCCTCTCATTTTATAGATGAGAAAACCAAGACACAGAGAGTTTAAGGACTTGTCAAGAATCACAAAGTTAGTAAATAACAATAATAATACATAGCACTTACTATGTTCTAGGCATTAAGCAAAGTACTTTACAATTAGTTTCTGTTTTGATCCGCACCTAGGAAGTACATGTTATTATTATCCCTATTTTACAATTGAAGAGACTGAGGCAGACAAAAGTTAAGTGACTTGGCCAAGGTCACTTGGCCAAGCAAGTTAGAACCCAGATCCTCCTGAATCCATAGATAGTTCCTTATCCAACTATGCTATGCTGCCTCTAAAGATAGTAAAGTTATATTTCTTATTTACCCTGAAGAAATATTTTATCATGGAATGTTTGGTTATTTCATCTTCTGATAAATCATGATAAACCTAAGCAAATGGGCCACCATGAAGATAATTGTAACTTCTTCAAGAAGTTTTTCAGAAGATGGAGAAATAAAAATGAGCTATGAGGAATTTGACAATTTCTTTCATATTAAGGCAGTGTATACCGAGTGATTTCAGGTGAAATCAGGCAAAAGGGATGATAGGGAAAAATATGTTGGAAATCTGGTTCATGATTAAGATATTCAAGAAGACAAGTACTTGTAGAAGTCTTTAGCTTTTATATTATGAAAATTTTCTTTGGGGGAGAGTTAGAAGCTGTTGGATTGGGTAAGACCCAACCATTAGAAAAAATGAAATTGAGATCATCTGTCCTTTTCTTTTTGACCAAATTTCTAGTTTTGTCAATAAAATGTCATTTCTATTTCATCATGCGGCAAAACTATCATGCTAGATTTCAAATGGGGTAGCTCCCACTCTTATTCTTGGAGAAAATTGGTTGATATAGAAACATGGGCAGATCTTTTCCACTTTTCATACATGTTGTGCTTACTTTAGTTTTATCTGTAAATGCTCTTGGAGGTGATATAGTTTAACTGGGCTCTTTATGAATTTATTTTAAAACTTATTGATGAATTTGAAGATGGAAAATCTAGAAAAAATAAAAGGTTCTGGTAGCAAGAGCAAGAGTGCCGGCAGACAATATGATCTGACCAATAGGGATTCAGAACATGGAAGAGGAGACTTGACAAAATGTATCAGGGCAAATAGTGTGGAGGTCAAATATCTTTTAGACTTTTATTGACCATATCTATATATTAAGGGGCCAGGAATAAGGTCAGATAGCAGAGATGATGACATTCTACCCTGAGCTTGGCATTGTCTGTCTCTGTTTCCTCTCTCCCTTATCCATATGTCAGAAAAGAACAGACAGGGGATTCTGAAAAACTGGAAATGCCAATCTCACAGAACTGTTTGGTTATTTGGGGACAAATAACACTACCAAGTTTACAGTTTAACATTCAGAGATGAAAAATGTAAAGTCACTAAATTACTCACAGTGACCTCTGGCGAGGTCTCTGAATGAGTGCCTCGAGTCAAGAAGTGGAATCCATAGAAAGACTGAATCTAAGGGTCTGAGCTAGTTAGGACAGCCTTGCTCTTTGTTCCAAAGAGCTTGGCAGCTGGAGCTGATGATGTCCTGCTAGGGACTTAAAAGGACTTTAATAGCCAAGTCTCAAAGAAAGAAAGACAGGGGAAGCTTTCTGCTGCTCCTAGGCAATGGTTTTTCCGTATTTTCCAAAACAAACAATAAAACAACAAAAACAAAAGAAAAAAGACCTTATCTATAGGTTTTAAGCTAAAAGAGCATTATGGCATCCACTATTCCCTAATAAAAAATAATCAAGGATTTCAGCTGAGTCAGAGGCTGGAAATGGGAGAGATTATAGCCAAGCAGTGTCTGGTAGAGTCTACATGTCCACATAGTAACCTGAGTAGAAAAGGCTGCACAACCAACATAATCACTATGCTTCCCGTCAAATTTATAGATAGATATAACAGCCTTGCCAGTGCTCCTGAGGTACTGATGAAAATTTCATTTGCCTGGCTCCTGGACAAAACTGGGCACAAGCAGAGAGGACTGCAAGATTGCAAGACATCAGAGAAGAACAGTGAAAGTGAATGGTGATGGGAATAAGCTCATTTAACAAGGAAAGTAGCCTGGGTAAGAGCTGTACATCACTAGAAGAAAGCAGCGATGTTACAATGTTGGGGGTATGAGTTACCCCCCTCCACGTATGTACGGTGACCACACATGTTCCTTATGTATGTAGCTCTCTAAATATGTTCCTTATGTCTTTCTACTCTTCTCGTTGAAGCTTTGTATATTTGTAGAAGTGTGCTCCAAGTTTATAGGGGAAATGTTTTATTTTTTTCTTCACGTACCATTTCATTAAATGACTTTGCTTTGAACTAATTCTGTTTTCTAGCTGACCATTAAAAATAAAAACATTAGTAGAGGAATCATAAACTATGGGTTTAGGGAATGTAAAACCCCAGTGTATCTTAAGTCTGGCAGCTTAAAGTTTCAGGAGCCCCATGTACTACAGGCAGAAAGCTAAACCTTGATACTGGAAACCATTGTCTCAGGTTCTGAGTTTTTATATGCCTCCTTTGGAGATAGAGAGCATCCTCTGCTCACCTAGGCCCTGAAGTTAAGGGCAGGTAATTGGGAGTACCTGAATTCAGTGATGAATTAGTCAGTCATCCTTCATCGGATATATATAGGATTCATAGCAGAGGTTCTTAACCTGTAGTCCATGAACTTATATGGGAAAAAATGCATCTTTATTTAAACATAATTGGTTTCCTTTACAGTCTTCTGAGTTTTATTTTATTCATTTAAAAACATCATTCTGTGAATTGGTCCTTAGGCTTCCCCAGACTGACAAAGAGGTCCAAGACACAGAATAGGTTAAGAACCCCTTGTATATAAGTATCACATTATTCTGGTCTCAAGGATAAATTATAGTCAAAAATACTGGAAAGAAGAGCTCATTTAGCCTAATCCACTCATTTGCACATGACTGAGATCCATAGAGGGTAAATGATTTCTCTTGTCCCTTCCAAGTCCTGCAGCTAGTTAGTAGTGGAGTCAGAATGAGGTTGAAGCCTCGTGATTTTCAATCCAGTGCCCTTTTGATCACATCACATTGATGAAACTACTCTCAAGGCTAAATATAATGTGAAGAGTTAGA
Organism: Trichosurus vulpecula; assembly: GCF_011100635.1. Lineage (NCBI taxonomy): Eukaryota > Metazoa > Chordata > Mammalia > Diprotodontia > Phalangeridae > Trichosurus > Trichosurus vulpecula. Next base: position 41,955,387 of record NC_050578.1, on the reverse strand, counting down.
CGTGCTTCTGATAAATAGTTAAAATAAATCATCTCCTGCCTTTACCTGGACTCTGCAATGAGAGAGTCAATTCAAAGGTCTTAACCAGTATGAGGAAACTCACACATAAAAATGAAAAGCAGAAAATCTAGATAGGCAAGTCATGTACAAATATTATTATTTTAGAAAGAGACACAGGCCCCTCCTAGTCTAACAATAACTTGTGGTATACGATATTTTGTACCTTTAAAAAGACAATCCCATACATTATCACATTTGTTCCTCATAACAACTGAATGAGGTAGGTAATAAAGATGTTATTAACCCCAGTTTATGGATCAGGAAGCCAAGGTTCACAGGATTTAAGCTACTTCCTCAAGGTCAGGGATTCTTAACCTTGGGTCAATGAACTTTATTTTTTTAAATTTATTTTTCATTTTTAGTTTACAGCACTCAGTTCCATAAGTTTTTGAGTTTCAAATTTTCTCCCCCTTCCTCTCCTCCTCCACCCCTCCCAAGACGGCATGTAATCCGATATAAGTTTTACATATAAACTTATTTACACAATAGTCAAGTTGTAAAGAAGAATTATAACCAATGGAATTAATCATGAGAAATAAGAAACAAAACCAAAAAGAAGGGAAAAAAAGAGAGCAAATAGTTTGCCTCAATCTGCATTCAGACTCTGTAATTCTTTCTCTGGATGTGGGGTCAATGAACTTTAAACAAAAAATATTTAGGTAACTACATTTCAATCGTTTTCCTTTGTATTCCTATGTATGCATTTACATTTTGAGGAGTCCATAGGCTTTACTTGGCTACCAAAGGGGTTTTATGACCCCAAAAAGGTTAGGAAACCCCTGCTCTGGGTTATACAACTGGTAAGAAAGACATGGACCACTAATGGACTACTAATACCTAGCTCAATGCCACCCTGACTCTCTGTTCTAATCTACTCTTTTCTCTGGTTTATTTGGATTAGGAGGTATAACAATGAACCTGCCAATGAGCCTGAAGTGCTGATTTAAGTGTCTCTTACTCAGCTTATGGCCAGCAGTTGGCAGGCAGGGAATCCCATGAGACTTCAAAAAAGAACATGGTGACTTTTGAAGGGAAATGAGAAAGAGAAGCACAAATGATAATCAAAATAGAGCCCATCCATCTGTTCTCTTCAGTTGCTTTCCTTTAATAGGGAGATGAGGTGCCCTTGGGATATGAGCCACATCTAGGTACACCAAACCAAGAAGTGGGCAGTTATTAGGAGCCTAATTAGGAGTAGAAATAAATTGAGTTGAAATAGGGTCCTGGGACCCCACTCATTTCCCCACACAAGATACTGATATGAGTGTTCCTCTGTGGAGGTAAGTAGACTCCTGGAACATGCACTTTCCCCATAACATATATATTTTTGTGGTGAGGAAGCAAGTGGGTCTTTTAAGCCCTAGCTATTCTTATCTCTTTTCTATCCATGCTTGGGGAACTGGGCAAAATGGGGTAGGTTGGTGTATCAATAATCCAGCTAGCAGCTTAACGTGGGGGTGTAAGATCCACCAACAACCAACACCCAGAAAGCTGCCAACACAGGTCCTTTTGATCTGCTTTACTTAAGGAAAGCAACGTTAAGGGGTTAACAATCTTACTTTAATCCAGCATACAGATAACATCCACCTAGTTCAGGGGATTATTACAGTCGGGTTCAGAGATTAAAACTTACAGCAGCATAGTGGGAAGAGTATTGGGTTTTGACCTGAGTTTACATCTTGGCTCTGTCATTTACTAGCTGTATGACATTGGGTGGATCCTTTAAGTTCTGTGGGCCTCGGTTTTCATAACTGTAAAATGAGGAAAGTTGGGCTATGTGACTTCAAATTCTACATCTAATTCAACGATCTATGAAAGCCAATTCTGGCTCTCGATGACATTTTCATTTTACTATGTTTCTGATTGTGTATGGATCTTAACTATGCATGAAGTGTGAGTAATTAGGAAACAAAAGGGATCAGGCCTAAGGTGAGTAGGATCTTAGGATAGAATGGATACACACTGAGCCATGAGCTTATTGCATTATCCATTTCTAAACCGTAGCTCAACAGAAGAAGGCAATACCATCCACAGAAGGATAAAACTAAGAAGAGAGGCTACATAGCTCCACAAGAACTAGTAAATTCTTGAAGGTTACCCTTCAGCATCTACTTGTTTAGGGTGCTATTCATGGGAAGTGGTGATAAATGCTTCATTGACAGCACCTGGTCCTTACTATGAGTAGGGTCATGTACTGGTCACAGAGCCTTCTAGCTGCTATGTAAAGAAGGTGACTATTCAACAACAGTAAATGATAAAATTAGGTGGGTGAAGTGGGACTAGATTATGAAATAACTGAAAGACCAGAATATCAATTTGACTCTCAGAGGCGTCCTTAAATTTTCATTATTCCTTACCCCCTAAATATAATCAGTTGCCTGGTCTTGCCAGTTGTTCCTTCATTATATCTCTCATATCCAGTCCAATCTCTTCAATACCATAGACACCAAGCTAAATCAAAACCTCTTCACTCCTTGCCCATAACATTTTATTATTGGTTTGCTAACTGGGCTCCATGTGTCAAATCTTCCCCTATTTTCCACAAAGATGCCGAATTTATATTCCTAAAATACAAGTGTGACCAAGTCACTTTCCTACTGAAGAAGTTCCACTGGCTCACCCATTGCCTCTAGGATGAAATATAAACTACTCCATCAATGTTTAACATCAGAGTTGTTTTAATGGGCTTTTCTCTAATAATTAGTCATTTGGAGTATCTTTTCATATGGTTATTGATAGTTTGCTTTTCTTCTTTTGAAAACTTTTTACTCTTGTGTTTGACTACTTGTATGCTGGGGAATGAGTATTGTTCGTGTATATATATCTATATCTGTAGTTACATGCATATATTTGCATATATACACATGTATCTAAATGTATCTACATATAAGTGTACCTATATGTATGTATACTTTACATATATATGGAAATTTAGACATACATGTGTGTATTTCCTACATATCTTGGATATATGATTCATCAAGGATATGAAAAGGCAGGCAGCCCATTGTTAAGACATTTTTCCTTGTATGATGTCTCTTCAATTTCACACCATTACTCTAAGTTCTGTGTTTTGGGAGCCAAGCAGAATAACTAATGTCAAACTTAAATATATCTACATATCTACATACATGTACATACATACACATATATGCATATATATAATTTTGGAAATGCTTGTATTCAGAAGATTGGCTACTGAGAAGTTAATATTTCTGTCCACAGGAACTCCCAAGGATCATCTCCTGTGGTATGAAGAGGTTGCAATGTGTGTTGGAAGAGAGAGTACCTGCCTTAACTAAATTACAGATTTAGATGTCATGAAGTATAAACATACATACATACATATATATATATGCATATATGTATGTGTATATACATACATATATGAATGCATGATACATAGTTCCTCTTCAATCACTCCTGCTAGGTACCAATATGCTCAGAAATGAATAAAAAGATACCTCTTTTAATTGAAAAAAAAAGACACTTCCACTACGACTTCTGTCACCATAAATAAGACTTTTAGTTTTAGTTTTAAGGAATTAAGAAAGACTGATTAGATCTCTCACTTAAGTGACACTGAGGACTTTGGGTTAAAATACTGTCAACTCTTATTTCTTAATATTTCCTAATTCAAAGGGAGGCCTTATTTGTGTCTAATTCCACTCTACTCAGGTCTGGGCCTTGCTCCATAGTCCATCTGCCTGTCCTAGATATTTGTCCTAATGTATTAACTCACTGAATTGGCCATCTGCCTGTGTCCCAGACAATAAGCATTTTTTCCTCATTTACTTTTTCCTGTGTGGATAGTTCAGCTAAACTCTTTTGAGCTACTATAGATCTCACTGTAGAGTTCTGGGGCTTATTGCAATCAGCACAATGTCATAGATAAAAGGGAGCACCTAGAAAACCTCACTATAGAAAATCATTCTTCCATTTGGACTCTTTGTTATCTTTTATTACAGTGGTGAGTTGGAGACAGTTGGTGAACAAATGCATGTTTGTTATATGCATCAATTGATACATAATCAGAAGATTGTTTGTTGGAATTATCATTGTGAGTGCATTTACTAATGAATCTTTTATGAACTTAACATATGAACTTAACATAGAGATTCCATGGTTAAGAAGAGCCTTTAAGGGAGGGATTTTTATATGTCATGTATTCCTTTGGCAATCTGGACTCCCAACTGATGGAACCTTTCTCGAAATAATGCTTCTAAATACATATAATAAAACAAATAAGATTAAAAGGGAAACTAACTGCATTCAAATGCATTTATCAAAAAAAAGTAACTACAGGGACAGCCAGTTCACCTAACACAATTTAAGGATCCATGCATTATGCCTGGCTTTGCTTTACTGAGTAAAATTTTTTTCTTGGTAACCAACAAATAATAAACTCTGGGAGAAATTAATAGTACATTGTTATATTCATAACTAATTATTAATTGTAATCCACCTTTTTCCCCTCATTTTCTGTAAAGGTCCAACTCCCGTTAAGGTCAGTCACTGGAGGGCATGGCTGATTAATGAGATTGCTCCTAGCCCTCAAAGGGAACATGCTCCTAAATTTTGGGCAGAACTCCACCCAACTAGGAGACCTAATTTCTGTTTAGAGGACAAACATAATTCAGTCTGGGTGAGTCCTTACCCTGGGGAAAGGAACCCCAGTTCTTGATCTCCTCCATTAGAGTTTAGGGTAACCCAACTCATGAAGGAGAAAATGTTCCAGAGAAGTCCAGATGGAAATGACATCTCTTGTCCAGATGCCTTGAAGCTGCTGAATCTCATGATCAAGCCACCTTTCAGTAGAGGATCTGAAGTCTTAGCCCATCTTCTCACTAATCACCAATGAAGATTGATTTTTACTTGTCAGGAGAATTCCCTTTTAGAAGGGATGGAAGGCATTTTAGGGTTTCCCCTGGTGCCTTTGTTTACAAAGAGAAACCACCAATTAATAAATTGATTGTTAGTTACACAGAAACTCTGGTGTCTCAAAATTTTCATTAATTTCAACACAACAGGATCATTTATTCTATATGCCTTCTATTCTATATACCTGTATGATAGAAAATTGTGTGTGAGAGATGTCTCCTTTTCCTATTCCCATTTGACATAGTTCTTGAAAATGCTAGGTAAAGCTAATTAATAGAGAGAAATTATGGATAGAAATGTTACCAAAGGGAAGCTAAAATTATTATTACTGCTAGATGGAATGATTAACTTAGAAAACACAGAGAATTAGTGAGGAAGCTAACTGAAATAATAAATAACCTTAATTCAGTAGCAGGTTATAAAATACATTTTTAAAAATTAGTATTATTATAGAGTGCTTAAAAACCCTACCAGAAGTAAATTATGGAAAGAAATTTCTATTCAAAATAACTATAAAATCATAAAGTAGCTGATATTATTTATATGATATATATATATATAAAATACATTATATAAAATACTAGAAAACATTTTATGCAGAGATGAAAGAAAACAAATTATTGAAGAGGAAGAGATAGAATCATTATGTCATGCCAATATTTTAAAAAATGAATGTATTTCCTAAATCACTTTATAGATTTAGTGCTGTAAGGATCAAACAATCAAGTTTATTTATAGAAATAAGTGCAATAATTAAATTTATTTAGAGGACCAAAATATCTAGAATGTCAAGGTAAATAGTGTGAAAAAAACTGAAGTAAAAGGAAAATACCATTACTGAATATCAAACCATATTAAAAATAGAAATCATCAAAACAATCTGCTATAGGTGAAAACCTGGAAAACATCAGCAAAATAGACTAGGCAAATAAGGTTCAGAAGCAATACAATATTTCGGTTTCTTGTTCAATAAACCCAACATACAATATATGATGGATAAGTATTCAATAATATCTGCTAGTAAAAGTGGAAAGCAATTTAACAGAAAATAGGTTTAGACCAACATCTTACACCATAAACTACAATAAGCTCCAAATGGATATGAAACGTTAAAATAAAAAGTGAGGCACAACACACACACACACACACACACACACACACACACATCTCTTTATAATATACACATACACATATCTATATATGACTGGAAGGAGGTACTCTTTATAATTATGAAATTATGACTAGGGAGAAAATTCACGAGTAAGAGATGGAAAGGGAATTACGAATGGCATAATAGATAGCATTATGGTACAAAAATACCAAAAATATCACACAAATGATATCAATGTAGTTGGAATAAGAAGAAAAATGATACAGTGGAAAGTCAAGTCAAATCAAGTCAACAGGCTTTTAGAAAGCACCTATTACGTATCAGGAACTCTGCTAAGCACGGGGGATACAAGTTGCCCTCAAGCAGTTTTCCATTTAAGGGGGACAGTATGCAAAAAATTATGTACAAACAAGAAGATATTAGCATTGATGGAGTTCAAGAAAGAAAGAAAGAAAGAAAAAGTTCAAGAAGCAGATATCTGGAAATGAAGAGGGAGAACATTCTAGGCATAAGGGGCAACTAGTGAATACGTGCAATCAGGAGATGGAAGGTCCCTCAAGTAATGGTAGAGTCCAGTGCCACTAGATCAGAGAGTATGCGGAAGGGTGTAAGGTGTAATAAGACTGGAAATGTAGGAAAGTGGCAAGATATGAAGAAAAAAAAAAGCCAAACAGAGGATTTTATATTTGATCCTTGAAGTAATAGGGAACTACTGGAGTTTATTGAAAAAAACAAAGAAAACAAAACAATAATATACATTTGAATCAAGTATATATATACCAAAAGTCTAATATTCAAGATATAAGGCAATTAATGAAAGCGTAAAAGACCAAGAACCATTTCCCAATAATCATCTGGTAAAAGGAACTGAACAGTTTTTAAAAAGAATGATAAAGTATTAATGATCTTATGTAATTAATTATCTTGTGCTTTTAATCACTAGAGATAAGAGAAATCCAAATTAAGATAGCTCTGAAAGATTGATTCATGTATCCCAAATTGACAAAGATGATTAAAGATGAAATAGTCAGTGAAGGAATGTTTATAGGAAGGCGAATAAGCTAATACACTGGTAGAGTTCTGAAATCAATCCCGCCAGTCTGGGGAAAAAAATGACATGATGTGGAAATGGTCTAAACCGTTTATGTCCTTTGACTCTTTGATCCATCAGTCATACTACTGAGTACGTATGCCAAGGAGTTCATTGTCAGAAAGGTCCCATGTGTGCCAAAATTTTCATAGGAGTACATTTTTGTGATAGAAAAAAATGGAAACAAAGTTAAGCACTCGCTATTTGAGGAATGATTAAGCAAATTGTGCCATATGTTAATATAATAAGATATTAATGAACAGGAAGAATGAATTTTGAGAAATTCAGAGAAATATGGGAAGACATTTGAAGCAGAGCAAAATAGAGGAATGTAGGAGAATAAAATAAAGAATGATTTCAGTAACATAAGTGAAAGCAACACCAAAAGGAAGCAGAACTTTGATTAATCGTAATGATAAACTCAATCCCAGAGAACTGATGATGAAACGTGACTCCTTCTCAGTGGAGAGGTGGTGGTGGGAAACTATGCATATGGAATGTACTCTGCACTGTTAGACATAATTGTTCAGGTCTGTTGATCTTCAAATTATTTTCCTTGTCAAAAGGGAGGGTTGAATGGTGGAGCAGGGGTGGAGTTTAAAAGGAAGTGACTTGTTTAAAAAAATATAAAGATCAACATTTTTTAATGAGGAAAAATAAAAATAAAATTTCTTCTGAAATCCTGTCTATTTTCTGCCATGTTGTAATCAAGGATACTCCAAAAACATGTGTAGATCAATCTCATACACACTTTAAAAAAATTAACTCATTTATTTTTGTATCAGAACCTGTGATTATGTAGTTTAGGCAACTCTTGATGAGAGAATTCCTATTAATGCAAATCTGCAAATTACGGTCTTAGAGAGTTGTCTTAGATACTGTGAGTGACTTGTCCAGGTTTACATAGCCAGAATGTTTAAAACATGGGACTTGAACCCGGCTCTTGATGACTGTGAAGCCAGCGCTCTATCCTCTATAGTGTACTAGTTCACCCTTATAAAAGTGAAAAGATCGGCATATTGGAGGGGGGTAGTGATTACTACTGTCCTAGTTGCCTTGTTGGTTATTAATCAGCTATAATATTTTCATTCTTTCGTATGCTCATCTCCCTAAGATTATTCTAATAATGTATGATTGTTAAATTATTCTAAGAATTGAAGCACATCAATGAGACACTCTCACTATAAACTCTAAGGCAAAAGGAAGTTGCAGCTGCATGTAAGGATGACTCATACATTCTCCTTGGAGAAGCAAACAGGAATCGGTAGAATTGGTTTCATCTTGCGCCCCTAAAGATCAGAAGAAACATCATTTCATCTCACACTTGGACATTTTACCTTGTAGTACTCGCGCTGCACGTAAGCAAGGAGACCACCATGAAGATAATTGAAACTATTGCGTTAACTTCTGTTGCAGATGGTAAAGATGTAGACTGACTTTATAAAAATCCTAACGATGTCCTCCAAACCAAATCAACGTGTACTGTGACACCATGAGAGAATCGATACAAAAGTGAGCAAAAGCAGAATTGACCTGTTGGGATTTGGGGATTGTTACCCAGTGTGATCCACATATAAAAAAGAATAAATCTGACATATACAGCTTTCCAGACTATTGGATATAGACCTTTACAAAGGAGTGGCAAATGGTGATGATGAGAATGATAGTGAATAGTAGTAGTGGTAGTAGTAGTAGTCGTGGTAGTAGTAGTGGTAGTAGTAGTAGTAGTGGTAGTAGTAGTAGTAGTGGTAGTACTGGTAGTAGTAGTGGTGGTAGTAGTAGTGGTGGTGGTGGTAGTAGTAGTCGTGGTAGTAGTAGTGGTGGTGGTAGTAGTAGTAGTAGTGGTGGTGGTAGTAGTGGTGGTGGTAGTGGTAGTGGTGGTAGTAGTAGTGGTGGTGGTAGTAGTAGTGGTGGTGGTAGTAGTACTAGTCGTGGTAGTAGTAGTGGTGGTGGTAGTAGTAGTAGTGGTGGTAGTAATAGTGGTGGTAGTAGTAGTGGTAGTAGTGGTAGTAGTAGTGGTGGTAGTGGTAGTAGTAGTGGTGGTGGTAGTAGTGGTGGTGGTGGTGGTAGTAGGTAGTGGTGGTAGTAGTAGTAGTAGTAGTAGTAGTAGTAGTAGTAGTGGTGGTGGTGGTAGTAGTGGTGGTGGTAGTGGTAGTGGTGGTAGTAGTAGTGGTGGTGGTAGTAGTAGTGGTGGTAGTAGTAGTAGTAGTGGTGGTAGTAGTAGTAGTAGTAAGTATTTATGTAGCATTTACTATGTGCCAGACACTGTGCTAAGTGCCTCACAAATATTATCTCATTGGATTCTAACAACTCTCCTGAGAAGTAGGTACTACTGTTAGCCCCATTTTAGAGATGAGGAAACTAAGGAGAACAGAGTTGAAGTGATTTGTTCATGGTGACACAACTCTCAAGCGTCTGAGGCTGGATTTAAACTAAAGTCTTCCTGGATCCAGGCCCAGTGTTCTATTCAGTGTGCCATCTAGCTGCCATTATATGATATCTCTTCATAGATTCCATTATGTTTCTTACTTCCATATATTCATACATAAATGTAGATACACAGATGTATATATATATATTTATAAATATATGTGTGTGTGTGTATACATATATATTTTATATTTCTTTGTGGGTAAGCTTGCTCTTAAAAATTTCAGAGCATTCACCTTAGATTATTGTGTCGTGTTTTTTTTCCGTTTGTGTAGATGTAGTTATTACATATCCTTTTCCTGGGCCTTACTTATTTCACCTTGCAGAGAGTGGAACAAGGGAGGAGGAAAACCAGTCAAAGAAACATGCCTACGTAGTGTTGAATAATTGTTAAAAATTCCTCCCACGACTCAACTATATAAGTGTTGTTCACACAAGTTAATAATGTCTAGGGACCTCTTAAAGTTGCAGTATACATTCATTAGTTTATCTAAGCTTCAAAAGTATAAAGTTTCCTCTGTAAGCTGCTTTTTTGGGCTTTGGCTACTTTTCCCAACATCCCTCTGTTTTCAGTATTCCCTTGCTTACTTGTTTATTACAATTGGCCAAAACATATATTAAGTCCCCAAATGACATCATTTAAAATCAAAGAACAAGATTTTGAGAGATTTATAGTAGAGGGAATAATCCAGGCTATTTTAATATTACTTAAATTGTTGTCATTTAGCATTTATTTTTGCAATTTGTTTACTTGGGACTTTGGACTAGCACTTAAAAAGAGTGCTTTTCTCTCCTTTCTGTGTTGGTGCCACTTATTCACATCAATTGATGCTAATTTTATACCTAAACAAGGGAAGACATTTCTCTTTGTCCATTAGCAGCCACATAATTTAGAAAGCAACACAGAAGTTCTTCTTTTCTATTCTGAATACATTTCTTGGAAAAAAATCAACATGAGTTCAAAGTAATTTTAAGATGGACAAAATTGCCCCTGAAACCACAGATTCTTTGTTGTATGTTTCATAACTTCAGAAATGGTGAGCTTTCCAGACACGTTTAATATAAAAGTCTTCACTATGGGGTTTAACATTTGTAGATTTACTTCAGTCTGATGCATGCTTTTCATAGTTTCATAGATTTAAAGATAGAAGGTAACCCAGAAATTATCTAGTCACAGATTCATAGGAGTATGAATCTAGAGCCAGATAAGTCCCCAAAAGCCAGTTAGTCCGACTCCATCATGCCAGACATGACAAAACCAAAATCAAAGAAATTAATGATTTACCTAAGGTCACACAGATAGTAAGTGGCAAATGTGAGACCTGACCGAGGTTGTAGGACTCTATAACCAGCATGCTTTTTGATGGTACTGTTTCCTATCTCTGGGCACTGTTGCTCAGTCTCTAGATTCATGTCCAACTCTTTGTGACCACGTTTGAGATTTTCTTGGCGAAGATATTGGAATAGTTTGCCATTTCCTTTTCCAACTCACTTTACAGATGAGGAAACAGACAAACAGTATTAAATGACTTACCCAGGGTCACACATCTAGGAAGTATCTGAGGCTAGATTTGAACTCAGGAATATGAGTCTTCCTGACCAAAGGCCTAGCACTCTATCCACTGCACCACCTAGTTTCCCTTCTTATCTCTAGACTATCTATAACTGTGTGAAAGCAGCAGTGTAGGCAGAAAACAATTCTGACATACCCTAAGCTACTGAGTGTAAAATAATTCTACATGTGAAGTTTATGGCTCTATATTTAGCATTCTATTGACTATACTATGTCAATCAATGGAGAGAAATTTATTATCCTAAGTATCTTAGTCTATGTAAATCACTCATAGGTCCATAAGCCATTAATTTATACTTTTTAATATATTTATATATTTATATATTTATATTTTTTAATATATTTATATCTTCCATTGACCATTAGGTCAATGAATTTGGTTTATTAGGTTTATGACCTGCTTTGTGAAAGAATACATTGCTCTTTTTCCTTTTTTAGGTTTTCTCTCTGAAGCTATTTTCTGCCTCTCTCTTATTTCCATTCATTCATTCAGTGTACACTATTCGGTAACCTGAGGAGATACTTCCAGACCCTCATCTTTAATTTAAAAAGACAGCTCAATGTTTCGCTTTATCCATCTTAGCTATATTAGTTCATGATATTATAGAGGGCTCACAGCCTTCATGAACCCAAACCGACAAATAGTTTGCTCATTCATTTATTCATTCAGCAAGGGTTGCCTTGAGGAGTCACCACATGCACAGCATTGCACTAGACACTGAGAGAACTGCAGTCTAAAAGAAGGATAAAATACAATCCCTGCCATTCAAGGTCCTGCATTCTACTTGAGAACATAAAATGAAATGTAGCTATGTAATAGTGTGAGGTCATATCAGATTAAATATCAAAAAAGTAACATGAATAATAAAGTCCTAGAATTACAAAGAACAGACATATGATGGAGGCTGGGGCTAATGTTACCTTCATGTAGATTCTACCATCCTTGTAAATGGGCAACATATTGGTACAATGTTTGACTGAAACATCCAGAATAGCAATTAAATGAAAAGTGGATGTTAGAATTAATACAAGTGGATATTGTTATTATTATTATAATAATTCAATTGAAGGTTATGATGAGATTGTGAAAAGGTGAACAAAGAGGATGACACAGCATCTAAATTATGTATATATTTTCAGCTACTAATGGCAATTTGTCATTCTAGATTATTATTCATTAAATATATCTACTGTTGTACAATAAAGAAACGAAAATTATTTAAGGGTAGCTTAACAAAGATATAATTGGGAAATTGAACTTGAAAAGAAATCATAATGCACCCCAAGGTCAAATTTAGATATATTTAGATTATTTGCATTTTTCATTTTTTTTCCTGATAGCTGAGAGTTCTTTATATAGCAATTAATTCCTTCCTCTGCTAAGGTGGAATTACATATTACTTTGAGCTCCCTCATGCTTTGGCCAGTCTAAGAATGAAATTTGTATGATCAGAGATCTAAATCTGGAAGGGCTCCAGAGTCCATATAGTCAAATCTCATTTTACAGATGAGGATACAAGGGTCCATAGTGGTTAAATGACTTGTTGAAGCTTAAACAGCTACTAAGTGGCAGATCAGAAATTTGAACCTAGGCCTTTGGTCCAGATCCATCACATTTTCCACTTTATCATGTGACGCCTCTCATTCCTACAACTTTTGTACAGATTTTCATCACCACTCATTGCACTGTCTGTTGTTTTTATTGTTGTTGTTGTTGAGTCCTGTCTGACTCTTCATGACCCCCTTAAGAGTTTTCTTGGCCTGGAGTCGGGAGACTCATCTTCCTAAGTTCAAATCTGGCTTCAGACTCCGTGAACTTGGACAAGTCATTTAACCCTATTTGCTCAGTTTTCTCATTTGCAAAATGAGTTGGAGAAGGAAATGGCAAACCACTTTAGTATCTTTGCCAGGAAAACCCTAAATAGGGTCACAAAGAATCAGACATGACTGAAATAGCTAAATTAATAAAAAAATTGAATATTGTATATTAAATATGTGAAGCTTCTCCTCCCCCTCCTCCTCCTTCTCTTCCTTCCCCTCTTTCTCCTCCTTCTTTCACTAACCCTAATTTAACCCTTCATGGTGATGAGTATTAACACTATGGGTGTATGTGTGGGTGCATGTGAATGTGTCTGTACATACATATCCTAACTTCTAAAAATTTTATTTATACAAGATGTCCCAAAATGATTACTGCAATTTTAAGCTTTAATAACTTCAGAGATACAAATGCTAAAAACTTTTTTTAAAATAACATTTGAAAGATTGTTTGTAATTTTAAAATGATAACACCTTAAAATTGAACTCAACTGTCAGTATCACTCTAGTCAAATTTTGAACTTTGTGTAAACTTTCAGCAACAACTGATGTTCACTGACTGAAAGGATTGCATTTGTAATTCTAGCCTTCAGATCATCCAAAGGTTTTCATGCATACATGACAGTTTGATCAGATCCCACAAGAAAAAGTCTAAGAGAGATAGATCAGATGAACTAAGGGGCAAGCAAGAGAATTTCTTCTACCAGCCCACCAATCTCACACAAGAAATGCATAAAAACCCAGTTCCCCATCTTGTTAAAATGAAAATGAAGGAAATTTATTATTCAAAATAAACAAAACCAAATAAAGAAATGTACACAGATGCAAGTATGAGTCTATGTACACATAAAGCCAATGATTTTAAGTCCTATTAGAACCCTTCACCCTTGCATTCATTTTTTTTTTGAGGCAGTTGGGGTTAAGTGACTTGCCAAGGGTCACACAGCTAGTAAGTGTCTGAGGCTGGATTTGAACTCAGTCCTCCTAATTCTAAGGCTGGTGCTCTACCCTCTGTGCCACCTAGCTGCCCTCTTATTCATTCTTATTCACTTTTTTTAACCTGGTCATGGTTAGCGCATCCTCGAATTCTTCCTTTCCCCTCCTAGGGGAAAGACCTTCATAAAGGTCTTTGTATTGCTCCTGTATTCCTTATGTGTGTTGGTTTTTAATTGCATCATAGTATTTCATGGTATAAATGTGCCACAATTTATTTAATCATATCCCTAGCACTTAGCACAGTGCCTGATACAATGGCCACGTAATAAAGGCCTGCTATTTTTATTTCCATTTAAAAACAATTACATATAATACTGCTACAAAAATCCTTAAACACATAGCTCATTTAAAACAACATTTTCAGAGTAGAATCACTACAATGGAATTACTGACTTATTTATTTTCTTTCAATTAATTAAACATCTACTTTCTCACTCCTTTTGTCTTTCATATGAAATAATATTGCCTACCTGTTCAACTTAATTTTCATTCTCACTTGGTGAGATCTGCCTATTTTTCCTCCTCAGAGTGCCCTCTATAACCAAGTCTATAAACATATTTTTAAGCTATATCAAAGCTGTCTTTTTTAATTAAAGATGAGGGTTCTGAAGTATCTCCTTAAGTTATCCAATGAGATTTTACATATATGTGCATACATATATACACAGATATGTGTGTGCATATATATATGTATGTATGTGTATATATATGTGTGTATATATATATACACACAACCTAAAGGGAGGGTGAAGAAGAGGCAAATAATTAAAATCTTGACAGATTGCTGACCTGAAGGATCTGATGCAGTGAGAACAAACATGGCACCCATCAGAAGCATTCTGCTCCCATGACCCGTGATGCAGGAATGTGTCATTTTTATCAATCTTTTTGTAAAACTATTTGTAGGCAAAGAATATTTCATAATGATCATTTATTTATGAGCCTGTTCTCCAGAGAACAGCTTTAGAGAGGGATAGCTGTGTAATAAAATCCAACTGTATTCCCAGGGTGAGCTTGTGTTTGCTCTGCTAGAGATAAGCAGTAATTAATACGAAAATGTTACATCTCCTCATTTCCTCCTTCAGGATGAACGATTCTAGCAGACCTTTCAGTGTTGGATTCATGCTTTTACTGTCCTTAAACAATACTGTCCCTAAACTGTCCTTATGTACTGTCCTTAAACAAAATAGAGACTTTTAGACTATGAACAGTAACATCTTGATGTTACCAGTGGTTTGGTGGGATTCCTAACCACACCAGTCATTCCTATAGAGAGATCAAGGTTTGTTCTTCCTTGGCTGAGATATTAATCAACAGGCAACCCAAGTCAAAAGAGCCATTGTGAAATCATGTGAAATCATCTCAGGTCGAGGGGCAGAGGTTTTATGTTCTTTCTCTAGTGTTGCTGAGCCATTACAAGCACCTCTTGCTTTTTTATTTCCTTTACTAGGTTATTGACTATTTTAGTTGTGGTCAGAAAATAAAGATGAATTCAAGTACTCTCCAAGGGGCAAAAATAAAACCACTTTCAAGATAGCATCTCAAGAGATATTGTTTGCAATTAGTGAGTGTCTGGGTAGATGCTGGGTAGATGTCTGATGTCATGAAGGTTAGGTAGCCATTGAATGAATACAGTGGTTCAGTTCTTTAGCAAGGTAAGGAGGAAGACAGGTTGAATTGGGAGACACAGAGAAGTGGGTTTTAATCTTGGCAAGTTATTTAACCTCTCTAATCTTCAGTTTCTTTCTTTGTAAAATGGAGATGAGAAGCAGTGTTGTACAGTGGATTGAGGGCCAGGTTCTGAGTTCAGAATTTCTGTTTCTGACATTTAATGGCTATGTGACCCTGGGCAAGTTGCTTAACATTTCAGACCATGCTTCCACTCCCTCAATTACTTAAATCTAAAAGTGCAGAGAAATATTGATATACACCATAAGTGGCAGTTTCCACAACGGGAGTTCCTACACCAATAAAATCATACATTTGATCTAAAAGAAATGGAAAAAATAAAGCTATTTGTAAAACTTAAAATGCTGTAGGAGATGTGAGTATTAAAGCATCTATAATTTTGCAGAATATTAGAACTAGGAGCTGCTTTAGAGATGATGCACCCCAACCCCCTCTTCTTAAAAATGAGAAAAATGAAGCCCAGAGAAGTTAGACACAGACCACATCTGGAAAGAAGGGCAAAGAAACAATTTCTGGGCTTGGGGATTGTGTTAAATCTCTCTTTCCCTCTGTTGCCATCATCTCCATTTTTCACAATGCCTCTGGTCTTAAGTAGCTCCAGATGGTCAGAGATCATATAGAGTTCTGCTTCCAGATAGTCAACGATTGCATCATTGTTATTTAGTCAAAAGAAGTGTCTCATCCTTTAGATTAAGAGGAAAAATGGAATCCCCAAGGAAAGAAAAACAATGTATTGGTGTGAAAAGAACATTGATTCTGGAAGCAGAGAATTTAAGTTCAAACCTTGCATTTGATGATTCCTACCTATAGGACCATAAATAATGATGGTGATGGTGATGATGATAACTTGCATTTATCTAGTGCTTTAAGGTTTGCAAAGCTGCTTCCAAATGTTATCTAAATTTCTCCCCACAACAGCCCTGGTGGATAGGTGTTATTGTTACCCCCCCCTATTTTACAGATGAGGAAATTGAGGCTAACAGAGCTTAATTGACTTGCCTAGAGTTAAATGGATATTGCGTCAGAGGAAATATTTGAACTCTGGGTCTTCCTGACTCCAGGTCCAGGTCCACAATGTTACCTAGTTGTCTCACTTTGCCAGAGACTTAGTTTCCTCATATAAAATGAAGATATCGGTCGACACAGCCTCTGAGGTCCCTTCCAGGCAGAAATCTATGATCTTTAAATATCAGGGTGGGGTAAGGTTTACATCATCTTATTCCTGAACGAAGTCCTTGTTGAAGGTGGTTGGTTATGTCACTATTGAGGAGACACAAAGAACCAATTCCTAGAGAAATCTTTGTCAGATGAGCTGGAAGAATTGTCTATCCCCCAGTTGGATAAACCTCAAATAGAGGAAATCCCAGATATGACACATTTATTTGCAGAACTACAGGTACTCTATATAAAAGGCTGTAATCACTGGCAAGATGAGGAGGGAACCTTCCAGGCTCTCTCATGATCTGGAAGTCCCAGAGAGAGCTTTGAATGACTCCAGAGAGAAGACACAGGACAGCAGCTGTCACCCTGTCAGTACAACTCAGAGACAAAAGATAATTAATTTCCCCTGAGTCTTTAAGTGACATTGAGGAATAATTCTCATGGGACTTTGTGGACTGAGCATCACTGTCTTTCTTGTTTTTCTGTTCTTTTTACGACACTGATATAATGAGGCCAATCTGCTCACAAGAAGAAAAACTGATGCCAAGCTATTGGGTGGTCCAGCAGAGACATGTTTTAAGTTCCTTGGCTAGGACTTGAGCCAAAAGAAGTGGGTATTGTCTTCTGTGACACGTGGGCAACACAAATAAAAGCTGCCAGTAACAAATGCGTGCAAGGTCCCAAATCATTTTGAGAACAGCTCTAGAAATGACCATTTCTAATTTTAATTTTTTGTTGTTGTTGTCTAGGCCTATGATTTCATCCAGTGCAGAGATAGGTCCCTAGTGAGTGAAACTCCCTCTCCTGATGTCGATCAATAAATCTTTTACCACTTGGTTTTAGAGAGGTGAATGGGGCATTGAGAAGTTAAGTGACTTGTCTAGTATCTCATAGCCAGAATGTGTCCTAAATGTGACTTGAACCCAGGTTATCCTGACTCCAGAGCTTCCACTCTACCCGCCACATTGTACTCTCTTATTTAAAAAAATATACCTGCTAAATATTTAAATGTTTGTCATTAAATAGGTTTTAGAGGGTGGTGTTCTGGCATAAATGAAGATAGATATAAATATATCTATTCATATGTATATATTTAAGTATTGTACATATGTGCATATGTATATACAGTCATGCTCATAGTATATATATATATGTATATACACATACACATGTCTATATACACAAATGTCTGTACATAAATATACATAACAATAGCTAACATTTATATAGCAGAGGGGTGTATGGGATGTTCAGAGAAGACTAGTACCTTTGGTATGAGGGATTGCTGAGCCCTTTTCAAGGCTGCTCACCCACCTTTGGTGACCACCTCTCACTCACTTCTTCCCTCTGGCTCCAAAAAGCTGTAGCATGTGAAGGGGCCACACCCCAGTAAACCATCTTAGCAGACAGGCTAAACCAGGTTAAGGGTAATCCATCAGTGAGATAGGGGATGTCTATCCCAAGCATGTGAAGACTTCCTCTGTTAGAATGGACAGATGGGAACAATTTGTTCCAACATCCATGAAAGAAACTGAAGCAGGTGCTATGGGGGCCTTTAGAGCTGGGTCAGACATCAGAGATGCCAAGGTCATCCACTATATCCTGGGCCATCAGTGGTCGTCCTGACATTTGTCTTGCCACTGGATTTTGATGGCTCTAGAAGAGAGAACAAGACTGATGACTTCATGAAACTCTGCCTCATTTAAATCCAATTCACTCCAAAAGCAAGACTTTGTTGATATCATTGACCCACTTTGAAAATGAAGGATGAACAACAATAACACTTTACAAGCATAATCTCATTTAATCTTCACACCAACTCTGGTAGATGGTGCTAGTATTATCTCCATTTTACAGATGAGAAAACTGAGCAGATAAAAGTTAAATGATTTACTCAAGGCCTTAGCATCACACACCTACTAGAGATTTGAAATAGGATTTGGACTGAGATTTTCCTGATTCCAGGTGCAGAGATTTGTCTACTATGTCACCTAGATCATCTGTCCCAACTCCAAAGCTTCCTCTTTATCCACTATATCACTATTATCTTTTTTAAAGTTACTTCTTTAGGTATTTATATCTATGTCTTCAAATAGATACTTTATAATGTGGTGATTATTCTAGAATAAATGGATACACAAATAGATATACATACATAACATATAAATATAATTATATTTAGTTATTATTGATATAATGCATAATTAGTATAATACATACACACACACACACACACACACACACACACACACACACACAGTCTTCTAGTCTTCTAACTGCCTTACCTAAACAAGGGAAGGGGCTACCCAGACCTCAGTTGGTATAATTGCAGAAATCCCAACACATAGTGTTAGTGAGGTGTTACACTGACTGAAGTGATACCTTTAAGCCTACATCTAAGCCCTGATCCCTTTGTGAGGTAACCATATCTCTCTGATTGATTCAAGAAGAGCGCATGATTGGCTGTTCAAACAAATCATCTGCACCTCTGGGGGCTTTAAATAGCAGAATCCTGGACTTCAGCATTCGACAATTAAAGGCAATTGTGAAGCAAAACCCCAGCATACCACACAGCAACAAGTGAGGATATGGGATTTCTCCCCCTCCTTCTCACCTCCTCCCCCACTAGCTGTACTACTTCGAATCAGCCTTACCTGACTACAAGGAATCTATCGGGGAATGGTGATATACGTGCCAGACAGAAACAAATACAGATAGCCACCTGAAGAAAGAAGTCGAATCAAGAAGCATGACCTTTGGCATGGGAACCTATGAGAGGGGAGTTGGTTTTGGACTCAAGACCCAGGGATTCCAGCTGAGTGGGCTACCTAATAGAGTTGCTACACCCAAGGGAAAGCTTGCACAAGGAAAGAATCCTATTTCTAAGAGTCATGTGTTGCCTTTGATAAATGAGTATAATATGTGCTTCATTAGCGTTGCATAGTAGATTTGTGTCTGTTCTTTCTATACACAATATGTTTATTTGTACAAGAATGTTCTCCAGATTTAAGGAAGGAATATTTTGTTGTAGCAATTGTTCTCACTATATTGTTTTAATAAATCATTTCACTAAGAGCTAATTGTATCCACTAGCATGACTATAATTGGGAAGTCCAGTGCTGGTGGTGGCTGTTGAGTTCCTGTGCTAGAAGTACACAACTACAGGGTCTTACTTAGAACTGAAAGTCTAGAAATCCCTCCAAGGAATACAAGTACAAATTAGGGGAATAGCCTAGAGGACCTACTAGACACCCCCAGACATCTCATTCTCTGTCTCTCTTCATGATTTTCTAACTTGATATTCTCTTCCCGCCATCCTAGCTTTTGCTATTGCTCCACTCCCCTCTTACCCTGAAACTACCAGGGACCATGTCTAGGAAGAGCTGAGTTACTTGGTTCTCCAGTTCCTGGGACTTTGCATCCTTATCCTCATTCTGGTCATTTCCACCCTTCTACCTTGTTTATATTCTGTCTTCTCCTCTGGCATCGCCTGCTCTCCTCTTTCTATCACTTATCCTAAGAACTGTAATCAAATCATGATAAACACTGCCTCTGGAGAGGTTGTGTAAATGGCCTTCTACCCTGCTGTCCTGCTCATCTCCTTTGTGACTTCTTAAACTATACCTCCCATCCCAGGCTCCCACTTCCCTATACCACCCTGGTTCAGGCCCCCATCACCTCATACTTGGATTACTGTGTTGGCCTACTGGTTGATTCAACCGCTACAAGACTCTCCCTGCTCTATTCTATCCTTCATTCAACTATCAAAGAGATCTTCCTGAAACCCAGGTCTAACCATGTCCCATCCCTACTCAATCAACTCGAATGCCTCCCTATCATATAGCTCTAAGACCCAAGATTAAGTCTTTTGATTGACGTTCAAAATAGTTCATAACTTCCTCTCTTCTTATATCATACAGCTCCTATTGCCACTGGGCTCTGGTGATACTCATTTCCTTGCTTGAATAAGATATTCCATTTTCCTACTATGAGTATTTTCACTGGCTGTCCCCTGTCCCCGTAATACTATTTTATGCCTGTTGGTTTCCCTGGCATACTTCATGTCTCAGCTAAAATCTCACCTTCTCCAGGAAGCCTTTCCTGATCCCTGTTAATTCTCGTGTCTTCCCTCTGTCGCTTATTTCCCATTTATCCTGCACTTAGCTTATTTGTATATTATTTGTATGTAAGCATAGTAAGTGTTTAATAATTGTTTACTGACTGACTATATGTCAAGTTTTCAAGTCCAATCAATAAGCATTGTGTTAGGCACTATGGCAAGTGGTGGGATACAAAACAAGGTTGAACAATTCCTGTCCTCAAAGAGCTAGTAATCTAATAGGAGAGACAACATTCAAAAAAAAAAGAGAAAAGAAAAGAAGCAAAAATTAACTTGCTAGTAAAAACAAGATCTATGCAACACAAATTAGAGGTAATCTCAGAGGGAAGGTATCAATATGAAGGGATCCTGGAAAGGCTTCTTCTAAAATGTAGGGTTTGGGCTGTGACTTGAAGGAAGCCAGGAAGCAGAAATAAGGAGGAAGAACATAGGGGCAGCCAGGGAAAATGCAGCTTCTTGTGTGAAACAATGAGGCCAATTTCATTGGTTCATAGGGTACGAAGAAGACTCTAAGGTAGGAAAGAAGGGGTCAGATTATGAGGGAGACGATTTTATATTTGGTCTTGAAGGTAACACTGAGATGATATAGTCAGATCGACACTTTAGAAGATCACTTTAGCAGCTCAGTGGAGAATATGTTGGCTCTCCTATTAGAATATAAGCTCATTAAGGCCAGGGGGTGTCTTTCTTTTATATTTGCTCCCCCTGTACTTAGCAAAGTGCTTGATACCTAGCAAGAGCTTAACAAATTCCTTTAATTCATTCATTCATTGAGAGTAGAATTTCATAGTTAAATGAAGGCTTAAGGTTAAAACATACATCATATTAAGGAAACCATTGTTTCTGTGGATTTGGATGTCAGAGAAGAATAAGATCACCCACCATGAACATCTGGATGGATTTTGCTGGTTCATTGTGTTTTAACAGTGCTCCATAAAGGAGCCAGCTTCCCATATGTAACTTAGTAGTCTTAACTCTATCAATTGTGAATGTTCATAACATTTAGCTTCCAGAAGGGAGTAGTTGTTTGGGAATGCAAGCAACAGGGCAAAGTTGTTTGTCACTCAATTAACTTGTTCAAACACTTTGAGAGGATGTTTCAAGCCCCAGTAGAAAGGAAGCTGTTTGCAGAATGGATGTATTAGCAAATGGTGCCTTGAAAGCAGCAACCATCAAAAACAAGGATGAAAAAAGGGCCTGCACAAACTTAGAACTCTTGTCAAGGAGAAAATGGGCAGGAAAAGAATGTGGGTAAGGTCAGGGCCAAAATGAGATGAGAGAGACTCAGCTGTCCTAGAAAGGCCTACCCCAGGGAGAGCAAATGCTTGTACTGTGGGTGGTCAAACACACATTCGGGTGGTAAAGTAGAGAAGGGAAGGGCATTAATATTTGAAATTATTATGAATAGATACTTTTCCAAATGAGGTTATGACTGAAGCACAAAATGATGATAACATCATAGAGTTTTAAAGGACCTTGAAGGACCTAAGTCCAACCCCTGATTATGGCAAGAAAACTCACTTTATTATAAATAGAAAACCCGTAAGTTATGTACTTATATTATTTTTTATGTTATATATGCACACATATACACGCATATAAATATATATGTATATGTATATATACATGTTATATATGTACACATATGTGTGTATCTATCTATCTATCTTATTCCCCATATACATTGTTAAAAGCCATTGCAGGTAGAAGTGGTTGACACATAAAGAAACGTGTCTCTGTGGGGGAAATGGGCCTCTGAGTAGGAGCCATTGCTTACAGGCACTTATAGAATACAGAAAACAGAGTCATGTTTCTCTTTCTACTGGTCAGTCACTGGACTTGGGGAAGTTTTTGTTTCAGTGGATCTCTCAGAAACTCTAACCTTGGCCTGGAGGCATTCCAGACTACCTGTTTACCTTCTTTGCCTAACTACCTTGTATTTAACTTTGTGGTTCTGGTCTGTCTTACTCTTGAAATTTTCTTGGCCGAGATAGTGGAGTAGTTTGCCATTTCGTTCTCTAGTGTCCCCCTTTTACAGATGAGGAACTGAGCCAAAAGGGGGTTAAGTGACTTGCCCAGGGTCACACACCTAGGCTGTGTTTGAACTCAGATTTTCCTGACTCTCTGAGCTGCACACCGAGATTTGTTAGGTTTTTATATGTAGTCAAAGCAGGATCCCAATCAGGTCATGGTCACATGTCCTGAAATTCTTTATCCCCTGATTGACTTTGAAGAATAAAATGAGATCATGAACTAAAAGGTCCAGTTAGGGATGTCTTGACTTGAGCGTGAATTGGATTGAAGTGAGGCAGATTTGCATAAAGTCATCAGCTTTGTTATCTCTTTCTAAGTCATCAGAATCCCATGGCAAGACAAAATGACAGGCAGTGGCCAAGGATGCAGTGGATGATCTTGGGTCTTTTAGATGTTTGACCAAGCTCTCAGTGCTCTACAATGCCGGCTTCAGCCACCTTCATGACTGCAGGAACACATTGTTCTCATCTGCCCATTCTGAAGGGAAAACCTTCACATGCTTGAGGTAGACATATCCCTTACTCACCAAAGAGCTCAACATTTGTCAGTTGCCTTCAACCCACTTTAGCCTTTCTGCAAGATGCCTTTACATGAGAAGTACTAATCCTTCCTGAACACCCTATACTCCCCATGTGGCTATCAGGGGTGGGGAACCTGTGGCCTCAAGCATACATATGGCCTTCTGGGTCCTCAAGTGTGGCCCTTTGACTGAAAGATGAAGACAACATTGTTTTTGCCTCTTGAGGCTGTTTTGTGTTAAATAAAGTTTATTAGCAGCTAAGTCGGAGAGAGTCTTAAGGGGATTTGAGTGGGTAACCAAAAGTTGAGTGGTTATCTGTAACAGCAGGCTTCAATGTCCGGCTCAGGCATAGAGGTTAAAAAAGAAAACTAGGGGACACTCTGCCTGCATTTTATTAGTAAGGTTAATGAATGAAAAAATGAATGAGTGGAAAACAAAACAAGACATTTAGTAAGTGCTTACTGGCATATAGCATTGTGCTAAATCTGGCGCTGCAAATAATAAAAAAAAAACAAGACAATGCTTGCCCTCAGGGATATTACATTCTAACACAGGAAAATGACACATATAACAGTACTCAACTTCAGGGAAGTCCTAGCATGTGGTATCAAAAAAGATGCTAATGCCTCTTCTTTAGAGGCATTTCCATCGATAAAACCATATTCATTTCTGGCCTTGAGCTATTTGATAGTTCCAAAGACTTTGGCCTCAGATGATGGTTAATATTTTTTAATTCAATTTTATTTTACTTTCAGTTTTGAATTCTCTCCCTCCCAATAAGTCAAGAAAAACAAAACCTCTAATAATATGTACATTCTTATGAAACAACTTTCTCCATTAAAATAACTAATAATAATAGCTATCATGTATATAACACTTTAAGATTTGCAAAGTACTTTGCATATTACTTCACCATTAGTAGCAGTCGATTGATTGGTAGCTGATGATGGTATTGGTGGGTGGGGATGGGAGGCCCCTTCTGTACAGGGCTAATAGTCTGGGGGTGGGGTGGAGAACTACTCTTCCTAGACATCTTGGAATTACTAGCCTTTAGAGAGTATTGGGTTGGCAGTTCTTGTTGATGGTGGGAGGTAATTGGTGCAGTTGGCGATGATTATAGAATTATAGTCCTGCCCTTATCAGGGAGAGGTTCTTTTTTTTAAATTTTTAAAAAATTTTTATTTTTTTATTTTTAGTTTACAACACACGGTTCTACATAATTTTGAGTTCCAGATTTTCTCCCCTCCCTCTCCACTCCCTCCCCAAGATGGCATGGAATCTCATATAACTGACATGTATAACTTCGCATTGAATTAATTTATACACTAGTCAAGTTGTGGAGAAGAATTATGACCAATGGAATGAATCATAAGAAAGAAGAAACAGAACCAGAAAAAAAAACAACCCAAAAACAAAAACAAAAGAGAAGCAAAAAAGGCAAGCATGTAGTGTGCCTCAATCTGCACTCAATCTTCACAGTTCTTTCTCTGGATGTAGATAGCATTCTCCATCGTGAGTCCCTTGGAGTTGTCCTTGCACATTGTGTTGCTGAGAAGAGCGAAGTCTGTCAGGGTTGGTCCTCACGGAATCCATATATCTGTGGTTGTGTACAATGTTCTCCTGGCTCTGCTCCGCTCACTCAGCTTTATGTCATGTAGGTTTTTCCAGGTTGTTACGAAGTCTGTATCATCCCCATTTCTTATGGCACAATAGTATTCCATTACCTTCATGTACCACAGCTTGTTCAGTCATTCCCCAATTGATAGGCATCCCTTTGATTTCCAATTCTTGGCTACCACAAAAAGAGCCGCTATAAATATTTTTGTACATATGGGTCCCTTTCCCTCTTGTGTGATTTCTTTGGGATACAATCCTAGAAGTGGTATTGATGGGTCAAAGGGTATCAATATTCCTATGGCCCTTTGGGCGTAGTTCCAAATTACTCTTCAGGGAGAGGTTCTCATCACTATACTCCACCATACTGGTGCTGATGGCTTTGTTGCCCCTAAAGAGATGATAGCTGCAAGAGAGAGTAGAAGAAAGTCTAGCAGATAGTTGCCAGGAACAATGTCCAGAACTACAATAGGTCAGATGTACACTAGTATCAGGACCAACAGAACAATGCAGATGGTGAAGTCAGAAAAGTTGTTTCTGAGTCGTTTCAGTCTTTGTGATCCCTTTTTGGAGCTTCCTTGGCAAAGATATTGGAGTAGTTTACCATTTGCTTCGCCAGCTCATGAGAAAACTGAGGCAAACAGGGTTAAGTGACTCACCGAAGGTCACATAACTAGTAAGTGTCTGAGGCTGGATTTGAACTCAGGAAGATGAGTCTTCCTGAATCTAGGCCCAGTGTTCTATCCACTGTCCCACCTAGCTGCTGCCAGAAAGGAATAGCTTCTCAAAATATGACACTATTTACCTAATGGAGATATTATGGCAAGTAAGGAATGAGATAACAATATCACCAGAACACATTAAGTGTCTCATAGGTATTGTTTTTATTTTTCCTTCATTCTCAAAGAGGACCATGACATCAGGAAGGTGATGTCATGACTTGCAATTGAATTGGATTTAAGTGAGGTAGAGCTGTGCAAAGTCACCAGCCTCACTCTCTCTTCTGGAGCCATCTGGGTCTAGTGGCAAGACATCAATCAGGATGACTACAGATGGCCCCCAAGGTCTTGTAGTACAGAAGGTATGAATTGCCCTTCGTACATATTCCTCAAGGAGCCAAGAAGGCAGAATAAAGAGACCATTTGAGCTGAACCCTCATAACATTCCCCTCTAAACAACTTTAAAATAACGAAAACAAAAGCAATACAAAAAAACTATGAAAAGAGTTTGGTAAAAGTGGTACAAAAATACTTAAGAAAATAACTCCTTAAAACCCAGGAATGGCCAAATGGTAAAGACATAACAAAACTTCCAGGAAGAAAATAATTCCTTAAAAATTAGAATTGGCCAAATAGAAGCTAAGGACTCCACGAGATACACATATTCCCCGTGTATAAATTTCTTTTCTCATCTGCTTATACAAAATCTCCATGGATACTCACAGATGTATCTATTCTTGGGAGTGTGTGTCCCAGGTTTAGGGAGAGTAAGTTCTATCACAAATCTTCTTTCTATGCCAATACATTAAATGCCTTTGCTTTGAAATAATTGTGGTTCCCTGGCTGACCAAAGAAAAAGTAAACAGATTACTGGGGCATCCTAGACTACCATTTTGAGTGGATGTGGATCCACACAATATCCTAAATTTAGGGGAGTGGTTGTTTGCACACTGTGTGTGAGAGAGGTGTGCTCCAGCTGCTACACTTTTACGATGAACCAAATACTGCCTGAGCAAGACCATGAGAGAGCTAGCTAAAAGGCAGGTAAGTTTTTAATGGGGAAATAAGAGTTTGGAGCAAGGAAAAGTTTATCTGGGATAGACATTTAAGTTAGCAGCATAGTAAGGCATACTGGTGAGCTATGGAACATGAAGCAAACTGTTAAAGACAGCTGAACGGAGAGGAGAGAGGCACTGACAGATTTTACCTAATGAACGATCTTGCCTTAGATGAGGTTTGCCAGGAAAATAGTTCTCTTCTGATACCTTACAACTTCTCCTGGCACAACACTGTAATATTTAACAGTCCTTGTAGTCAGGACATTTCTTCCTTCAAATATCTGATATAAATCTACCCTATTGTAACTTAAAGCTCTTTCCTTTTGTCATGCCCTCAGCAAAAGCTCATAAGCTTCTCTCTGTCACTACAACATCCTCAAGCATCGACATGTTCAAAAGGTATTATGAGTCATGCTTTCAGCTTACACTCGCCTTTTGAACTAATAAAACCACTGTCTTTACTTTGTCTTTCCTTAGGACTCATTTATAAAACTTTTGAAAAAACCATTTTTTTTATTTGTTAACTGAATCTTCTCCAAATCCTTTGACTGACTTTGAATGAAAGCTTCACTGATGTTCAGGCTAGAGGAAAGATTATCTCATGATTCATTCAGATTGTTCTATTATATTTCCTTTCTGGCATGATCACCTATAATTACAGTACACTAAGCCAAAGGAGAAAGATGGTTTTATCTCCTTTGAACTAATAAACTAAATGTGTGTATACATGTATATGTCTATCTGGATACAGGGTATCCCAAAAGTCTTAGTTCAGTTTTAAGTTATTAAGTCTATTAAAGCTTCAAATTGCCCTAAGACTTTTGGGACACACACATATGTATGTATGTATTTATCTACCCATGTCTGTATCTATCTGAAAGCTGTTTCCTATTGTTTTCCATCTTCCCCTTGCTGGTTGGAGGCTGTGAATCCTTTGCTCTTGGGCCTCTCGTTACTCTCTCCTTACCAACTTTTTCCCTCTTTTGAAAGCTCTAAGAATAATGTCTCTACACAGATTTTTATCACAGTCAATCACTTTCTATGTTGTAAAAAGACTGCCCTTTGTCCTAATAATCATGAAGAGCATATCTACAAGATTAATGGGAACAAGTAGGTGGAAGCCCATGAACTAAAAGGCACACAATGGAAACATCACAAATATTGACTGGGTTCCCAAGAGAGAATATATTTTACTTTATGGTACAAACTGTAATGCCCTATGTGTGGAGTAAGAAGGATGGAAACCAATACTTGTGCTCTTCAAAATTAATTGTGAATCTGCGCTTTTGAAGTGGCCTCCCCAGAGAATAAATTCTTGTGGGTAGTGGAGCTCAGCTAATTTCTGTATGCTACTTTGAATCTGAAAATGACTATTGGGTAAGCAAACACATAAAAAAGAACTTATTTGTTCTAATGCCCTTAGGTTGGACTGTTACCCAATAATGTCTTTCTGTCTGTTGAATAGTGTGACTTTAAATGTGCAGTATTTCTTGCTTACATTAAAGAAATGGATGAAAGGTCAGTCAATGCTCCATGGAATGCCAAGATGTCTTTTGGTCAATAGATGTCAGAGTTTGGTGTCAATAGAAGTGATAATTGAGTCAAGGGGGTCGTTTCTTTGCAGGTGTGAATCACCTGTCTTGGGTCAACCATTGTATTAGCTGCTCATGCCTACAAAAACTTGATGATCTCACAGGTTAAAGCAGAATTCCCTCTGTCTCTGAAGCTAGCATGTTGGCTTCTGGCCCTGACTGTTTTCCAATGTGGTTTCATTGTATTTGTGGCTCTTTCTCCAAATGAGATAATCCAAAACAGAGAAATCTAATGTCAATGGATTGTTTCTGAATATGGATAAAAGGCTATGACTGAAGGTTGCAACACTCCTCTGGACACGTCATACCAAGTAAATCAACTGTGGTAGCAGCAAATCTAAAACTAGTGCCTTCTTAGTTCAGGTTTGATGTTGGAATGGAATGAGACACTCACCTAACAAAGTAAGAAATTTACTTTTCCCTGACACAGTAAGGATATGTGTCAATAGCAGTAAGTTGGTATGCATGCCTCTCTCCTCACCTTCATCTGCAAACATGTCTGGTCAGTAAGACATCACTGTATAATGACTTCCATGTATTGGGCACCCACCAAGGCTGAGAGGCACAGAACTCGCATAGCTTGGGCTTTATATTGTTCCTAGGTCAGGAGCTGCATCAGAGAAGCCAATCAGGTTTCATGGAGGGAGAAAGCTTTACTAGGGAAACAGCTAAGGAAATTAGGGCAAAAGGAAGATACATGGGCATTGCATGTGGGAAACTGCTGTCCTACCAGATCAGCCAAGTGCTTTTTTATGTGGTGGATGAGCAAGGCTACTGAAAATCTTGGACAAGAGGCATTGATGGAGAAATGATGATTAGGGGATTCAGAACTTTAAGGTTTTCTATCCAGCATGTATGCAATATATGATGATGAATTTCAGTACATAATGTATCAAGCAACACCACTGAATTAAGCATAGTGCTTAGTACAGTGCTTGGCTCTTAGTAGGTACATAATAAACATATATTGATTGTTGGAAGCAGCTCTAGCATTTATATGAAGGTGAAAAAAATACAAGTAAACACAGAGAAATACAGCTTGCAAATGTTTTGTTTTGATTTGTTTTAACATAATTAGTGAATGTGTTGGTTTTGAAAAATCGACAATAATGTTTTCTTGATTGGCAATCTCATTCCATTCTTGACCAAAGTTATTCTTGAAGTAGTTTATTTTGTGAAGTTGTCACATTAAAGGGAAATTTTATGTAAATTGTTTGCTAGAAATTTTTTAATGATCTGAATACATTCTGTAGCAGAGAGGGATATATATGAATGCACACATATATTTTACTTATGAATGTGTATATGTAAACACTCATAAGTACATGTTAACCAACAAGTATTTAAGGATCTGCTATATGCTAGGCACTAAGCTAGGTACTGGGTATATAAGTACAAAGAATGAAACAGTCCCTACTAACAATGTACTCTAGTGTGGAAGATAACAAGATTCTCCTTCTCCCTTCCCCACTGCTAAAAACAAGATAGTTTTGGAGGGAGGGGACCAGATAAAGAGTTGAAGAGACAAGGCAGAAAATGATGCTTAAGCTGCATCTCAAAGGAAAAAAGGGACTCTGAGGTAGAGACAAGGATGGTATGCTTTTTAGGCATAGGGGACAGCCAGCAAAAAAGCACAGAGGTAGAAGATGGAATGCCATGAGTGAAGAAAGCAAAGAAAGTGACTGTAACCAGATCACAGAGTGTGGGCAATGGCTTGATGACCTATGAGGCTGGAAAAGTAGGTGGGGACCAAGTCATTTAGGGCCTCAAAAGCTAAACACAGAGTTCAGATATTGTGCTAGAGGTAACAGGAAACCACTGTAGTTGATTGAATAGAGGAGTCACATGGTCAAATTGGCACTTAAGGAAAATTCCTTTGGCAGCTATATGTTGAATAGACAAGTAGAAGAGAGACTAGGTGGGGAGACTGAGTAAGAGGCTACAGCAGAAATCTACCCTTGTTTTGAGGAGACCAAAAAGGAATGGTTAGAGATTGAGGCAAATGAGCAGAGATGTTATATTTGGACACAAACACAACATACACATAAATAGCATATGGTGGATGTATATACATATCTGTATATATGTACACTCATATGTAGACATATATTTGCACATATACAGAAACATACATAAACATACTATGTATGTATATACATATCCAGAAGATTCTGAGAATTATCTACTTTGTACTCTCAGTGATTTCATCATGGCATTGGGAAAAGGAAGGAAGGTTAAACAATATGTTAGTAAATATGGTTCAGACTCAAGAGTCCAGAGACTTGTGGACTACTTAGGAGACTTAAATTCATATAATATGGATCTTCTCTTCAAGGAAAGGGTCATAAGACAAAGGGTATAGTGAGCACCAATTTTACCCACAAACAAAGAGATGAAGTTAACTATCTCTTAATAGAAAGTGGGGTTGCTGTAGTGGAAGTAATATTGGACTCAGCTCTCTTGGGGTATTTATAATATTGATTAGTTAGAAGAAAGGTCAAAATCAAAATCAAATTAGAATAACGAATGAATATGAGAAGGTTGTCTAATTGTAATGGCTTTAATTTGATTTATTCAAATGAGTTTTTAATTCTGAAAAATGGAGAATGGAAAAGGGCAAAGATATTACCCCCAAAAGAATCCTCAGTTCTTATTGAAGTTTAGGTAATATAAGAGTCAACACAAGAAGACCAAAAGAGCCCAGAAATGTCCTTGGACAGCAACCTCTTGATCTCTTTGGTAACAGAGAGAAGGGGAAGCCAATGGTAATAATTTAGTAGAGTACAAACTCATTTGTTAAAACATTATGGGAGGCAGAGCCATGATGATGGAGTAAAAGCAGGAACATGCTTGAGCTCTCTCCCAAACCCCTCCAAATACCTATAAAAATGACTCTAAATAAATCCTAGAGTAGCAGAACCCACAAAATGACAGAGTGAAACAAATTTCCAGCCCAAGACAACCTGGAAGGTTGACAGGAAAGGTCTATTGCGCCAGGCTGGGAGAGGAGCACAGTCCAGCACAAAACATGCAGCAGATCAGGCCCCAGCAAACCTGGAGCAGGCCTCAGGGGATTGAATCAGTGACAGCTGCAGTGGTTTTCATACTTTTTGACCCACAAATATATATAGACAGAGGGCACAGGGTGAGTTGAATATGAAGGGATGATATCTGAAAAATAAAATTAAAGGGTGAGAGAGGAATGTACTAAGGAAGAAGAAAGACAGAGATAGAATGGGGTAAATTATCTCACTTAAAAGAGGCAAAATAAAAGCTTTTACAATGGAGGGAAAGGAAGGGAGATGAGAAGGAATGAGTGAACCTTATTCTCATCAGATTTGGTTTGAGAAGGAAATAACATGCACACTCAATTGGATATGGAAATCTATCTTACCCTACAGGAAAGTAGGGAGGAAGGGCATAAGGGTGGATGATAGAAGGGAGGGCAGATTGGGGGAGGTGGTAATCAGAAACAAATACTTTTGAGGAGGGACAGGATTAAAAGAGAGAATAGAATAAAAGGGGCCAGGGGGCAGGATAGGATGGAGAGAAATATAGTTATCTTTCACAACACGACTATTACAGAAGTGTTTGTGTGACTACACGTGTATAACCTATATCAAATTGCTTGCCTTCTCAATGAGGGTAGGTGGGGAGGGAGGAAGGAAGAAAATTTGAAACTCAAAGTTTTATAAACAAATATTAAAAATTGTTTCTACATGCAGCCAGGAAGCAAGATATACAGGCAATGGGGTATAGAAATCTATCTTACCCTACAGGAAAATAGAAGGGGGAGGGGATGAGAGAAAGGGGGTGATGGGAGGGCAGATTAGGGAAAGATATAATCAGAATGCGCACTGTCTTGGAGTGAGGGGAGGGGAGACATGGGCAGAAAATTTGGAACTCAAAATCTTGTGGAAGTGAATGTTAAAAACTAAAAGAAATTAATAAAACAATTTTAAAAACATTATGGAGGGGGATGGTCAAATATTAGGAATAGCATTGTCTCATAAAACAGTGAAAATGTGGAGAGGAAAATATCTGCAGAAAGCTTGGCATGAAACCCAACTAAGCCATATCATTCCAAAAATATTCATAGACAAAAGAAGCAGGATGACAACACGGGGTGAAAAATGGAACATGTGCCTCAATATTTCTATAGTGATCTATTTTAGTCATCAGTGTCAATGGAACCACCCTGTTTGATTCCTTATATGCTAGATTAGGCATTTATAGAAGTAGGAGATAGAACTCTGAGAGAGGTGATATAATTATGAAAACACTGAATAACTGTTATTTAATAGATCTCAGGGAAGAATTGATAGCAAAATAATTTTTAATATGTTACAGCTGACATTACTTCTTCTAAAAAATAATTAAGAAGTCATAACTATCAAGTCATACATCTATCTGATGATGGGTTAAAAGGACAATAAAGGACTTTGCTAGTCAAGTCAACAAGTATTTTTAAGTGCCTACTTAGTGTCAGGTACTAGGGGAAGAAAAAAAGGCAAAACAAAACTCTTTTCCTTGAGAAGCTCACAGTCTAATTAGGGGGACAAAGTGCAAGAAACTATAAAAACCAGATGTATACAGATAAATTGGAGCTAATCTTAGAGGGAAGGCACAAACATTAAGATGAAATTGGGAACTCAAGATCATGTAACTAATCAGTATTAACTTTGTAAACAATAAAGAGTAGCACAAAAGTGAGTTATTATTTTTTTCAGGCAACTAGGTATGAGGTTGCCACTTAGTACAGAAGATCAGTTGAATTTTTTTAATAGTGAAAATGTTCAAGCCCTTGAACATCACCATATAGCCTCTTTTATGGACTTCACAGCATCCACTCAAAAGAGAATGTATGAGCATTCCATAGAGAAACAAACAAGCAAGCCCATGAAAAATACATATTGCTGAGATTATAACATGCAGTTTGATGGGTGGCCCCTCAAGTTAGTCTGTCAGCACACATATCTTGGACATACGGTGAAAATGGACAATGACCTGGATCCAGAATTGAATAGTAGGAGGAAAGCAACTTGAATTACTTTTAGGAAATTGTGCAGCAGGTCCAATGACCTCTTTCTGTTTCTTGCCACAATAGCATGGATTTAAAAAAAATTCTTCTAGAGATGCTGTATAGCTGAAAATCCTATTACACCATAAACTCAGAGGAATCAGAGTTGCAGATGACCCAAAGGGCAATGGAAAGATGTACAGTGGGTATAAGTAGGCCATAACATCCTGCTAAGGAGGACAAGAACAGTGTAAAAGATGCCATTAAAGGGATGTATAATGAGAAAAGGAGGCTGGCAGGTCATTCAGTGAGAATGAGTTATAACACGATAGACAGCCGTGGTACCCATGAAATATTAAAGGAGACAGAGAAATGCCCCTACTGCTTCAGAAAGATCCTCTGTGGAGGATTTTTATAAAGACATAGACAGGAATAGAATAGGATGAGAATACATTCTGCACAAGCTAAGGAATTTGTGTGTGTGTGTGTGTGTGTGTGTGTGTGTGTGTCTGTGTCTGTGCGTGTCTGTGTGTGTGTTCATGAGAGAGACAGAAAGACCGAGAGACAGAGACAAGGAGACAGAGAAAAGATACACAGAGAGACAAAGTGACAGAAAATACAGAGGGCATTGGGGATGGGGAAAGAGAGTGTTTATTATGGACTCACTATATGCCAAGAACTGTGCAAAGTACTGGGGATTCTAAGGCAAGCACACAAGACACACCCTGTCCTCAAGAGGATTATACTCTACCACACGTAAAGCAGAGCTGAAAGTGGAAGTCTGGTTCCTGGAAAGATAAGTCCAAAACTTACCCATCGAGCCAAGACACAAAAGATTCATTGAAATATAAAAATGTTAGTCATCCATTTTTTTAAAGAAGTAAGTACATTTTACTGGCAGGTTTGGAATAATTTAATATTATCTTTAGGGCCAATCTTCATTCTTACACATAGCTGTTGACAATTAATGTCTTCGGTAAGGTGCTATTGAAGACAATGACATTAATAGGCTAAAGTAATAGAATATCATTTCCTAGGGACTAATTACTTGATTTTACTCTAGACATGATTAATTTTTAAGCACAGTAACAATCCAGTGGGAAAAGCTTGGACTTTTATGTACATCGATGCCTTTCTTTCTCTCTCCTTGTCTCTTTTCTCTCCCTTTTCTTTTTTACTCCTCTCTAGCTTTCTTGCTTCAACCTTCAACATCTCCTTTTCTCTTGCTTTTTTTCCCTCTTTATCCTCTCTCCTCATTTCTCTTCAACTTTTTTCTCCTTGCCTCTCTCTCTCTCTCTTTCTCTCTCTCTCTCTCTCTCTCTCTCTCTCTCTCTCTCTCCAGCCTCTCCTCTTCTCTGCTTTCTCTCTCCTTCTCTCTGCTCTTCTCTATTTCCTCTTGTCCACCCCCTCTTTTCCACCTTTACCTACTGCCCCTCCCCACTCACAACCTATATATGCGAATAATTGACACAATACATTACATACACTGTACAGATATATCCATATAAGAACTGGAGAGTACTAAGTAATTTCTCAATGATTTGAAAAAATATATTTTACTGTTACTGGGGTGCAAAGAAATTAAAGGTGGAGGAGACAGTGAATTATCACAGCAAGATCTGGGCTTCTTTTTGCTAGTAGGAACGATGAACCATAGGAATGTTTCCATGGAAACTGCACATCAGGAAGTCAGGCCATCACTATTTTAAGTACTTAAATATATATATATATATATGTATATGTATATATATATATATATAATGACTATGAAGCAGAATGATTTTCTTATTCATATTCAGGAATTTAGAATTTAGAATTTGTTTCAAATTCTGACCCTGACACATGTTTCACAGCTGGAGCTAGCTCATTCTATTAAAGGGGAAAGATGGAGTCAGCATCCACTGGAAACAGTTTTCAGGGCACATAGTTTTATAGCCGCTTGTTTATGTCTGGTGGTTGCTTTAGAAATAAGAATCCCTCCAACCTTTAAGAAGCTTGACCCAAAATGCATGTTGTTGTTTTCATCTTAATGGAAAGAGCTGACTAGAGCACAAGAAAAAGGGAAGATTATAGATAAAACAATTAATTACATGGATAGGTTTTCAGACAGAATTCATTTGCAGCAGTAGACCTATTTGATGTTTGCTTTTAGGTAAGTTTAAGTATGTATAAATTTTGATTTTTAAGGTGACCAAACTATATTCAAAGAGTGCTAAATCAATACATCACTTTACATTCATTGTACGCTGAAAAATTCCCGCTCCATTGTCAATATTTTCTATAAAACTTAGAATTGCAGATTTAGACCTCGGGGAGAATTTAGACATTATTTGCTTCAAATCACCAGATTTTACTAAGAATAAAACTGAGGTCCAGAGTGAGGACATAATTTTCCCAAGGTCACCAGGATTTGAACTCAGGTTCTATAACTCCAACTCCATTATTCTTTTCACAATACCATGATGGACTGGCTGAACAGCATCTTTGTTCTTTCGGCTTCTCTTTAGCTGAATTTGTAAAACATAGCCATAAGTAATGGTAAATGAATGCAAAAGAACCTATATCTTTTCAGAAACAAATGAGAGCTCATTTCAATTAAAATTTACTCTTGTTTGACTCTGGCAAATTATGTAGATTACAAGCTTCTTGAGGCCAGAGATCATGTCTTATGAGTCTTTGTATACTCAGCAGTGCTTAGCACATAGCAAGTACTTAAAAAACATCTCCTGAAGAAATGAATCAGTGGAGTTACTGTAGTTTTTTTCATAGATAATAGGACATCTCTGCCACCTCCAATATCCCTCCCTTCTCTTTGTTAAATGCCTCTTCCATAGTAAAATTGCTCTGTTTTATTATTTTCATATACTATTGACATATCTATGTCTACTCCAAACCCTAAAGCATTGTTGTTGGAGCAGAAGGACAAAGGTGAGGGTAGTATTGTAAGACACTGGCTGATCAACTGCTGAACTGTTTTATTGGTGTCTCCAGATAAAAAGTCTTAAAATAGGCTTAGTGTATATTGTACATTATTGCTATCAGTGGTTAAAAGGAAAAAAAAAACTTTACTTCTCCCCTCCCCTAAATGGTCAAACTTTAATTACCACATTACCTTTTGATTTTCTAGAAGTCAAAGTCACTAACACTATCCCAGTTTCCTTTCTTTAGTGAGAAAAAAGTATGTCCCTCTGTCTATCTGCCAAACCCATATTCCTGTTAATCACAGAATTTCACTACTGCAAAGTACCACAGAAGCCATCTTTTCTAACCCATGTATGAACAAGACTCTGGCTACAACATATCTAGTGAGTGGTCATCTCAATTAAAAAATCAGCCAAGGAGAACCCAGGAAATCATGAGGCAGCACATTCTTCTACTAGATAACTGTAATAATTAAGGAAATTTTTCTTTCATCAAGCTCAAATTTTTCTTTGCAACTGGGACTAAGCAAGACGAGTTTAATCTTTCTTGTACGTGACAGCCCTTAAAATTCCTCAAGACAGCTATCACAAGCTGCCTGACTTCTATTTTTCAAGCTAAACATTCAAAGTTCCTTCAGGTGATTCTTATATGACAGTATCCCTCTTTGCCCAGACTTCTTGCATGGTCATCTCTGGATGACCTCTACTTTCCTAAAGTGTGCCTTCCAGACCTGAATAGAATGTACCATTTAGAGTCTGACTCTGCTGAAATAGATTGATACCCTTATTCCTCTAGACCTAAAAATTATGCCTCTCTTAATGAAGACTAAAATAGCATTTGCTGGTTGCCATATCGCTGTTAAGTCATGTTGAGTTTTGAGTCTACTAAGACTCCTATGTCATGCATTCTTAACTTTGTGTGTATCATGGATTCCTTTGGCAGTCTAGTGAATCCAACAGTCCCCTTCTCAGAATAACATTTTTAACTATACAAAGTAAAATATGTAAGATTATAAATGAAACCAATTATATTTCAAATACATTTGAAATAAGACAAATATATTGAAATACCAATATATCAAATGTTTCAAATACATTGAAATATCAATTATATTTCAAGTATATTGAAATACCAATTATATTTTAATATATTGAAATACCAACTATATTTTAATATTTTGAAATACCAATTATATTTCAAAAATATTGAAACATCAATTGTATTTCAAATATATTGAAATATAGTTATATTTCAACATATTAAAATATCAAAATATAGTTATATTTCAATATTTTAAAATATCAAATATAATGAAATAACAACTTAAAAAAGTTAAAGGATACCAGATTAAAAACATCTGCCCTTAATCTTTTTCAGATTAATATGTCTAGACATATCTGTCCCAAGACTTACATTTATCCCTATTACATTTCATCGTATTTCATTTGGCCCAACGTTGTAGTCTATCAAGGAAGGTATTTTTGAAACTTGATTTTGAGGATCACAAGATTATAGATTTATATTTGGAAGGGATCTTAGAAGTGTACTAGCGTCATCAAGTGTGTTAGCTATGCCTCCAAGCTTTGTGTCGTATACAAAAGATAAGTATGTCATCCATAACTTCATAAGTCATTAATAATAGTTGGGGCTTACTTTTGGTTCCTTCCAAGTTAACATTGTACAATAAATGCCAACACTTTAAATCCAGGCATTCAACCTCTTCTGAATCTATTTAATTCTACTCTTTAGGCCACATTTCTCCATCTTTCTTTTTCCAAGGGAATAGGATGAGAAACTTTGTTAAATGCTTTACTAAGATCTATGTAACTAGGACCAGCTCATTCCCTTGATGTACCAGTTTGGCAATTGAGTCAACAAAAAGGAAATATGGCTAGTCTGTCATGTCTGGTTCTTGATGAGGCAATGCTGGCTTTGTGTGATCAATTACTGCTTCCTTTTTTTTAGATGTTTGCTAATACTTTTAATGATGTATTTGAGAATTTTGCCAAGAATTGATGTTAAGTTTAGCAGACTGTCAGACTAAATTCTCTCTCCTTTCAAGGAAAATCAGAACAACATTCATGCATCTCTACTCCTGTATCTCTAGTATTCTCTATGCCTATTTTTTCTTTCCTAATCTCTACCCCATTGGGTATGTACATCCCAGGAGGTCACAAGAATATCTATAGAGATCCAAGAAAAAATATCATTTTCTACTTACACTTATTTTTCCCTAAAAATAAGAAACATTAAATTTTGCTAATTCATATAAGGCTAGCACTGTTCTTCTCACTCGGTCTTTAGGTCAGCTCTCTCTGAAGCCAAAAACACTGGAAATAGTGGAATGTAATACATTATTGTTTCTTACTGATTAATTGGAGTGAACATACTCAGAAAACAGAGCAGATAATAGTTGTTTTGTGCTCCTTCTCCTCTCTTTTTATCCTCCTTCCCACTGCTGCTCTTTAGTGTAATGGCCAAGGGTTAAAGAGTTGGGCCTGTAGAGGTGACCTGGCCAGGGTTTGGTGGGACTGGACTAATCTGGGCATGGGCTCTGTGGGAGCCCATGAGGGGAGTCCCTTTGATGGAGATACAATAAGACCACTGGCCAAGAAACACAGATAGATTGATTTTCAGCAGCAAAGTGATAAGAAGTCAAATATAATTTGTGGGGAGAAGGCAAAGCTAGTGAAAATTCTGGATTTGAACTGGAACACTGACAAAGCCAGGCAGTGGAGGATTGATGATCCTCTTCTGCCCTTGAGGTTCTTGTTTTACCTGATTCGATCTTCTGCTTGGTCACTAAGGCCTCTTATTACTTCACTCCCTTTTTCTTCCTCCACTAGGGTAATGAACTTTGCCTGCTTAGGAAGTTTAATCCAATAGTTTTTGTATCAGGAAGGAAATTCAAAGTGGCTGAAAATTGTGGTTATTTTCTGCTCCTAGTGGGAATTGAAGGGTTATGTTGAGGAGGGTGGGGAGTGGAACGGTCAAAAACCTTACCGGACTGAGACAGTAATGTGGTGCTGAGTGTTCAGAGGCAGAGCAGTTATAATACACAAGGAGAATAGTTAATGAACCTTTATTACTACCCACAAGGGGAGGAGTAGAACAGATGCCAAGAGGGAAACAGTTTAGATTTGTGGGCCCCATTGCCCTTGGCCTCCAACTGAGTAGTGTGGTTTCCGGATGTGGAACCATACAATAGATTTCTCACTCTAGTTGAAGTGCCAGAGCCCTGCAGGGCTCATACATATAGAGTTATAGACATAGAGGCAACATGACATCAGTGAGAGATTGTCTTATTATCTATAGAACAGTAAAGAGATAACACTTTCTAAATTCTCTAAAAATAGAGTGAGGAATGAAAAGCTGGGACATAGGGAACCTAATCCTCAAGAGTCTAGGGAAATAACTGATAAATAGAAGTATGTGTAGAATAATTTTATATAACTATGCCTGTTTGTGTCTAATGTAGCCAACTCTGGGGGGAGGGGAAAGAGGGAAGAAAAGAAAGAAAAAAAGAAATTTATATGATAATTTTGTGATATATTTGAAAGGAATAGCAAATTGTATATAGTAGATCTGCGGTTTTGTGTACAATCATCTTTTTATTGTGTTATTATGGAAATCCTTGTTTTATTTCATATATCAAAAATAGATTTTAAAAAAGAGTCTAGGAGCTGTGTAATGCCCAATTTCTGGGTTTATTAACCTCAGTATACATTTATCCTGGGAAACTGGGACCACACCAGTCAAATCAGTTTTTACCAGTCAATAGTTTAAATTCAGTTAGTGAAAAGGTATGGGGCAGAATTTTGCAAATTTTACTCTCTCATCTGAATGAACTTTATAAATGGAAACTGATTATTCCTTGGTGCTCAATCACTAACTTCCCGATATATGAATGCCAATAAGGGCTTCCATAATAAAGAAACGTATGAATATACATATATACATATGTTTCTTTATAAATATATACACACACATATATGTGTATATATGTATATGTATATATGTATGCATATGTAGACATGTGTATGTTTTAGGGACTACCATAGGGATGTGCACATAGTAATTGAGGCAGTATTGGAGTTCAGGTCTTCCTGGTTCCAAGGTTTTTAGTTGCTTAACTGAATAATTTGTGTTCTATCCTAGAAGAACTAGGGGATCATTGAAAATCCTTGAGCTGAAGAGCCACAGGGTTAGACCTGAGCTTTAGGAGTATCATTGTCACAGCTGTGTGGAGGATGAATGGGAAAGGAAAGAGACTAGAAGTTGGGAGTCCAGCTAAGAGGCTTTTGCAATAGACTAAGCAAGAGGTAGTGGGGGACTGAACAAGGATCATGGTCACAGTGGTGGAGAAAAGGAGACAAAAGCAAAGGGTTTAACTAACACATAATGTGAAGGCATTATACAAAACACTTTCAACACAGGTTGGGCAGTGGGGAGTAGTAGTGAGAACATTAACGTTGGAGTTAGAGAAATGTGAGTCTTACTCCTGTCATTTACTAACTGTGTCCTAAGAGGGAGAATTCTATAAGGCAAGGTGTATTAGACTCAGAGTCAGAGAGCCTTATAGTTCGAGTCCTGGGTCTATGGGCAAGTCTCCGTCTCCTCATCTGTGAAGTGAGGGACCTGTTTTCCATGGCCTATACAGTCCCTTCCAACTCCAAATCTACAACATTAAGTGACCTGACTTTGCTATCCCTCTGAATGACAGAGGTTTGTTGTTGTTGTTGGTCCTTCATTCCTGTTGTCCTATGACATCAGGGAGGTGATGCCATGACTTGAAAGTGAATTGGATCTAAATGAGGGAGGTCTGTGCAAAGTCACCAGCCTCACTTTCTCCCCCAGGGCCATCTAGGTCCAGTGGGGAGATATAGATCAGGACGATTGGAAATGGCCCCCAAACTGTAGGTTTAACACTTGAACTGACAACTAACCAAGGCTGTTGAAGGGACCCATATCCATAGCACATTGTCTTCCCCAAAACCCCATATCCCTGGCAGCCATGAAAATTTCGATGATTCTCCTCTGCCTTTGAGTTTCTCACTTTTAAGAGATAAGGTCTGTGTGAGAAACTTAGTTTATTCTTTACTTTTATGTTTCCAAATTCGTATTTTAGTCTCCCCAGAACCGAAACCAGACCAACTTTTCTATTACATCATATGCTGTCTTCTGGTATTGAGGCTTTAAACAAGAATAAGATGTGTTGCCTGTATCTTAAGTATCATACAAGGAATATGGGACTCTGTGGATAATTAATAGTTGAAAATGCAGAATCCTTGAGGAATGACTTGAAATTCTTCAGAAGCAATGAGACAACTTCTAAACAGCTGCTCTTTACCTTTTCTGCTCTAAGGGAAACAAAAGACCCCAGCAGCCACGCTGAAGGATAATGTAAATATTTAATCTGTGTTGGGTATCTGGTCAACATCTGCACAGATGTCTGCCTCTCCTTTTATTGGTTTATAGTCATCCTCTTTCTGTTTTAGATTATAAGCTCCCAGAGGGCCCTGGCAGTCTAATGATATCTGACAGCTCCCAGCACGGTAATGTTTTTTTTTTTTTTGGTTGTTGCTGTTGTTTGAACTTATGTTGATGGAAGAGCACACTCCTTCCATGCCCATGGTGGTGCTTTGCATCATCAAGAATAGGCAACTCCCTCTCAGACAAAAGACCATTTACAATGAAATGGAATGTGTTGATTTAAATTCTAAGGGCACTTCAGCCGGTACAATTGCTACAGATTCTGGTTTTCATCAATCTCTCCTGCTCAGAGCTTAGCTTTCTCTGAACCAATTCACCTATAGAAATTCCTGTGAATATTGGAAAATCCCCTTTTATACTTTCCTAGATGCTGAGTGGAATACTATAAAAGGCAAGAAGCAGGAAATTGGAGAAGCAAATATGAAAAAGAGCTGACATTTATAGAGTGTTTTGCTCGTAAGATTGCATTGGATGCTGACAACATTTCTGTGATGGGGGTGCTATAGGCATTATTCTTCCCATTTTTAAAAACATGCTTGTGATTTCATTGGTACAGGGAGCTCCTGGGGGAGGAAGTGCCTTCTGCCAATGCAGATCTATTCCTTATGTGCAATTTATTCATCAACACATTAGAAAGTTATTTGGGATGCTGAGAGAGTAAGTGGTGCTATAGCCAGTACGGGCCAAAGGTAGTCCTTAAATACAGGTCTTAATGACTCTGAGGCTGACCATCCACTATCCATGATGCTTTGCATTTTGATTTTGCAGATAAAGAAATTTAGATTGAGGAAACTTGACAGACTCACCCAGGGTCAGTAAATATCTGAGTCAGGATCTACGCCTAGGACTTCACAGAATTTATAAAATTCTTTGGAGTGTACTTACCAGTATGCACAGGAACTGTATGAACACAATTATAAAACACTCTTTATTTGAATAAAGAAAGATCTAAATAGTTGGAGGGATATTAGTTGCTCATAAGTAGGCCAAGCCAACATAATAAGAATGATATTACACTTATCCCTTCTATCTTGTGGGGGTTAGGGACATAGAGACCCCACAATCTGGAAAATCCAGGTAAAAGTTTTTGGCCCTCCCTTCATACCAGAGAAGAAGTCTGAATTTTTCTTTTTCTTTTATGGGGTGTTTACAATGCCTTATTGTAAAATTTGGATACATTTACAATATTAAAAGATAAAATATGCTGATATTTTACAATGCTATACATATATTTTACATATTTCTGAGTTTCTAAACTTTTTTCTGCATTGTATGCTGGCCTTTGCATGTCATCTGAGGCTCCTACAAAAGTCTCCCCAAAATCCCATTTAATTTCTTATGCCAATCCAACCATGATGGGGAAAATCATGATGTGGAAGTATTATCTAAATTAAGTTACTCATTCAGGGCCATGCTAATAAAACTACCAATGAATTACTAGAGCTAGTCAAAAATTATAACAAAATATATTTGGAGAAGCCAAAGATCAATAATCTTAAGGAAAATAATGAAAAAAGTGGGAAGGAGGGGGGCGCTAGCAATAGCATATCTCTAATTATATTACGGTGCAGTGATCATCAAAGCAACTTAGTACTGGTTAACACATAGGTAAATCAGTGGAACAGATTAGGCACATGATATCTAGAAGCAAATGGGCACTGTAGCTTACTGTTTAATAAACCCAAAGATACCAGCCATTGGGGTAAGAATTCACTCCTTTACAAAAACTATCTGGAAAACCCAAAGGCTGAGAAACTAGATATAGATCAACCCCTCATACCATATACCAAAATGAGCTTAGATATAAAGTTTGACATAATAAACTAGAGGGATTGGGAAGAGTTTATAATCAAACAATAGACAGATAGCAGAAGATAAAATGGGCAATTTTGATCACACAGCATTAAAGATTTTTTGCATAAATAAAATCAATATAGCTGAAATTAGAAAGAAAGCAGGTATCTGGGGGGGAAGAACTTTGAAACAATTTCTGTCATAAAGGCTTCATTTCCAATATTTACAGATAATGGAGTTATCAAAATTTATATAAGTATATAAATATATATTTTAAATATATAAATATATATTATATAAATATAAATAAATTTATAAGAATAAGAACTATTATACAAATCAAAAATAGCCAAAGAATATCATCAGGTAGTTTTTAGAGGAAGAAATCCAAGCTATCAATAATATACTAACAAATGATCCAAAAATCATTAATAATTATAGTAATGCAAATTAAAGCATGTCTACCATTCCATTTCTTGTCCATCAGCTCAGCAAAGTTGACCAAAAAGGGAAACAACAAATGTTGGAGGGGCTGTGGGAAAACAGGTACTTTAAATACCCTATTGGTAAAACTGTGGTCCTGCCATTCTGGGAAACACCTTGGAATTATACTCCCAAAGCCACTAAAGTGTGCATTTCCTTACTGAGCAGTATCACTAGTAGGTCTATACCTCAAAGAGATCAAGGAAGAGAAAAAAGGACGTATATATCTATATCTACATATATCTATATCTATATCTATCTATCTATCTATCTATCTATCTATCTATCTACATATATATAGCAGTAAGGCAAAATTCATGAATCCTTGAAGAGGACCACGGACATTCCTGAGTGGTTCAGAATCGTGAAGTATAAGGAATTCTCTAGGTAGAAGGCAGAGGATGTATCGCATTTATTTAGACTTCAGAGGACCATATCCAAGGACCAATGCCCCCAATTTGTAGTAGCAATAATATTCCAAAA
The DNA here is from genome assembly GCF_011100635.1 of Trichosurus vulpecula. Lineage (NCBI taxonomy): Eukaryota > Metazoa > Chordata > Mammalia > Diprotodontia > Phalangeridae > Trichosurus > Trichosurus vulpecula. The sequence continues at coordinate 41,910,726 of NC_050578.1, read as the reverse complement.
CCAGTAAGCCCACCTCACTGTAGTAACAAGGAAAGTATAACAAAATATTATAGCAAGGAACAAAGCCATACACTACCCTCCCCTCAATGCTAGGGCCTTCCTATAAAAGATCAGTCATGAATCCTAACTCTGTTGAGCACTCTCTCCTGCAGCTCTGCTGACTCCGAGTTCCTTGATCTCCACAAATCTCTCTTGTTCAGCACTCTCTGCTCTACAGTCTCTCTCTCTCAATGCTAGTTCTCCCTGTTGCCTCAATGTCTTCTTGATGTCTGCTTCTGAATCCTGCTGCATGCTGCTCCCAGTTCTGGGCTCTCTTTTTATACTGTCCTAGCCATCATCCGATTGATTAGAATTCAGCCCACATACCCTTGGCTCTGGTCTTAGCAACTCCCCTTAGGGCCCTAAGGGCTTCACGCCTCTCACAAACTAGCAAACTAGTTTGCTAACTAGCAAAAGGGTGTAAGCCTGGGGCCTCACATCTAGTTAGTGAAAGGGTGTGGGCCTGTCTCTAATCAGGCCTCCCTTTGTTGGCCCACCAGAAGCCTATTCAATGGGCAGGAAAGATCTTTCACTTACTGATTGTCTTTACAACATATGCACGCACACATATTTATAACAGTTCTTTTAGTGGTGTCAGAGGAGAGGAAATTGATAGAGTACCCATGAATTGGGGAATGGCTGAACAAATTATGGTATATGCATGTAATGGAATACTGTGGTACTTTATAAATGATGAAGGGGGTATTTTGACACTACTGTCTTTCCTAATGAGCAATGCTTTTACTTGTGGATTTAGATACGGACTGTATAAAAGGATTCTCTCCAACATCAGTGACTTCTCAAAGAAGAGGCATATTTGGTAGAGTTACATGATTTTGGATTAGCCATATCAACAGGATTGAACAGAAATATATATTCTTCCTTGGTCTCCCAGATTCCAGTCTCCTCCAAGCAGTTACTAAGGTGATCCTCCCAAGCTCTGAGAATTAAGAATAGCAACCTATTGGCTCTAGATTAAAATACAAACTCTTCTATTTCACATTTAAGGCCCCTTAAAATCTGACTCCACCCCACCAATTTGAGATCTATTTCAAACTTCCCCTTCAAGCCAAATTCAGCTACTTTTCACATATTTTTGAAAAACATTTCACATATTTTTGTTCGTTTCTGTGTGTTTAATATCACTAAGATACTCCTTTCTCCATTTGACTTTCTGGAATTACTAGCTTCCTCCCGAATTCAACTGCAATGTCACCTTTTACACGAGGCATATCTTCATCCCCTGGCTACTAGTGGCCACCCTCCCCAACTTACCTTGTATATTATTTTGTATATTATATATATGTTGTTTCCCCCAATAGAATGTAAGTACCCTGAAGGCAGAGGAAATTTTCTTTTTTGTCTTTGTGTCTCCAGAGCACAGTGTCTGGCAGCTAGAAGGCTCTTAAGCCTTGTTGATTGATTATACTAAATAGGCATAAGATACTTGAGTTGCCAAGAAATTTTTTTCCACTTTAATCATGTCCATGGATTGAAGAAGAATAGATCTCTGTTTTAGCCTTGGTGACAGCCTATTATATAAAAACTTCTAAGTGTTTATGAAGTGCTCATCTTGAAATTCTTGAGTAAGTCATCGGGAAGACAATTTATGGCAAACATATTTACTAGCCTATGTAGTAATATAAAATATGTATTCAATTCAGAGAATGAGAAAAGAAGTTTCAGGACATCTAGGGAGGAAGCTGGAATTTGTGCAGAAATACAAATTATAATTTTGTGCAACAGTTAAGTTGTTGTAAGACATTCAGTCTTTAAACTACGTACATGTTTAGCATTTCAGATCCAATAGAACCTAATTTAAAACAGATTCTTAGCCAGCTGTAAACTTGCCAGTCTGTGGTAAAGTTATACTGCCAGCATTTATGAATATATGTCTATGAACATATTATTTTTTGTTCAATTGTTCAGTCATGTCTGACTCTTCATGACTCTATGGACTGTATTATGCCAACACTCTCTATGGGGCTTTCTTGGCAAAGATACTGGAGTGGTTTGCCATTTCCTTCTCCAGTGGATCTCTTTTTGTCAGAACTTTCTTCTATGGCCTGTCCATCTTGGGCAACCCTACACAGCTTAGCTCATAGTTCATTGAGCTATGCAGTGATCCAGGAAGGGTTATACGCTTATACATAAATGTATGTTGTTTTTTCAGCCACCCTGGAGTCTTTGTGGCACCTTTTTAGAGCTTTCTTGACAAAGATACTGGAGTTCTTTTTGATTTCCTTCTCTAGCTCATTTTACAGTTGAGGAAATGGAGGCAAACAGGGTTAAATGACTTGCCTAATGTCACACAGTTAATAAGTGTCTGAGGCCACAAGTGTCTGACTCCAGGCTGGCACTCCATCCACTATGTCACTTAGATGTATATATTTACACATATGTACATACACACTTTTTATCAGTGATCTAATTATTTGATGTAGGTGTTTTGTTTTTTGTTGGCTAAATCTCAGTATATGTTCAGATTAGAAAACTACTCTTCAAGAAAAATATCTAACTCTGAGTGCCTTGTTTATTATTGTCTATAACTTTAAATGCTTTACAATGTGCAATGTTCCTTGCCTCTAGTCTCCTCCCTCTTCAGTTCATCATACACATAGCTTCCAGACTGATATGGCTAAAGCACATATAGGTCAGACCATGCTGCTCCTCCTTGCAAGTTTAGGCGTCTCTTTATTGTGTCTAGGATGAAAAAAGAAAAATGAAAACAGAATGGAACCTTTCTGGCATTTAAAAATCCTTTAAAATCTGCTTGCACTCTCTATTTCCAGACTTATTTCCTATCTACCTCCCTTCATAAATTCTATGTTCAAACTGAACAGGCCTTCTTTCTGTTCTTGTCCATGACATTCTATCTTTCTTTGCAACTTTTAGCAGGCAGCGTCTCCTGCTTGCAAGGCTTTCCCTTCTAAGCTTAGCTCAGGTCCTGCTTCCAGCTTGAGGCCTTTCCTGAGTCTTTCTCAGTCGTTTGAGACCCTTGCCAACAGCCACTTGAATTACTTTCTAATTCCTGTGTATATATTTTATATTTAGTTACATGTACATGTGTTGTTTCTCCCACTATAAGGTAAGTTACTTGAAGGCAAGAATGATTTCATTTTTGTCTTTGTATCTCTAGCATTTAGCATACTGCTGGGAATCCAGCAGGTTATTAATGTTTGTTGATGTGAATTATCTTATTAAATGAAACCCCTACCCCTGGGCGGAGTTTTGTTGTAAAGGAAAAAATGTTCTTTCAAATCTCATCCTCACTGAAAACAAGTTCATTGGTATTCTATTATTTACAATAAAATAATAATCATAAGATCATAGATTTATGGCTTAGAAGCCATCTAGTCTAATACTCCCATTTCACAGATGAGGAAACTGAGGTCCAGGGATGTTAAATGAATTTACTCAAAGTCACACACATAGAAAATCACAGAACAGAGGTTGAACCCAGGTTTTTCAATCCTAAAGCTTTCCACTGAATGGCGCTGTAACATAAAAGGGACTGTGGATTGATCCACTAAAATATTTTATAAATTATTCTTATGATTGTTGAATCCTGGGGTCAAGGAACATTGAAAAACAGCAAGTTATAATTTCGTCTGATAATATTTAGTTCTTCTTCCGAATGAATGCTGGCCTTTCTAGATCCACTGTTTGTTACCTATGTGATCCTAAGAAAGATACTTAACCTCTTTAGTTCCTCTGGTTCTCTCCCTGTATAATGAAGAGTGTGGAACAGATGAGTTCTTAGGTCTCCTTCTAGCTTTAAAACCTATGAAACTATGGTATAAATAATACATTGTTTTCCCTTATATTTTGACTAAAGCTTTCTGCTCCACCCTTTGTATCTTGGCATCGATTCTTTTCATTTTTCTATACTTGGACCTAGATCTTTGTCCCACCCAAAAGTTGCACGTGTATTGTCTCCCTCTGGGCCTGTCTTGCATATTACTCCCTCTCTTCCTGCCTTTGGGCCCCATTCACTAGTTGTTGGGTCATCTTCATAAAAACAAATCTGTCACTCCTTGTTGCTGCATATTCTCAGAATCCTTTTCCAATTTGGCTTCCCCTTCTCTGCACATCACTCATATGTACTTCTTTCTTCCTTCCACATGCCTACTTCCCTTTCCTATAGGTAAAACATTGGCTTATATAGGCAGGTCACCATTGAATTTGAGTTGGTTGTTTTCCATTGTAAAAAAAAAATAGAAAGGGTGGGATTACTTGTTAGTTTCCTTAAAGTTAAAAAAATTCAATATTCTCTCCACTTAATAAAGGAATAGACTTTTTCGGTAATAAAAAACAACAGCTATGAACAAAAATGCATCTTTGGGTTGAATCCAAACAGAGAAATAATATTTTTTTTCTGCAAAGGAAAATAATACAGCTATAAATGACCTTAAGAGTTCAAGCCGAATTTCACAGATTACTCCCTAAGGGTTATCACAAATATCATGTATTAGCTTTTATATTAGAGAGCTGTTGTTGCCTATTGGAAAGAGAACTGGGGTTTCATTTAGAAGAACTTGAATCCAGCCTTGCCTCCTTCAATATATGGAACCCATACTTACACATCTTCTTGACACCCATATCTTTAATATGCCAACAATAATGCCCTGCTTCTTCTCTACTCAATGGGACATTAAGGAAGGAACGATCCAAGAATCACGAAATATTTAACTTTTCTTCATCTCCTAGCAATCTCTAAAATAACAGGTTGGATTTTGCAGTCACTGAAATCTCATCCAGCTTTAACAACATGAAATCTCAGGGTGACCTTTTTAAAAGATATATATTTTTGTTAGCATCGTTATAAGTATAATATTTTCTTTTTCACATCTGAGTAGAAACCAGCCTTAGCAGAGGGTGAACTAATATATTAAAAGCACTTTGCAAACCTTAAAGTACATTATAAATGCTAGATATTTTAATTCTCTCCTCTCTCTAGGTAGGTGGGGAATTTTCAACATTATCACCTTAATCGATGGGGAAGGAGCAAAAAAAAAGCAATCTTGGGGAATTTGAGAGCCTTTTGAGGAGAAACTAAGATATTGGTTCCCAAAAAAGTTGACACTTAATGGGAAATGATGCAGGAGATTTGAGGAAAAGGGGATAATTGGCCATAAAGAAACTCAACCTTTTCCAGTCTGGTGTTGGTGTTGGAGGTCAACTTAAAAATGAAAGAAAAAAAGTTTGGAATTCTAATTGGGAATTCTGGGGAATGAGGCAAATTTGTTTGGATTTTGGGTATAGGAAATACAAGTCCCAGGAGACTCTGAGGCTAGAGCATAACTTAATGATACTGGATATCCCATATGGGATGAGTACCCAGAATGATCCATACTAGTAAGGTACTGTCATATTAACCAGTTAGTGGGAGTATATGCCTGGAGCTGGCAGGGGATGAGGAATTGGTAATAGGACTTGGTTTCTCCTAACTCCTTTCTCTTCCTCTCACCCCCTCTCTGGTGCCTGACATGGTGAGGAAATAATTTCCTACTTGTCTTTCAGTATTTCCAATGCTCATTGCCTTCCTTTTCATCACCTCTCAACTGTCATAGGGCTAAAGGGAAGGAAGGAGCTCCCTCAAACCCTATGTCAGAACCCTGGGGAAAACTCCCAGGGACCCCATTCCCAGGATAGGAAAGGTAGGAACAGTGAACATTTAGAGAAAAGATACTAAGTTCTGTTTTGGACATACTGAGTACTAGAGTTCTTGAATAAGGTGGGGAGACAGGTTTCAGTAAGAGCTAGTAGATGGAAGAAGTAGGAGAGGAAAAGATTTAAACTGAAGGGAAGTTAATTACCTAAGGAAGGGGCATTCCAGAAGACAAGGTGGAAGGGCTGGGTAGAGTTAGGATGAAACTTTGGATTGAGAGGGTTAAGGGGAGATGGAAATGAGGAATTGGGTGGTAAGGGGTGTTGAATAGGGTTTTGATGATGATCTACAAGAGTTTAGAATCACTGGGATATAAAGGGGATGACCAGGTGTGAATGTCCATCGTAAGGGAGGGGCACCTCTCCTCTCTTCTTAAAGGACAAGTGCAGCAGGAGACAGGAGACCTGAAGTTGAAGGGAGAGTGGCTGTTCTTTGCATTGATGCTCTCCACATTCCAATTGGGAAATTGGGCTGGCAGCAGGAAGTTGAAGATGCCTTGTGTTTGTACAGATGGAAGTGGTTGCTTTTGGGTAAAAGTAATATGCCTGGCTTGGCCCTTAGTTTCCTTACCTCAGGGAACATCTTGTACCAAGCAGGAGAAGGAAGGCTCAGAGCACTATCACAGCCATGATCTGAGGTCTTCATATGTGAGGAGATTGGCTATGAGGTGACAGTAGGGACTTGTAGACTCCCTAACAGCCTGTCTTCTGGGGACATGCTGGACCATAGAGCAGTCAGAGCACCCCCACCACTCTACCCCAATACCCCCTTTGCTGTTGACAATCACATTTGGTGACCTCACTGACCTGCCTGGCCCCAGGAATATATGTCTTCAGAAAGGCTTCTTAGTGGTAGGACTCTATATTTTAATTAGCCAGCAAATACACCTTTCCTTCTTTGAGACTTGTGAAAATATTTTCAAGGGGAGATGATAACAAAACTTTGAATGATGTCACCCAGTAAAGTTCTTAAAATATCCTAGGTAGGGGAAATGAGCCAGAGATGTGAGAAAATTTTCCCAAATGTATTCAGGTCTTTCATGCCATACAAAAAGCCCAGATATGGGGATTATATAACATACCATCAGAATCAAAGTCCTTGAAACTGTAAAAGTCAGTTTTCACTTCAGTTCAGTTCTATTGAGTTTAAAGCTGGTACTAATGACCCTCTGATAGCCCCAATGGTTTTCCCATAAAAGTTAAATACATTGAAATATTCAATATTTTAAATGAAAGTGTGGAGGAATTAACTTGGCCTATTTTTGTTTCTCATTTTGTTTTTCTACTTCTCGCTCATGGGAAGGGTAGGGGACAATAACAGGATTAGGAAAAATGGTGTTCATAAACACAAAAAGAATATAAAGCTGAGGGAAACTGAGGTCCAGACAGGAAAATCAAGCCTCTCTCTCCTGCCTACTCATTTTTCCTAGATGTCTGCTATGATGAAGTGGATTGGAGGCAGCATAGTGCATGGAAACACTCAAGATCATGAATCAAAGTTTGGTTTCAAATGCCATTTACTTGTGTGGCACTGAGCAATTGACTTAATGTCCCAAGGTCTCAGTTTCCCAATTTGTAAAATGAGAGTTGAATTTGATGACCTTTAAGGTTCCTTCTATCTCTAAATCTATCCTCTCACAATCTATGATCCAATAATTCTAACTAAAATTTCTCAATAGTTACCTACTCCTTCTGGGAATATATTCCTAGGGTCTATAAATTAAGGATGGGAATGCCATTTTTTCCTAGTTCTTGAGTATGATTCAAAGACATCATCTTCGGAATTCATTGTTAGACAAAACACGAAAAGCAAATACACTTCGGGGACTTTAAGTTTTCTTTTCTATTTTTTTAAATTTTCTCAGTCTTTGTTTTAAGGCATCTTCTGCCTATGTTCCCCCTGACCAATGTAAGAGCATCAATGCAAAAAAAAAAAAAACAAAAACAAAAACAAAGCATGTATCCATAGACAAAATAGTGCAGGAAAAGGGTAAGGATAGGGACTGAACCTCCGATTTTATTGGAGGAAAGGAACTCCCAATAAGGGGAACTCCCTTTTCTGCAAACCCCCTTCCCTCAAACATACACTCCATTCTCTCAATTATCTTCAGTTTCTCCTTATCTACTGCCTCTTTTTCTGTTATCCACAAACGTGCCATTCTTGACTACCCATTATTTTTCACCATATCCAATCTTGCCAAATCCTGTCACTTCTGCCTCTGCAATATCTCTGCTGTATGCTTCCTCTGTCTTCTGATACTGTCACCACCTTCGTTCAGTCCCTTATCACTTCATTCCAGGACTAGCGTAATAAGACTATGGTTGGTCTCCTTACCTCAGGTCTCTCTCTTTCAGTTCATCTTCAACTTAGCTATCCAAGTGACATCCCTAAAGTACAGGTCTCCTTATGTTATCCTCCTATTCAATAACGAACTCCAGGATCAAAAAAAAATCCTAATTTTGGCTCTTGGGCATCCCCTCACCCTGCCATGGTCCGATAATCATAATCTGTACTTGAAAGAGATCCTACTTTCTTTCCCATACTCTTCAAGGGTTCAAATTGGGTGCTCTGGGAATGCTTCCCTTCTCCACCTGAAAATGGGTGCCTTCTGTCCCATTGTTTCCTTTCCCAGATTCCCATTCAATGGTATGCTTTTGCTCTCAGGTGTAAGAATTCCCAGAGACAGGTCTGGGTCCATTTCCTTTTCTGCTCATAAATTCTCTAGATTGTACCTTTTGTGCTATGCATAATATTCATTGTGTGCATTATATATATGTACATATATGTGTCATTATTGGAAATATGCTGTAGCCTACTTATTCTACCCAGTTCTCTTTGTGTCATTCATATTTTGATTCAGAAATTGTGGTATTCTATGGTTTGCAGCCGAAGAGCACATTCAATAAAAAGTTGGAAAAAAATGTATTTGTGTTTCAGGGATCAGTTTGCGATCATTCTACCATCAAGGGAATTGATCTCTCTTCCATTTGGATCCTGTACAGAATATATTCCATGACAGTGGTGAGCATCTTCAGCGTGCTGTGCATTCAGACCCTCATTACCTTATCGTTGCTGACGTTCATTCTTTATTTTCAAAGAGGACTAATGACATCACAGGTGATGTCTTGACTAGTGAGTGAATTAGATTTAGGTGAGACAGAGTTGCACAAAGTCCTAAGACAAAAGTCAAAGTGACTGGGTGATGTCACAGGTTGTAGTGGATAACCTTGGTGTCTGTGATGCCTGAGCAAGAATCATAGCAGTAGCCTCCTGGTCCCAGTCTCTGCCTCCAGTCTCTCCTCTCTTTGGTCTCTCCTCTACAGAGCTATAAATGTAATCTTCCTAAAGAGCAGGTCCAGCCATGTCAACTTGCTATTCAGTAAGCTCCAGTGACTTCCTATTTCCTGTGGGATCACATGAAAATAAAATCCCTGTTTGGCATTCAGGTCTCTCCACAATCTACCCTCCTTCTTACCTCTCTGGTTTCCTGACACCTTACACCCGCATCCCCACGTACTCAGCAATTCAATGATACTAGCCTCTTGGTATTTCTCACATAAGATATATCTCCCAACTCCATGCATTTTCACTGGCTGTGTAGCCCACCTCCAGAATTCCTTCATTCTCTCTCTCTCTCTCTCTCTCTCTCTCTCTCTCTCTCTCCCCGCCCCCCCCCCCCCCCCCCCCCCCGTTTCTCTCATTTCTGCCTCCTGCTTCTTCCTTGGCTTCCTTCCAGTGCCAGCTAAAATCTAAGAAGCTCTTCCTGATTTCCCTTAATCTTACTAACTTCCCTCTGAGATTATCTTCAATTTCTCTTGTATATATCTTGTTGATATATAATATTTGCCTATTATTTTCTTCATTAGATTCTGAGCTTCTTGAGAGCAGGGACTGTTTTTGCCCTTTTTTTAGAGGCCTGGCTTTTAGCACAGTGATTGCCATATAGTAGGTGCTTAAAGATACTGGTTGACTTTACTTTTATGCATTTATTGATATATATTTTTAAAAAAATATTTTCAATTTTAGCTCCACATTCTCTTCATATGTCCATCCCCTCTCTCATCTATTGAGAAGGCAATGAATACAACGTCTATTATACATATTAAGTCATGAAAACATTTCTGCATTAGCCATATTCTGAAGGGGAAAAAAGCTAGAACAATAAAAGAACAATTTTTCAGGCTGCACTCTGAGTCCTTCAATTCTCTGTCTCAAGGTAAATAACATTTTGCATCATGAGTCCTTTGGAGTTATGGTGGACCACTCTATTGGTCAGTTACTAAATCTTTCACAGTGGAGTGGTTCTGCTCACGTCATTTTGTAGCAGTTCATACACATCTTCCTGGGTTTCTCTAAAATCAGTTGATTAGTATTGTTAATCAGGAAATTGTTGAATAAAACTACTTTATTTACTGTATCTACTCAGGAATTTTCAATGAATAAAACATATGAGGGACTTCTTATTGGAGGTGGGTTCTTAAGGCTGTGTTTCATTCCACCCAGGCTTCTATTCTCTATGTCAGTTGTTGAATATGAAAATGTTTTGTTATAGAAAAGGATTGCTAACTCACTTTCTATATGCACATTTATCAAAATACACTTGATTCAAGATGTACTTGTACATTATTCTCGAAAGATTTTATACAGAGGAAAAAATTAGGCAGGCATATAGATTGGCACTTACTGATGTCTACTCAATTGCCTTTTTGGTATTAAAAAACAATTTCTGTGCTTTTTTACAATTATTGAGTAGCTTCCCTTCTTTCAAATAGCCTGAAAAAATCCACCCTTCAGTGCTTTCAAAATATTTTTACCTCTAGGACCGACTTCCTCTGTGTTTACTTTTTTTTTGAGCCAGTCATACTTCCCTTTTTTTCATTTTTCTTAGCACTATCACCACTTCCTTTAATAGCATATCAAGGACACAGTTGTAAAACTCTGAATCTGATATTTTTATTGTTGAAGAAAATAGTGCACTATGGGAATGCTGGCAGATATATTCCGTGTGTGTGTGTGTGTGTGTGTGTGTGTGCGTGCGCGTGCGTGTGTGTGCGTGTGTGTTTCTGCTTCTAGTTTCTTCTATAAATGCCATTAGGATGATTTGGCTTAGTTGAGTCTCGTTGCAGGCTTTCTTCAGACTTATTTCCCTTCTGGTTCTCTTGACTATTTAATGAGGCAGTACTGATCATAAACTTCCATCTTCCTCCTCCATAAAGTTTGCAAATGAGTCCATGCTCTCAACTGGCATTGCCTTGATTTGCAATGTTTCTTTCTCCATGGGGTAAGATTAAAGGTTTTGGGTTTTTTTCCGATGAAGTTTTGGAGTTATTTTGGCATTCTCACTGTGATGATTGCTTTACGTCTCTCAACCTTGTGGATTGGATTAGGGTGATCTTTACTGAAATCTTGTCCTTTATCCATTTACCATTTATAAAGTATCAATAACTCATTTGTATAAGTCAGTCTGGAGCTTCTATAGTTGTGCCATGAATTTTCTTGTATTTCCTCCTAAATTCCTATTGATTTTCACCTTTAATCTAAAGGTTTGATGGTATGAAACACAGGTGATTTTAGTATGACTCTCACATTAATTTCATTTTTTTTTGTGATGTGGTTGAGTCCTCACATTGGCCAGTGCCTTTGACTCTTCTTAAAGAAAGCACTCCTTCTGTATGGATACAAGGTGTAGGTATAAGACTTCTACAAGTCTTCGGACTCTTTTCTTTCTTTATCCAATCCATATTTTTCAACTTATTTTTTGTTTTCCTCCCCTTTCTCCTTAAAGTCAAAAAATATTGATGGATATGTTTTAGAATATCTTACAGAATTCATATTTAAACTTCTCTATGACTATTCAGTGCTACAGATGTCTATGTATAATTTGTAATTAGATTCGTGGTGATCTTATCATTTATGTTCATCTCAATCACTATAAGGCAAGATGGCCGAGTGTCTCAAGAAATGAAAACACTTGTCATTCAAAAAAAATTATTAAGTCTATCTATATACATTGTTCTAATCATGGAGAATACAAACACAAGCACAAAAATAGGTAGTCTTTGTAGTCAAGGAGTTTTCATTCTACTAGAATTTCTAGATTTATATGTATACACTTATAAATATGTATTTAGGCATCTTCCCAGCTCCTAGGGCAGCAGTGGGGAACTTGCAGCCTCCAGGTCACATGTGGCCCTCTAGGTCTTCAAGTGTGACCCTTTGACCAAGTCCAAACTTCCCAGAACAAATCCCCTTAATAAAAGGACCTAGGACCTAGGGAATAGAGAGGTACAAAGATTCCAGGAAGAGAAAATGTCTTCAAAATATATGTTCCAGGAGGAACCCACCAATTAGAGCAGTGTGTTGCAGAATGGAGGGATCTCCAGGGTAAGAAGCCTGTACACAAATGTTAAGGCAAATTGAAAACTACTTCACCAGTTTTTTTTTTCCTCTCACAGTTAAATTAATGTTAATAGGTGGTCCAAAATTGTGTGATTCTTGGCAACCTCTGTGTCCTTTCCTGTTATTTTTTCATCTTAACTAAAGAAATAGCCCTGAGGGACATTTTAGTTTTCCATGTTTTATGAGTTATCATGACCAAATCATTCAGTGATCACCTCACTGCTGGTGAGTCTCTATATCAGTTGTAGCAAGCACAGTCTATAACTTAGATTGCACTTGAAGACTTTAGAGATTGATAGAACCTCCCAGCACTTGTGATGAAGAATCACAAGAGGTGCAAAGTGATGGTCTCAAAACAATAATTAACTTTATGCAGCAATAAACTCTCTTCCTAACCATGTGGGCAGAAGAAAAGTGACTGGCCAAGCTTGGTTGCTGTTTGGGGAGCAAAAGAGGAAGTGATATGAGCCAACGCATTTGACAATGAGAGAAAGACAGGGCAGCATGCATGGTGATGCCAGAAAAGAGTATTCACTCTTTTTCTCAAGTCTAAGTTAGCTGAGGAGAAAAGCATCTTGAAATCCCTGCCTGCCACAGCATGGCTAGATTGAGGCAAGCCTTGGCTATGGGAACAGCTGTCTTTTCTTGACTCCAAATCTCCATCATTAAGAAGGATATAAGAGATCATGGGACCAGAGTTCCTGGTCTTGCTGGATATGTGAGTTAAACATTGGAAATTAACCTATGTTGTGCTGTTCTATACTGCTTTGCCCACTCAAAGGACTGAAATGTGAATTTCCTAGAATTAATGGGCCTAAAGCAACTTCTCTAGTACTACCTAGGGACTTGGAGGGCTTAGGGAGCAGCAAGTGGGCAAGTATTTGATAGATGTTTTATTATACATTGTTTCCTCATTGTTGGGTATCATTCATTTGCTTATGGATACACCACTGAGAACGAATGAAACTATATACAATTAGGAATGTTTATCTATTTCAGTGGGAACTTGACTCCATTCTGGCAAGGTCAAATGAGACATAAGTTCAAGGAAGAGGGAGTGTTTGCCAGAGGTATGGGCTTGAGAAGTTTGATTGCTTGTTGGGTAAATTGGCAGTAATACACACCAAATACATATATTGAGATGGCATTACATTGCAAAGAGATGAATGAGCTGGAGGACAGAATATTACTGAACCTCTGAGGACTGTGGTATAGAAAGCTGTCCATCTCCGCCTCCTTAGCATTATTGGGGTGGGTGCACAGGACTGCCAGTGGGAACATGGGACTTCCCAGAATCATCACCTTCCTGTTCAATAGCATCAAGATATTGGCTAGCAACACAACCTGGTGGTCAAATTTTAAAAGTGACTAAGAATTTCATCCGAGTAAAAATTAGTAATAAAAAAGTTAACCACATATTCTCAGACTCAACCCTCACCTCCATTTTGATCTACATTTTACATATTACATTATAGCTATGGTTTGCTCAGCAAGTTTCATGCAGCTTTTGGCTAAAAGCGATGCTATTTTGACCACAATATAACAAATGATTCAACAAGCATTTATTGATCCTCTGTTATGATCCACGCTAGACATATAAAGAAAAAGTAAAAATAGTCTCTATCCATAAGGAGTTTATATTTTATTGGATCTAATCTAAAATTTTAATTAGAAGAAGGATAAAAATCATAATATAATAATAATTATAACAAAATTAAGGATAATAATAATAGCTAGTATTTATGGAGTATCTATTATGTGCCAAGTACTGTGATAATTGCTATACAGATATCTCATTAGGTCCCCACAATAACCTTGGGAGGTAGGTGTTATTATTAACACTATTTTACAATTGAGAAAACTGAGGCAAAAGGTTAAGTGCCTTGCCCAAGGTCACACAATAAGTATCTGAGGCTGGATTTGAACTCAGGTCTTCCCAACTCCAGGTCCAACACTCATTCATTGCACCATTTATCTCTAAGAAATCAGAAAAAAAAGCTATAAAAAGAGAGAAAAATTTCCCTTACATAAATTTATTTTTCACTGGTTTATTTTGAAAAACACAATGGTCCAGGTGGTCATGGCCAGTATATGTCTTTTTATTCTTTACTTGAGATCACACTAGAAAAGAAAAGAAAAGAAAAGAAAATTCAAATCAGCAAATAGTCATTGAGTACCTGTTGAGTACTATTGAAAGTGTTTGCTAGAGTCCCACTCCCTCTTCAGTCTCCTACCCATTCCTTTTTATTGATGATAAAATGAAAGGACTGGAATCTTTTCACATCAAGTAGGGGAAAAGTCAATATATTTTAAATGAATGTTATTAATATCATTCATTATTAAATTAAAACAGGAAAGTATTCAGCTCATCAGATCACTGAATAGTGTGGGAGGAATTGTGATCAGCAATGATGGAACAAGTGTATTCAGGAAGACACCAGTTACATGCACCTAGATGCCCTGAGATCTATGCATGCACCCCCTCATGGAGAGTTGGGGGGAGAGACACTTTTCCAGTTTGTACTTTCACTAGCAGGCTAGGTTCCAGAGGCTCACTGACTATCCCTCTTCTCAGGGGTTTGTGGAGGAGGGTAATGCTGAGAGGATGAGTTTTCTAACACTGTCACTCAAACCTACTGATGGATCCCCATGATTAAACATCCTGTTCACCTCAGTAAGCTTTTATGAAAGTATATTTACTAAATATATTTACTAAAATAATAGTTACAAAAAGACGACTGTCTGTTTTATAGTGGGCACAATCTCCTTCTGCTGCCAATGTAGCCTGAGGTGAGTGGGCTGAAATATAAAGTTCAGTGGTAATGAGATATATGTGGAAAGAAGTCTGGCAGCAGTAGCGTACTTCTCAAATCATGCCCCCAAAAGTCCTTTCCTACCTTTCTTCCTTTGTGGCATTTACATGGAGTTTCCTTTAGGGCTCTACTGGGCACCAAGGATCAGTCCATAGTTAGCACTTCTCTCCATCATGTGGGGTCACAATCCATCCTCCTGTGATTGTCTCTTCAGATGCATCTGTAGACACTTTCTTCCGTCGCTGCCCACTACCACTCCAGTGGCCTCTACAAGCACCTCAAAATTCTAGATGGGACTTCTGTCTCTCCCAAACTCACATGGTTGCCTGTACATTCCCCTCTCATTTACCCAGTATTGGGAAAGAACAAACACAAAAGAAACAAAAATTCCGTATGCTTACAGATGCCTAGATGTTCAAATCTGGCCTCGGACCATTAACTATGCAATCCTGAGCAAATCCCTTAACCCCTGTTTGCCTCAGTTTCCTCAACTGTAAAATAGGGACAATAATAGTATCTACCTCCCCAGGTTGTTACAAGGATCAAGTGAGATAATATTTGCAAACAGAGATTAGCACAAGGCCTAACACATGTGTTTTTAAAATGCTTATTCCCTGCTCTCTTTTCAATAATACGCAAGCAGCTATGTACAAATAAGATGTACTCATAATTAATTGGATATAGATTCATGGAAAAAGTATTAGCATTGGGGGCCATCTCCAGTTGTTCTGATTGATCTATGTCTTGCCACCGGACCCAGATGGCTCCAGAGGAGAAAGTGAGGCTGGTGACCTTGCACTTAAATCCAATTCACTTGCAATTCATGGCATCACCTTCCTAATGTCATGGTCCTTTTCAAGAATGAAGGACAAACAGCAATAATAACTACAAGCATTAAGGGGGAATCCCACCTTGCAGAAGGTGGGATTTCAGCTGAGGCTGGAAGGAAGCTGGAGATGCCAGGAGGCAGAGATGAAGAGGTAGAGAATTATAGGCATTGAGGACAGGCAATGAAAATGCATGGAGTTGGGAATGGAATGTCTTGTGTGAGGAATAGCAAGAAAGTCATTGCTGTTGAAGCATAGACTATGTCAAGTGGACTAAGGCTTAAGAAGACTGAAAAGGTGGGAGGAGAACAAGCTATGAAGGACTTTAAAAGCTAACCGAGAATTTTATATTTTATCCTGTAGGAAATTAGGAGTCACTGGAATTTATTAACCAGAGGGAGGTGACTGAGTGAGAACATGATCAGACCTGCTCTTTAGATAACTAAGTAGAAGATGGATTGGGGAAAGAATAGACTGGAGGCAGGGAGACCATACAGAAGGATATCGTGATAATGCAGATGTGAGCTTCACTGAGATATAAGGGATATAAATATTAACCCCATTGAGGCAAAACAGGCAGCTAGGTGGGACAGTGGATAGACCACAGGGCCTGGAGTCAGGAAGATTAATTTTCCTGAGTTCAAATCTTGCCTCAGACACTTACTATCTGTGTGACCCTGGGCAAGTCACTTAACCCTGTTTGTCTCAGTTTCTTCATTTGTAAAACTAGTCAATTCAGTATCTTTGACAAGAAAACAACAAAAGGGATTAAGAAGACTTAGATGCCACTGAAAGGACTGAACAGTAGCAATAATAGATGAGGAAACAGTTTAGGAGAAGTCAAGTGATCCACCTGTAGTTTCACAGGTGTGTCTGAGGCAGGATTTGGAGACAGACCTTCCTGGCTCTGGGTCCCACATTTCATGCATTATGCCATGGCCTCTAGAAGTTGCCTCTAGTAAGGCCTAAATAAAAGCATCTGTTTATGGAACATTTATTGGATGACACAGATAGGAATCATACAGAATAGGAGTTCTAAATGGATTGTGAAATGAATTGTTGGATGGGGTACTGACATCTCTGAAGATCTCTGAAGATCCCAGATCCATTGAAAGATTGTTCTAAAAAGCCCTTTATCTGTCATTGTTTGCTACAATAAAACTTTCTCAAGGGTTACCTTTATATCTCCGTGGGTGTCCCTCCTTCCTTCCTCAGTGCACACACACACAAACTCATACGCATTCAGAACCCATGGGATAATAAAAATTACTAAAATTTATATAGCATTTTAATGTTTGCAAAGGATCTTTTGTGCATTATCTCATTTGATTATCTCAAAACTCTGAGATGTAAGGGCTATGACCATTTTACAGATGAGGCAAAATGGCACAGTGGGTAGACATTGGATGGATAGAGATTGGATTTCACAATCCACCTGGCTGCCTCTCCTGGAACTAAGAAGACCTGAGTTCAAATTCATCTTGGTGTCTTTTGACATGTGAAAGCAAATTCTTTGTATTGTGGAATTATAAGAATACCAGCGTTTCCTTGAAATTCTATGGAGTTGGTCAGATTTAATGGTCTTATAGTACAAGAAGTGATTGTTCTTTTGCCATCTTATAACAGCACAAACCATGAAAGAGGAAGGTTAAATTAGTTGCTGAAGTGTTTTTCCTTCCTTCTAGTGGGCTAAATTCCCTTTACTATTAGTCTGATTGCAGAGACACCTGTTTTGTATTAACCACACCCATCATTTTATTGGTTCAAGCCACCCTGCTCTGCTTCACCCTTCTTCCCATTTGCACTCCCACATTAGGGAACTCTGCCTGTGTGCTTTTCATTCTGGATCTGGGGCTTTGCACACAGTTCCTAGTTTCATTAGTAGTTCATTCTAAATTGTGCAATTAGAAAGAATTCCTTTGAGGATAATAGGCAATAACTGGTTTCTTTGTACTTGGTGCTTGCTAGGAAAGCATGCAAAGATGACTTTTAACTAAGCCTAAGATGGGAACTGAGCCCAAGAAGAGAAACCCCCAGTAAATTTTGGATATTATGGCATCAGAAGAACACAAGATATAGTTGGTGGGAATTCTCTCAGTGTTGATTAAATAGGATAGGGACTGAGCCTTTGATTTTATTAATACAAAGAAGTCCTAGAGAAGGAAACTTCCTCTGCTCATTCAGGCTAGCATCTTGTCTTCCATATATAGACTTAGAATTGCATAAGGCACTGAAGGTGAGGTTAATTGCTGCAGGGGTGGGGAACCTGTAGCCTCGAGGCCACATAGGATCCTCTAGGTCCTCAAGTGCAGTCCTTTGACTAAATCCAAACTACACAGAACATCTTTTGTTCCCCTGGCTTAGGGTAACATAGTATATATGTAGTAGGTAGGACTTGAACTTCCAGTCTTTGAGGGCAGCTCTCTAGTATACCACCCTGCATATCATTGATAAAATGTTATTTAAACTTTCAAGTCAATAAGCATTTATTAAGGTCCTTACTGTGCGCTAGGTACTGGGCTATATGCTGAAAATAGAACTATAAGGAGATAGAAAGACATTCTCTGTTTTCAAGGAGCTTACATTCTAGTGGGGATGGGGTGGCAGGGGGAGGGGAGGCAAGACATAAAAGGCAACTGAAAGGAGAGGAGAAGGAAAGCACGTACCTGTCTGCGATGGGGATGGGGAGAGGATAGTGACAAGAATGGATCCCAGATGGGAAAGAAGACATTGTTGGATCTGGTTCTCTTCTTAAAATGGAGGTTCTGAGAGGAACCAGTCAACCAGAAGAAGGGGCCACAGGGGCAGAGTATACTTCCAATGAGAGAAGTCCAGGGGAAGAGGGGACTTCCAGGGTGAGAAGGCTGCTGTGGCATGGCAGAGAAAGTCCAGAGACTCAGCGGAGTAGAGCCCAGATAGGAGGGAAGACATGACTGGCTTATATTTTTCTTTAAGACTGAGAAACTCTCATGGACTCTTTTATGTTCCATGAGAAGGCAGTTGCAATGGTGCTTGTCTGGTCTAGTGACCATGTTGTACAATAGAGAGGACTGAGTCAAGAACCCGGAAGCCTGAATTCCAGTCCTGGTTCTGACACTAACTGTGTACAAGTCAAGTTTGTTCACCATAAAATATTTGGGGGTTGGATTAAATCATTTCTAAGATCATGTCTAGATCTAGCCTTGTAGGATTAGATGGTCTATGGGTCAATGATTTCAAGTCACTATTCTTCTCTCTCCTTTCCAATTACATATTGTGCTTGATTTCTATCCTTCAGATCAATAGTAATCCTGATAGGCCCTTATAAATGAATTTTAAGTCAATTCCAACATTCTTAAAGTTTTCAATTAATGTACCTGAGAAAATGCTTTAAAAATAGATTTGAGAGTAAAAGTGTTCATTAATTTAGGTTAGGTAATTTTCTACAGCTACATAGTGGGTCAGTGCCCAATAACTAGGTACTTATTAGAGGTAAAGAGACAACATAGCATAGTGGATTGCATATGGAATTTTAAATCAGGAAAATCTGTGTTCAAATCCTGCCTTTGTGACCCTGGGAAAAATCAATTAACTTCTCTGGACTTTAGTTTCCCCATCTGTAAAATGGAAATAATAAAAATACCTGCCTCACAAATTTCTTGAGAGGTTGAAAAAGGATAATATAAGTAAAGTGCTTTGGAGATCTTATAAAGCTGTATAAATGTGAGCTATTAAAAAAATCTTCAGAACCACTTCCTAAGGAACTCTCAGTTGTGTGTCCAGGAGTGGTGATGCTGATCAATTGATATTGATCCATTATTACCTGATTTCTTACTAGCTTGATTTAATTTCACAAATATTTAAGTGCATATTATCTCCAGGACACTTTGCTATGCTTGGTAATATTATTTTTTTTCTGTTTTATCACTAAGTAGAATGTCTTAACAATGGAAATGGTAAAAGAGAAATGGCTATTAGGAAGTTGATACCTAAGATAAGTGAGGAGATAGTAACAGAGCACTTAGTTTCCTTCCAGGAATTCTGGTCACCTAGAATTCATTCACTTAGAAGAACTGCATCCTGAAGTTCTAAAAGAGCTGGCAAATGAGTTGGCTGAGGCACTGTCAATAATATTTGAAAGATAGTGAAAGGTGGGAGAGGAACTACAAGATTGAAGATGAGCAAATATTCTGATTTTGAAAAAAAAAAAAGGACAAAAAACATCTGCATGCTGTAGGACAATGAGCTTGCTTTCAATTCCTGATAAAATTCTTGAAAGGAACATTAAAGGGATGGTTGGACAATATCTAGAAAGGGAAGCAACAATTACAAAGAGCCAGCATGGCTTCATTAAGAACAAGTGTGCCAGAATGCTCCCCATTTTCTTTTCTTTCCTTTTCTTTCCTTTCCTTTTCTTTTCTTTTCTTTCCTTTCCTTTTCTTTTCTTTTCTTTTCTTTTCTTTTCTTTTCTTTTCTTTTCTTTTCTTTTCTTTTCTTTTCTTTTCTTTTCATTTTCTTTCTTTCTTTTTTACAGGTATATCAAATTAGTAAGTGAAAGGATGCCTGCAGATATAGTTTACCTGAATTTTAGCAAAGCTTTTTTTTAACTTAATATTTTATTTTTTTCCAAATTACATATAAAAACAATTTTTACCATTTAAAAATTTTTTAGTTCCAAATTCTCTCCCTCCTGCTCTCCCCTTCCCCCCCTCATTGAGAAGGCCAGCTACTTGATATAGGTTATGCATGTGCAGCCATGCAAAACTAATTTGCATGTTAGCCATGTTGTGAAAGAAAACAGACAAAAAAAACCAAGAGAAACAAAGAAAGTAAAAAAAAAAGTTTGCTTCAATATGCATTCAGACTTCATTAGTTCTTTCTCTGGAGATGGATAGCAGTTTCATCATAAGTCCTTCAGAACTGACTGGGATCATTGTATTGCTAAGCCATTCACAGTTCATTGTATAATATTACTGTTACTATGCACAGTATTCTCCTGATTCTGCTCATTTCACTATGCATCAACTCATGTAAGTCTTTCCAGGTTTTCCTGAAGTCATCCTGCTTGTCATTTCTTATAGCACAATAGTATTTCATTACAATCATATAGCACAACTTGTTCAGCCATTCCTCAATTAATGGCATCCCTTCAATTTCCAATTCTTGACTACCAGAAAAACAGGTGCTATATATATTTTGTACAAATAGGATCTATTCCCTTTTTTCCATCTCTTTGGGATACAGACCTAGGAATGCTATTGTTGGATCAAAGCATACGCAGTTTTATAGCCCTTTGGGCATAGTCCCAAATGGACCTACAGAATGGTTGAGTCAGTATACAACTTCACCAACAATGCATGTGTCTCAGTTTTCCCACATTCCCTCCACCATTTGCCATTTTCCTTTTCTGTCATGTTAATCCATCTGATCAGTATGTGGTGGTAGCTCAGAGATGTTTTAATTTGAGTTTCCCGAATCAATAGTGATTTAGACCATTTTTTCATATGTGTATAGATAGCTTTGATTACTTTGTGTAAAAACTTTCTTTTCATATCCTATGACCATTTATCAAATAAGGAATGTCTCTTATTTCTATTAATTTGACTCAGTTTTCTACATATTTGAGAAATGAGGTCCTTATCAGAGACTTGCTATAAAATATTTTTCACAGCTATGATTATTACTATGTATTTCCATCCATCTTATTTTCTCCTGTTTATCCTACTCTCTGTTCAAGCTGCCCATTCTCAAAAGTTTTTTGGATCTGACTTTCACCTCCCCCAATCCACCCTCCCTTCTGTCAGCCCCACCCCTCCTCCCTTTTCCCTCTTACTTTCCTGTAGGGTAAGATAGATTTCTAAATGCAACTCAGTGAGTAAGTTATTCCCTCTTTGAGTCAATTCCACATGCCCCACCCCTCTCTAATTTTCTCTGTCTTCCCCTTGTTTTAGCAAAGCTTTTAACAAAATATCTCATACCATTCTCTAGGATAAGACAGACAGGTATGGAATAGAAGCTAATATAAATGGATGAATTCAGAATTTATTGAATGGCTGCACTCAAAAAAGCAGTTGGTAATAGTTCGGTATCATTGTAGCAGGAGGTCTCCAGTGGAATATCCCAGTAATGTGTACTTGACCTTGTGCTGTTTACTATTTTTGTCTTGACTTGGATAAAGGCATGGATGGTATGCTCTTCAAATTTGCAGATAACACCAAGTTGGGGGTGATAGCTCACACATTGGATGAAAGTGTCAGGATCCAAATGATCTTTGCAGGTTACAGTATTTGACCGAATCTAATAAGAAGAAATTCATTAGGGATAAATATAAAACCTTGAACTTGAAGCAAAAAAAAAAATCAGCTCTTTGACAACAGAGATAGAAGCATGGATAGATAACAGCTTTTCTGAGAAGTTATCTGCGGATATTGGTAGGCGGCAAGTCCCAAATGAGGCCGCACTGTGATACGGCTTCCAAAAATGCCAACACAATCTTTACCTAGCCAGTTAGGTCACTCAGTGGATAGAGTGCTGGGCCTGGACTCAGGAAGATCTGAATTCGAATATGACTTAAGACACTTACTAGCTATGTTATCCTGGGCAAGTCATTTTAACATTATCTGCCTCACTGAAAAATGGGGCTAATAATAGCACCTGCCTCCCAGGGTTGTTGTAAGAATCAAATGAGTTTTCTTTGTAATACACTTAGCACAGTGCCTGATATATAGTAGGGGGTTAATAAATGTTAATTCCCTTCCTTCCTTCCGTCCTTCCTTTTTACCTTCCTCCCTTCCTTCCTCTTTCCTTTCTTACTTTCCTTCCTTCCTTCCTTGCTTCCTTCCTTCCTTCCTTCTTTTCTTTTCCTTCCATCCTTCCTTCCTTCCTTCCTTCCTTCTTTTCTTCTTTCCTTCCATCCTTCCTTCCTTCCTTCCTTCCTTCCTTCCTTCCTTCCTTCCTTCTTTCCTTCCTTCCTTCCTTCCTTTCTTCCTTCCTTTGCCTGAATTAGGCAAAATGAAGAAATTCAGAAATGAAGAAATAGTAGTCTCAGAATACTCTGTCCTTTTCAGGTCTCATCTGCCATATTTCATTCAGTTATGAGTAAAATGGTTTAAGATGAATGGATACACAGGTGGAGAATGTTTTGAGGAGAGCAACCAGAATGGTGTAGGACCTTGAATTGACAACATAAGAAATGGTTGAAGGAACTGGATATATTGAGAATGGAGAAAAGAGAACTCAGGGGGTCATAATAGCAGAGTTGAACTATCTGAAAGGCTATCATATGGGACAGGTATTTGATTTCCTCCATTTGCCTTTAGAGGACAGAACCAGAAACAATAAGTCAAAGTTACAAAGAGGCTAATTTATGTCATTTCAGGATACAGGTACAAACTAGTAGAGGTGTCCATAAGTAGAATGTCTTATCTCAAGGTGACAATTCCCCCACCTTAGGAGTCTTCAAAAAGAGGACAAATGGCTACTTGTCAGGCAAGTCGTAGCAAGGATTTCTTCACACTGGTTTACCACTGAGATCTCTTCCAATTCCAAAATTCTGCGATTCTATGATACAAAGATGAACTAAGACATTGTCCCTTCCCAAGGAGTTTACAATTTAACAGAGAAAATGAGACAGCTAGGGGCAGCTAGGTGGCATAGCAGAGAGAGCACTAGGCTTAGAATCAGGAAGATTCATCTTCCTGAGTTCAAATCCAGCGTCAGATACTTCCTAGCTATGTGACCTTGGGCAAGTCACTTAACCCTACTTTGGCTCAGTTCCTCATCTATAAAACCAGCAAGAGAAGAAAGTGGCTAACCACTCCAGTATATTTGCCAAGAACATCCCCAAAAATGGGGTCTTGAAGAGTTGATAACAGCAACAGAGAAAATGAGGCATGAATGCACATAACTGTAATTTAAATTAGACTGTAAGTACATGAATCATGCACTAATTTTATCAGGAGAAATTTGAACATGGAAAGATTGCTTCAGTTTGGAAAGGTCAGGGAAGACTTTAGGGCAGCATCTCAAGTAATCCTTAAATGAAAGGTTGGATTTCAAAAATCATATATTAGGAGTTTAGAGGAGTCATGGAATCTAGAGTTGAAAAGAGATCCTGAGTTCCTCATTTTAAATGATTAGATAATTTAAATAAGTAGATAATTTATGCCCCTTTAAAAATGAGGAACTTAGGACTTAGAAAAGGGAAGTCACTTGACAAGGTCACAAAAGTACAAGAGTTGAAATTTATACTTGTATTGCCCTAGTTTAGATTTAACTCCCCACCCAGGGTTTTGTTTTGTTTCTTGTTTGTTTGTCTGTTTGTTCTTGTTTTTGTTTTCGTTTTCAATTGTACAGCAGTGACTCATATCTAGCAGGGGAGATACTACCTTTTAGCCCTTGCAAGTGTGGAAGATTTCCTTAGTTTAGGCCACCTCACTCTCTTTCATTATTCACATTTCTTGTCACATTATGTGGATCCAGTGGCAGGGGTCTCCTTGTAGAAGACACTCCACCTCCAGATTTTATTAATTTTATCTGATTCTTCCCCATGCCTGGAATTCTTTTCTCATCTTTAGCTCCTGGCTTTCCTGGCTTCCTAGAAGTCCTAGCTGAAATCACACTTTCAATAGAAAACCTTTCCCCATCCCCCTTAATTCTAGCATGTGTAGAGGTAATCAGAGGGAGGCTTTTTACTAGTCTTCTTTTAAGTGCCTTTAATGATTCTGGCCTTTGTTTGAATGGAGCTGCTAAAGTGCGATGTTGTCTTGGAATGTTTCTCAGCTCTAAGACAATTGGGAGTCATTGATTGGAAACCCTGTATATGGTGGTACTAGGGATTAACTAACTTTCCCATATCCTAAATGGGACTGTTGAGGTTAAACCAAAATGAAGAGGGCAGGGAACCGTATGTTTCTAGGGGTGCTTAAGACCCCAAAATACCAACACACCAGGTCCTGCTGCATGAATTTGACTCAAGCCTTCTCAGCCAAAGAAAAAGACAAAGTTTATTAAAGATTTGCCATATTGGCTCTTAAGGAGCCTGACAGCATTTGTGATGCTAAGGCCAGTGGGCCAGAACAATGTAAACTAAGCTAGATTGAATTTGAGTGCCTTCATGGAGTCAAGATGGAGCTTATATACAGAAAGATTGTGGAAGGGATTGAGGGATGGTCAAGTAGCCTGGGGTGACTAGATGAGGGGTTTAGGGAGGGCCTTGAGGAGGAGTCTAAGGAGGATCTCAAGGTGGCTGGGGTGACTAGAGGTCCAGACTCCAGGAACTAAGAGATTAAGGGTGGGAAATAGCTGAAGGCCACCTGGAGATAACAGACCATACAGGGCTAGGCTAGTTTAAGGGTAACAGAGATTCGGGCCTAGCAATAAGGGAAGGTTTATGGCCTCAGGCAAAGCCCAGATCAAGTGGGAAGATTCAAGGAGAGTTCAAGGGGGCTCCCAGAGACTGGACCCCATCAGGACTTTTCACTGTTCTTTGAGTGCTTCTCAGTGCTGAGTCAATCAAGTGCCCCACGGCCTGAAGACAGGTATATTAGATCCGAGGTTGGTGTTTGATTTTGGGGCTCACTCAGGGAAGAAGTGTTGAGATTTGGGGCAAGTCATTGTAACTGCCCCCCCTCCCCCGCACCCAGCTTTGATAACCTAGACAGATATTGGTGCTTCTCTGGTAACTTTGTATTGTGATTTGATCAGACAAGGTCTGTCTGTTGATATTTGTAATTTCTGTTTGTATTTGCCTTGAAGTTCAGGGGACTAATCTTTTCCCCCTGAACTAAGTTATGTATGCTTGATTAAACTGAGATTGTTAAGCCCTTAAAGTTGCTTTCCTTAGAAAAGCAGATCGAAGAACCTGTGTTAGCAGCCTTCTGTGTACTGGTTGTTGTTGGTCTTACACAGCCACAGTAGCTGCTAGCAACATTGTTGTTACAGCATCTTACCTCTGTTGATTGTTCCCAATTTACCCTGCGTGTAACCTGTTTATCCTTAATTGTTTGTGTATTATCTCCCTCATTAGACACCAAGGTCTTTCAGAGGAGGGACTATTTTTTGCCTTTCCTTTTATATCCATCACTTAATACAAAGCTTAGAATACAGAAGGTAATTAACAAATGCCTATGGACTGACTGATTATTGTGTCCCTAAGCAATACCCTCCCTGTATGGGCAAAGACATCTTAGTAGATGGCAGGACAAGATTGGAGAACAGGGAGTCTCTATTTCTCCTAGAACATAAGAGTATGTGAAGGTGAGTATTTAGCTAAGAGAGGACATCAATCATTCACCAAAGGCCAGGGGTAAATGGAAAGTAAGGTTGTGTCACATTCCTGAAGGCCAAAGGGAAAATTCTCTGCTATCCACATACAGATTCAATACTTTACCTTGTCCCTAGGCTACCCACCTCTGAGCAGCGCCTTGTGGAAGCATTTAGCATTTAGTCTGCTGTTCACATAAAGGGAAGAATGAATGGCAATCTGGAGAAGGAAAGGGTAGGGGGTTGCTGCAATGTTTTCCCCCCTAAATTGGGGAACAAAGACAATGTCCTTTCTGCATTTACAAATTCAAATCACTCAGCTCTCTCTTCAATTTTAAAGCTATTACAATGTTGGGATCCAATAAATGTCACTGGGCAAATCTGATTAAAAAATTAACACAAGCTGTAGGCAGTTGATTTCTAGCACCCACTTCACTCCTAATTTTGTTTTGCTCCAAAGTATGTCCATGTGAAAACCCTTATTGAATGGAATTCAGGCCAGATAAACATATGGCACTTGGATTTCTCTTAGATGAGGTCATTTAAAACTGAGATTTCTCAGAGAAGGATATTTCCCCCTTCAGACTTTTATAACCCCATCCTCAAAAATCTGTTTGTGATGAACTAGAGAAAATGACCAGTCCCCCGTTGGAGAATATTTTCAATTCTCTTCTCTGAAATCAGTTCTGGGAAGATATCCATATCATTTTGGAATAGCAAACAGATTTTCTGGTGGATTTCTGCCAAAAAAAAATAATGTAACTATGTAGCCTCGATTGTACGATAATTTTGTTCCTTTTGAAGCTTATGTTTCCTGAATGAGAAAATCCCACAGCACAGCAGCTTTTCTCCACTTAAACTGAAAGAACATGTTGTTTACATGCCTGCATATATGTTACCATCATCATCATCATCACCACTGCCATAATGCAACTATTAAATATTTCAGTGACCACAACTCTGCAGTGAGACATATACTGAACCATTTGATCAAATGCAATTATCCTATCCAGGCTATTTATGTGCTCCAGCCAATCCCTCACACTAACTTCACATTCCTAATGTGAACAGGATGAAATCTGTTAAGTGAAAACTACCTTTTACCTAATGTATTCATAAATTCTCATTCATTTGGTCATCATTTGAACAAAGAAATTGAATTGTCCTTTTGGCCTAATATTCATGTGCAATGATAATCTGATATTAATTACTCTTCATTCATTCAACAAGTATTTCTTGAGTTCACCTCTGTTAGAAAAGCATGATTGAAGCTATAACAAAAAAATATAGTCTCTACTCATATGGAGCTTGTAGTCTGTTGTTGCTGTTCAGCCTTCAGTCATGTCTGACTCTTCATGAGCCCATGGTCCATAGCATGCCAGGACCTTCTATCTTCTATTACCTCTCAAAGCCTGTTCAAGCTCATGTTTGTTGCTTTCATGATACTATCTCTCTATCTCATCCTCTGCCATTCCCTTTTCCTTATGCCTCCAATATTTCTCAACATCAGAGTCTTTGCCAGAGTCCCATCTTCTCATTATGTAGCCAAAGTATTTAAACTTCAACTTTGACCTTCCAGTGAATAGCCTGAATTAATCTCTTTAAGTATTGACTGGTTTGATCCCCTTGCTGTCCAAGGCACTCTCAAAAATCTTCTCCAATGCCACAATTTGAAAGCACCGATTCTTCAGTGCTCAGTTTTCCTCATAGTCCAACTCCCACAGTCATTCATTGCAATTGGAAAAGCCATAGCTTTGATTACATGGACCTTTGTCAGCAAGGTGATATCTCTGTATAAAAGGGAAGACAAAAAGTGTAAAAATAACTCTAAAATGAGGGAGAATGTGCGATAAAAGTGGGAAAATGTGCTATAAGAGATATGAGGAATGGGAGGTTATAAATATCGAGAAAAACTTCATGCAAATAGTTTAATTAAACCTTGAAGGATGTCTCATAACTGGATAGGCTGAATGGGGGTTAAGGTGATAGACACTCCAGACACTACCTGCATGACTGTATTAAAATAGGAAACACGTTTCTAGAAATCCAATTTTTCTGTGTAACCTGAGTTCAAATCCATTTCAAGAGGGGTGATTGTTGGCAAGCCATTTAACTCCTATAAACTTTGAATATCTTGAAATTGGAATTTACAATGTTTGTACTCCCTGAATGTAAATGAGAACTGTTTTTACATTTGGACTTGGAGTCAGCAAGATCTAGGTTCACGTGACACTTACTAGCTGTCATTTATCTTTTCTAAGTGTGTTTCTTTATTTGTAAATTGCTAATACTCTCTGTAGTATGACCTTCAAAGGACTGTTATAAGGCTCCAATGAGATAACAGATGTAAAGTGCTTTGCAGGTCTCCAAGTGTTACATAAATGTCAGAGTTCTATCTCATTATGCTTACCTTTTTTGAAGGAATTCAGTAAGAAATGATCCTGGGACAAGTCACTATCCTTTTTATTTAATGTTCTGAGGACTATTGCATAGTTGGAAAAAAATAACTGCTTTTCTGTAGTCGAAAAAAAGGATTAGCTTTGAAATGTATCCACTGTACTCTCACTGAAAGCGTCCTTGGTACAACATCAGCCCTGGAAAGGAAAACAGGGAGATTATGGACATAACACTGCATAGCATAACATAGCATAACGTAACGTAACGTAAAGTAGCATAATGTAATGTAACGGGATATAATGTAATGTAAAAAGATATGATATGATACATTATTATGCAATATTATATATTATATTCTATAACATTATATAATATAGCATGGTATATAATATAGCATAGTATATATCACAACATCATACATGACATGATACAACATGATAAAACATGCATGATGTAATACAACATAATATAATACTAAATTATGGTAGCTAGCATTCATATAACACT
This sequence comes from Trichosurus vulpecula, assembly GCF_011100635.1. Lineage (NCBI taxonomy): Eukaryota > Metazoa > Chordata > Mammalia > Diprotodontia > Phalangeridae > Trichosurus > Trichosurus vulpecula. The sequence continues at coordinate 41,881,831 of NC_050578.1, read as the reverse complement.
TTAATTTTTGCAAAGAGCCTTACAAATATTATCTCATTTGATCTTCACAACAAACCTCGGAGCTAGGTTCTATAATAATAACATTTATCATCATCATCGTCATCATCAGCATTTTACAGATAAAGAAAATGAGACAGGCATATGTTAAATGACATCGGCAATGCTGCCTAGTTAGTACGCTGTTTCTGAGGGCTTCCTGACTCCAGGTTCACTACTTTCTTCTCTGTGCCACCCAGCTTCCTCAGGGCACACGCACTGTTTTGATCTCCGCTGAGTCTCTATAGTTTGAAATTCTGTACTGTGGGAGAGTGAATGGTCAGTCTCAAGCCTAGGAAAACGTGGGTGTAAGTCCCACCTTTGGTACGTACAGAGAGTAGGATCTTGGTTAAGTCACAGTCTCTCAGTTCTCTACTCAACTCTCTAAGGTTATGAATTGCAGAGAATGTGATGACCTCCTATGGTAGAAAGTTTTCTCAACTCCAAATTTCTTATATTAATGAAATCATGAGACCAGTCCCTAACCCTGTTTTGGTGGTTATGAGTGTTTCCTGTGGTAGAGTCAATTCAGAACATTCTTTGGTTTTTATGAATCAGTGCTATGTCCAGGAAGACGTGGACAACAGTTCCCTTTGTGGCAATGATCTAATCCCAGCAAAGTTTATTTGTTGAGTTCTCCAGGGCATTTTCAGGTATGTGTTTGTAATGAATGGATTTGTTGTCCATCTGTTTGTGAAAAATAACAGTGTTATGGTGCACAATTCTAGCCACCAGCTTTTGTCTCCATGTCACATGGTTTCCATTATTTCTTTGTACAATTTATATTGATTACTGTTATTATTAGTAATGCTACTACTAATAATTACTACTACTAATAACTGACATTTATACACTACTCTATTATTAGTAGTAATGATACTACTAACAGCATAACTAGTACTAATTACTAATACTAATAGCATTACTAACACTAATTACTAATACTGATAGTTTTACTAATACTAATTACTAATACCAATAGCATTACTAATACTAATTGCTAATACCAATAGCATTATTAATACTAATTACTAACACTGATAGCATTACTAATACTAATTACTAATATTGATAGCATTACTAATACCAATTAGTAGTACTAGTAGCATAACCAATACTAATTACTAATACTAATAGCATTACTAATACTAATTACTACTACTAATAGTTTTACTAATACTAATTACTAATACCAATAGCATTACTAATACTAATTGCTAATACTGATAGCATTACTAATACTAATTACTAATACCAATAGCATAACCAGTACTAATTACTAATACTAATAGCATTACTAATACTAATTACTAACACTAATAGCATTACTAATACTAATTACTAATATTAATAGCATTACTAATATTAATAACATTACTAGTACTAATTACTAACACTAATAGCATTACTAATTACTAATATTAATAGCATTACTAATGCTAATTACTAATGCTAATAGCATTATTAATACTAATAGCATTGCTAATACTAAGTACTAATGTTTATAGCATTACTAATGCTAATTACTAATACGAATAGCATTACTAATACTAATTACTAATACGAATAGCATTGCTAATACTAATTACTAACACTAATAGCATTACTAATACTAATTACTAACACTAATAGCATTACTAATACTAATTACTAATATTAATAGCATTACTAATACTAATTACTAATACTAATAGCATTACTATTACTAATACTAATAGCATTACTAATACTAATTACTAACACTAATAGCATTACTAATACTAATTACTAACACTAATAGCATTGCTAATACTAATTACTAATATTAATAGCATTACTAATACTAATTACTAATACTAATAGCATTACTATTACTAATAGCATTACTAATACTAATTACTAACACTAATAGCATTACTAATACTAATTACTAATATTAATAGCATTACTAATAATAATTAGTAATGCTAATAGCATAACTAATACTAATCACTAATACTAATATCATTACTAATACTAATTACTAACATTAATAGCATTACTACTAATAATTAGTAATGCTAATAGCATAACTAATACTAATCACTAATACTAATATCATTACTAATATTAATATCATTACTAATATTAATATCATTACTAATAGTATTACTACTAGTAAAGTATATAAATGTCAGATATTAGCAATAATGGTAGTAGTAGCAGCAGCAGGAAGGTTATTACCACTCCTCTACTAATTGGAACAATTCTCCCTTCATTCTTTCCTTGTTCCACTCTATTCCAGTCCCTTTCACCCTCTCTGCTACCTCCGTGTCCTCACAACAAGCCACTCTTGAGTTTATAAAAAAAAAACTTTAGGAGGCTCCACTTTTGATTACAAGGTGGCTAGGCATATGACGCACTAATTAGGTCCCACAAACAATGGTCTAGTGCTGGTTTGACTGGTTTAGTGAAGTGAAGCCAAGAAAGGTGTCTTCACTCACCATATGGTTTCTGTTTAATGGCAAAGGCTCTCTTCACCTATAAAGACTATTGGATGCCAGGTTCTTGATTCAATGTGGTGCACTGAAACTTCCTACGTTATCATTTCTCCCATCTTTTTATCTTTCTTATTATTGTCAAAGGTGCCACCATCCTCTCAGTCACCAAGGCTTGCAAATTATGTGCCATCCTTAACTCTTCACTTTCTCAACTTCCATAACCAATGGTGGTCAAGCCTTGTGATTCTAACTTCGTAATTTCTTTGGATACTGTCTCCGCCCTCATTACCTCACACATATACTATTGCAATAGCTTCCTGGTTGGTCTCCCTTTCTCAAATCTCTTCCCACTCCAATCCATCTTCTGCTCAGCAACCAAAGAAATCTTCCTAAAGCACATGTCTAACCATGTAAACACGCTACTCAATAAATGTCAGTGGCTCCAAATTACCTCAAGATAAAATAGAAATGCCTCTATTTGTTTTCTAAAACCTAGCTCCCTCCTAGTCTTTTCTTTCCTCAAACTTTCCCCCACCTACTTTATGATCCACGGACACTCATTTCCTTGCTATTCCTTGTATAAGATACTCCATCTCTCGACCCCAGGCGTTTTCACTGGCTATGCTCCATGCCTGGAATTCTGTCCCTCTTCAGATCTATTTTCTGGTTTTCTTCAAGTCTCAGCTAAAATCTTACCTACTATGAAAAATCTTCTCCAGTACCCCTAATCCTAGTTCCTTCCCTCTAAGATTATCTGCAGTTTTTAAAATCTCTTTTGTACATAGTTCTTTGCATATTGTCTGACCTATTAAACTGTAAGCTCAAGGGAAGGGATATTTTCTTTTCCTGCCTTTGTGTCTTACACTTAGCAGAGTACCTTGCTTATGTTGTTGTTAAGTCATTATTCAGGTGTGCCCAGCTCTCTGTGACCCCACTTGGGGTTTTCTTGGTAGAGAAACTGGAGTGGTTTGCCATTTCCTTCTCCAGCTCATTTTACAGATAAGGAAACTGAGGCAAACAGGGTTAAGTGATTTGTCCAGGGTCACACAACTAGGAACTTTCTGAAGCCAGATTTGAACTCACAAAGATGATTCTTTCTGACTCCACAGGTTCATAGAAGGCATGGTTGTTGATTGGTTGTTGAAGAAATGGTTGTTGATGATTTGACTTAACCTGTGGCTTCCACCACAAGTATGGGCACTAATTTAGCTATCTGTCAGTCAGAGTTCAGGCTTAGTGTTAGAGATCAGTCTGAAGCCCACTGCCTCTGAGCTGGACTTGACCCAGCTCAAGATACCTCTATCTAAACTCAGGTATTATAATGGTTTATGGAAATGTGCAGGGTTTGTACAATTTCTGCTCGAATGAATAAGTAAATGCTACAGTCCTGAACCAGCCAGGCTTCAGCATTAAAAAGTAAAGAAAAGCATTACAAGAGTGTTCTCTAATGGAATCTCTCAAGGGACAACATGTACTTACAGTTATGTCATAAGCAAGCAAGCCAGAGTAGGAAGTTAGAATTTAGTCAGGTTACAGAATTATAGCCCCTCACATTTAAGGAGATAGGCATTACAATAAGCATCATGAGCCTTGGGGTGGAAGTCTTATCTGGACCAGATGGGGATCAAGTATAAGAAAGGAACACTTACATAAGCATGTTGAATTGTGAAACAGAGGTATCCTTGAGCAGCTAGGTGGCTCAGTGAATAGATCACTGGGCCTGGAGTCAGGAAGACTCATGTTTGTGAGTTCAAATCTTGCCTCAGACACTTACCAGCTGCGTGACACTGGGCACGTCACTTAGCTCTCCTTGCTTCAGTTTCCTCATGTGTAAAATGAGCCAGAGAAGGAAACGGCACACCACTACAGTATCTTTGTCAAGAAAACCCCAAATGGGAACATGACAGAACAACAAAGCCTTTTAGAAGTATGCTTCATAAGTCACAGAAGCCTGTTATGGCAAAGCCTTCTAAATCTATGTTCTAACTTTTTTTTATTAGCGGAAATTTTTTTTTTAGCATAAACTTCTAATATTTGTATATTTATTTGTCAATTATATGTATGCACCAGTATATTATTTATAGTTCAGAACATATACAGAAACTATATTTTAAAAGGATGAGATACAGTTGAAAAAAACTAAATTAAGAAATTTTATTGCACATGACGGGCTTTCTTTTTCTTTCTTACTTTGTATTTAAGTTTCAATATTTAAGTTTATAATATATTTTGTTCCTTTTCTCTATTCTGTATTTGTGTTCTTGCCCTTGAGTCTAAAATTAAATTAAATTTTTAAAAAAGTTTATTTCATATTATTTTACTCATTAATGATACCCAAAATCTTCTAGCACCTGAAGCAAGGAGGAGCATGGGGCTGCTAACTTCCCTTGGCAGCTGATATTGGGTACAAGCTGGGGCATGTGAGCAGTGAGGCAGTCAGTGAACACTGTTCTCCTTGCCTCAGTTATAATATCATCTTTGGTCTCTCTTTGGGTTATATGAACATGACTTTGGAGACCACTAGAGCAGTGGTATTAAACTCAAATGGAAATGGAGTCTTAAAGCATATAGAAAGGATATGGGGGGTGGGGTGGAGCCAAGATGGTGGCTGGAAAGCAGGGACTTGCCTAAAGCTCTCCCCCAGGACCCTCCAAACACCCATAAAAATGGCTCTGAACAAATTCTACAACTGCAGAACCCACAAAACACCAGAGGGAAGCAGGGCTCTAGCCCAGAGCGGAGCGGAGCAGAGCCCAGCGTGGGCTGTGCCTGGACCAACCAGACTGGGAGCTGGGAGGAACAGGCCTTAACTCCCTGAATCAGTGAGGTGTGGCAGTTACCAGACTTCTCAACCCACAAACACCAAAGACAACAGGGAAGGTTAGTGGGAAAACATTTCAGGGACAGAGTGAAAGGAGTTCACGGTTCACCACCACCCCAGGGACGACAGAGGTGGTGCAGCTCTGAGGCTGCTTACAGAGCTACAGCTGCAGTTGCTTCCAGCCCCAGGCCCACCTGGTGGGAGGAATTAAGTGGCGGATCAAAGTAGGAGTGCAGAGCCTGCTTAGATATGAGTCGGTTGGGGTTGGCAGTTCTTTGGGGAGGAGGAACACAGATGTGGCAGAGCTTGCTCTGTAGAAATACCTCTGAAAACAACAGCTGCAGCCCCTCAAGCATGGGACAAAGTACTCTCTTCTCTACAAGCAGTCATACCCCTATGAAAAGCTCAAGGGTCAAGCAGTTAGTTGGGAACATTAACAGGCAGTGAAAATGGACTCAGATTCAGAGTCAGACTTTGGAATCTTTCTTTGCTGACAAAGAAGACCAAAGCATATAGCCAGAAGAAGTCAACAAAGTCAAAGAGCCTACATCAAAAGCCTCCAAGAAAAACATGAACTGGTCTCAGGCCACGGAAGAACTCAAAAAGGATTAAGAAAAGCAAGTAAGAGAAGTAGAGCAAAAATTGGGAAGAGAAATGAGAGTGATATGAGAAAACCATCAATGACTTGCTAAAGGAGACCCAAAATATACTGAAGAAAATAACATCTTAAAAAATAGACTAACCCAAATGGCAAAAGAGCTCCAAAAAGACAATGAGGAGAAGAATGCCTTGAAAGGTGGAATTAGCCAAATGGATAAGGAAGTCCAAAAGACCACTGAAGAAAATACTACCTTAAAAATGAGATTGGAGCAAGTGGAAGCTAGTAACTTTATGAGAAATCAAGATATTATAAAACAGAACCAAAGGAATGAAAAAATGGAAGACAATGTAAAATATCTCATTGGAAAAACCACTGACCTGGAAAATAGATTCAGGAGAGATAATTTAAAAATTATTGAACTAACTGAAAGCCATGATCAAAAAAAGAGCCTAGATATCCTCTTTCAAGAAATTATCAAAGAGAACTTCCCTGATATTCTAGAGCCAGATGGTAAAATAGAAATTGAAAGAATCCCTGATCTCCTCCTGAAAAAGATCCCAAAAAGAAAACTCCTAGGAATATTGTTGCCAAATTCCAGAGCTCCCAGATCAAGGAGGAAATAATGGAAACAGCCAGAAAGAAACAATTTGAGTATTGTGGAAACATAATCAGGATAACACAAGATCTGGCAGCTTCTACATTAAGGGATTGAAGGTCTTGGAATATGATATTCCAGAGGTCAATGGAGCTAGGATTAAAACCAAGAATCACCTACCCAGCAAAACTGAGTATAATGCTTCAAGGCAATATGTGGATTTTCAATAAAATAGAGGACTTCCAACCTTTCTCAGTGAGAAGACCAGAGCTGAATAAAAAATTTGACTTTCAAACACAGGAATCAAGAGAAGCATGAAAAGGTAAACAAGAAAGAGAAATCATAAGGGACTTACTAAAGTGGAACTGTTTTGTTTACATTCCTATATGAAAAGATGATGTGTGTAATTCATGTGACCACAGTATTACAGTAGCTGAAGGGAATATATATACATATATGTAAATATATATGTATATATATGTATGTATGTGTAGACAGAGGACACAGTGTGGGTTGAATATGAAGGGATGATATCTAAAAAAAAATCAAAGGATGAGAGAGGAATATATTGAAAGAGGGAGAAAGGGAGAGATAGAATGGGGTAAATTATCTCACAAAAAAGTGGCAAGAAAAAGAAGTTTGTTGTGAGGGAAGAGGGGGCAGGTGAGAGGGAATGAGTGAATCTTGCTCTCATTGGATCTGAACCGAGGAGGGAATAACATACACACTCAATTGGGTATCTTACCCCACAGGAAAGGAGGGAGGATATAAAAAGGTGGGGGGGACAATAGAAGGGAGGGCAGATAGGGCGAGGAAGTAACCAAAAGCAACCACTTTCTAAAAGGGACAGGGTTGAGGGAGAAAATTGAATAAAGGAGGATAGGACAGGAAAGAGCAAAATATAGTTAGTGTTTCACAACATGAGTATTATGGAAGGGTTTTGCATAATGATACACATGTGGCCTATGTTAAATTGCTTGTCTTCTTAGGGAGGGTGGGCAAGGAAGGAAGAGGGGAGAGAATTTAGTTTTAAAAGCAGATGTTCACAAAAAAAGTTTTTGCATGCAACTAGGAAATAAGACATACAGTCAGTGGGGTGTATAAATCTATCTTGCCCTATAAGAAAGTAAGGGAAAAGGGGATGGGGTGGAGTGGGATGACAGAAGGGAGGGCTGACTGGGGAATGGGGCAATCAGAATATATGCCATCTTGGAGTGGGGGGATTTTATAATTGACTTTATAATTCAATCTCTTGTGGAAATCAATGCTGAAAACTAAAAATATTAAATAAATAATAATTTTTTAAAAAAGAAATAAAATAGCCCTTGAAAAAATAAAAAAAAAAAGAAGAAAGGATATGGGAAAGCCGTGTGTGGACTTAGTTTTTAAATGTAATGCTATCTGTATTTTATTGTTTTTTTATGTATTTTGTCACCTACTTCCTAATCACATTTTCATCTGATCCTGGCCCTCTTAGGAGTGTCATGGCCCCATCTAGATGTCTGACACATCCGCTTCAGACAACTATTGGCCCTTAGCCCTCCATTGCTAACTTTCCCATTGTAGCTGGATTCTTGAACACCCTTTTACTTGTAGACTAGTGGTGCTAAAACTGTTTTGTCTCAAGATATACTCTTAAAATTATTGAAGATCTCCCTCCCCAATAGCTTTTGTTTATGTAGGTTATATCTATCCGTATATTTATTGTATTAGAGACTAAAATGCCTGGTTTTACTGTGAAAATAGTTTCAACTCCATAGAATTCCATTAAGAGGTCTCTGGGACCCCTAGAAGTCTAGAAATTGCTGCTGTAGACAAAATATTAACTTCCCAGTCTATGTAAACCAAAGCCTGGATCGACATTAATCTATAACAGGGGCAACAGCAACACCATATGTACTTTGCAACTTGTGACAAGTGAGGGAGTTACCATAGTGATGTTCAAGTCTCTGAAGATTGTCTTGTGGAGGACGGATGAGATTTACTATGGCCCCAGACAGCTGAACTAGGAACAATGGAGTGGACATTAAGATTTTGGCTCAATGTTAGAGAAAAACATAACTATTCGATCTGTCAAAATGTAAAATGGGCCACCTCAAGGTGTTGGTGGACTCACTCTCTCTCTTGAAGCAGAGACTAAATGACCACTTGTTGGGTGTGTTATAGTGGTATATAATCTGCATAACTGTAGATTTATTTTTGTCTGTGTTGGATTAGATGGCTGCTGGGCTCCTTTACAACACTCAAATTCTGTGATTCTGACTCCTGCTTTCTGTCACCAAGCATGGCAGGACTTTGGGCTGTTTTTTTCTTTTAGAGTGCTTCACAGCACTAAGGTAATCAAGTGTCTTTGATTGAGCCTTGCCTTTGCTTGAATCAAAAGTTTTTGATAGAACCAAGAATCTTTGATGACCTGCTTAAGTCGCAGGAAAGCCTAAATCACATGAGTTTGAGCCACATGGTTGTGACAACCTCTGTGGGCTGACCCTGAAGTGTGTGTGTGTGTGTGTGTGTGTGTGTGTGTGTGTATACATTTATATTTTCTGAGGTTAGCATTTTGCATTGTGGGCTCAGTCATTGGAAGACTGTTCCTGTGATTTGTCCAGAAGAGACTCTGGGTAGCCAGTAAGGAGCCCCCAGCTTTGAAAACCCAGGTGTTGGTGCTTCTCTCTCTGGTAAATATGTACATATTGCTATGGACAGACAGTTATAAGCCCTGTCTGCTCATGTGTGTTATTTTCTCTGTTTATATAATTTCTGCTGGTAATTTCTGTTTCTGTTTTCTCTGAAGTTCAGAGTACTGATTTTTTCCCCTGAACTAAGTGAATGATATATGTATGTTTAATTAAAGTGAGATTGTAAACCCCTTAAAGTTGCTTTCCTTTGAAAAGCGGATCAAAGAACCTGTGTTAGCAGCCCTCCTGTGTGCTGTTGTTATTGGCCTTATACCTCTGCAGCAGCTACTGGCAGCACTGTTGTTGCACACTATCAACCCATCTTTAACATCACTTAAAGTGTGGGGAGGAGAGGGAAGGAAAGAAAGAAAAAAAAATTGACATTCTAACGTGTACATTTGGAAGGAATTGCAAATTACATATGGTAGATTTTTCAGTTCCATGTGCAATCATCCTTTTTAAATTTTGCTGTGTTGTGGAAATGCTTGTTTTGTTCCATGAACCGAAAATAAAACAAATTTTTAAAAGAGAGAGGAAAGGTAGGTAGAGGTCAATTATGAAGAGTTTCAAACAGAGGAGTTTACATTTGATCCTAAGGGTAATAATAGGGAGTCATAGAAATCTGCTGAATATAGGGGTAACATGGTCATGTCTTCACTTTAGGAAATCATTTTGGTAGCTGTGTGGAGGATGTATTGAAATGGAAAGGGAATTGAGACGGGGAGAACAATCAGAAAGCCATTGCTTACTTCAGGCAAGATGAGGGTCCAAACTAGGGTGGAGACTATGCTGGGGGGTAGGGGGAGAAGGGTATAGTCAAAAGATAGTGTGGAGAAAGAAAAAGATTAATCAATCACTGAGCATTTGCTAAAGCACTGTATAACTAATATGGTAATATATTTTGCATAACTGAAAATGCATAACCTATATAAATTGCTTTCTCTCTTAGGGAGGGGGAGATGAGGGAAGGAGAGAGAAAATTTGGAACTCAATTTTTAAATGAATAATTATAAATTGTTTTTACATGTAAATGGGGAAAAATAAAATTTTTTTTAAAAAAGATAACCTAGAGATATCTTGTGGTTTCTTGCTGCCGCCATCCTTCTTCTCAACTTGGATTCCTTGACCTCTCTGCACTCCGCCCCCAATACCTTTAATTTACTTTGTATATCTTCTGTATTTGCCAGTCTTTTAATGCTCTTTTCCCCAAACCTAACTCCAGGAGTAGAAGCCTCCATGTTTGCAGATGGGGCTCTTCTCTGGCCCCATCAATGAGTCCTCTCTCTAAAGGTCATGTAGTGAACCACTATGGCTGGGGATTGGTTTTGAATACTGTCTTTGCCTCTGTTTCCTGGATCCTTGCATAAGATAAACCTCTTCTAGCCTCCAAATGATTTCTCCTTATACTTCAGACCATCCTTCATTGATGCTACAATTCTTTGCCTCATATTCCTGGAGGTCTCAATGTCTTTAGCCGCTGAAAGGTTTTCCTTGCCTTTTACCCATTCTCTCAATGTAGGTGGGTTTTATTGAAGAAGAATTCCCACCTACAGGTTATAGCTGCTTTTGCCCATCAGTGGAATTTGATTTTTGCCATCTGTTGTCCTAGACTGGCATCTTGTCCCCATTTGTTCTGGAGGCTGTATGGCTTATGGCCATGAAATCTAGACCACTATGATCATTCTTCCTGAGCTTGACTTTCCAGGATAGGATAGTACTCATCCTCATCAGTAACTCCTCCCCTGTTTCCAGGATGCCTCTACTCTTAGCTCATTGGTAGAGTTGGAATCTTGGATACGAATAAGAACAAGTGCTCTGACCCAACTCCCCTATGTGCTCATCTAGTGGTTCTCACTGAGTTTGATTCTTTCTTCATGATCCACCCTTCCTGGCCACTCTTTTCTATCACTAGCTATTCTTTCACTCATTTTCCCAATTCACTGGTTGAAGAGGTGGAGTTTCTCCCTTTCTCCTTGCTATTTCTGCTTTTCCTCTTCCTCCATCACTCAGTAGACCTCTTCTTCTTTAAGATTCACTAAATCCATATCTACCTTTTAATCTAAATTCTGGTAACTGTTGTTTATCAGGCACCATCACGTTCCCTTTCTTTCCTCAATGAGTTCAATACTTGGCTCATAGTCTTCCCTCCCCAACTCTTATCCTCATACTGGGGGACTTCAACATACATAGTGATATTCTTTCAAATCCCCTCAACTTGTTCATTTCCTATAACCTCCTACTCCAGCCCACCTTAGCTACACACAGAAATGGCAATACTTTATTCTTGCAATCACCAACCAATGCTTTATTTTCATGGTCATAATTTCTGAAATTCCCCTATCTGAACACAATCTACTGTCATTGCATATCTCCCCTGCCATGTAATCCTAACCCATATTCTTCAGCCTCACTGTGACTTTCAATCCCTCTGTCCCTTAGTTCCTTCCCAGGACATCACCCCTATAGTGGCTATGGGAAGGAGATGCCCTTCTCCATTTTGACTTCTTATTGAACCATTTCAACTCCACACTTTCCTCTTCTCTTGATTCTCTTGCCCCCCTTATCCTATTGCTGATTTTTGCCCTGCCAAATATCATCTCTGAATCCAGTTACTGTCTTTGTATCTACTCATAAATGGCTCATTGAAGTTGGAAAAAAAATCACAAAATCTTGCTTATTGGACCCACTACAAATTTTTGTTAGGTTATTTCAATTGGGTCTTCACTACAGGAAGACAGTAATTTTGCACCTCCCTAATTAACTCACCACAGTAGCTTTTGTAAACACTTTTATCCCTCCTTAAGCCTCCCATGTTTTCTCCTCTTGCTACGTTCTCTGCTGAGAACATTGACTCATATTTTGCTGAAAAAAATGAAGCTATTTGCCTAGATCTTCCTCTTTTCCCCTTCTCAGCTCACATCTTCCAGATGCCTTCTGCCACTCTCTCCACTTCACTTCTGTCTCATATAATGAGGTGACCCTTGTCCTGGTGAAGGCAAATCCCTCTATGGGCACAAATGATCCCTTTTCATTCTGTCTTTTCCAGCAGATTGTCATCTCTATCATCTTCATTCTTTCACGTATCTTCAATTTCTTTCTGTCTAATGGCTCCTTCCTTATTACCTCCAGACATGCTCCTTTATTCCCCAACCTCAAAAACCCCTTGCTTGATCCATCCATTCCCACTAGCTATCATCCATTCTCTTCTCCTTTTTGTGGCTAAACTTGAAATGGCTGTCTATAACTTGTGCCTCCACCTCCTTTCTCCTCACTCTCTTCTAAATTCTCTCTAGTCCATTTTCTGACCTCATTGTTCAACCCAAACTGCTCTCTCCAAAGTTACCAATCTCTTAATTGTCAGATCAAATGACCTTTTTCAATCCTCTTTCTTCTTGACCTCTCAGTGGATCACCTTCTTCTAGATATCGTCCTCTCTAGATTTCTGTGTGGGATGTAGGGTGTGTTCAGAGGGGACTAGTACCACTGGGTGATGGCTGCTGAGCTCTTTTCAGGGCTGCTTTCCACTTTTGGTGTCCACCTGTTCCTCCCAACTCTCACCTGTGGCTCCAAGAAGCTGTGCCATTCGCAGCAGTCACAGGGATGTATACAATGATAATGAAGTTGATGCACACATTGCCAGAGCTAGCTCAGTGTTTGGGAGGCTCCCAAAGGATAGTATAGGAGAGAAGAGGTATTAGACTGATTATGAAACTGAAGGTCTACAGAACTGCCAATGAAACCTGGACAGTCTACCAGCACCATGCCAGGAAACTAAATTGCCTCCATTTGAATTGTCTTAGGATGATTCTGAAGACCACCTGGCAGGATAAAGTACCAGACACTGAGGTCCTTACTCGAACTAAACTGCCAAACACCCAAATTCTGCTTCAGAGAGTACAACTCCAATGGGCTGACCATGTTGTTCTAATGCAAAATGTATGCTTGCCACAAAGACTATGTTACGGAGAACTCACACAGAGCAAGTGTTCACATGGGGGTCAGAAGAAATGATACAAGGACACTCTCAAGGTCTCTCTCAAGAAGTTGGAACTGAGTGTATGACACTGGAGACTGGCACAGGGTCACTCAGCTCGGCGTTCCCACATCAGAGAAGGTGCTGTGTTCTATGAGCAAAGCAGAATTGAAACAGCTCAAAGGAAATGAAGGATGTATAAGTTTGCAGTATCCACTCCAAATGTTCACACGGACTATTTGTACCTGACCTGTGGTAGAGCATTCCAAGCTCATATTGGCCTCATCAGCCATAGTTGGACACACTGAATCTTGACTCAAGTGTAGTGGTGCCATTTCGGTCCTTTTTGAGAACAAAGGACAAGAACCAACAAAGATTTCTGTGTCCCTCCTCTATCCTGGCTCTCCACCTCCCCACCTGATCTCTCTTTCTTAGTCACCATTGCTTGATCTTCATCACTCTCTAAACACGGATATTCCACAAAACTCTCTCTACCCTGGGCCCCCTTCTCTTCTCCTTCTCTATTATTTTACTTGGTGATCACATCAGCTCCCATGGATTCAGTTATCTTTACACTGAAGATTCTCAAACTTACTTATCCTGCCTTAATCTGTTTGCTAACTTGATCAAGATGTCCTGACATCTTGAACTCAGTATGTGCAAAGCAGAACTCATCTTACTATCAGTGTAAATCACTTAATTTTCTTAGGTCTCAGTTTCCTCATCTGTAAAATGAGGCAGTTAGACTAGGTAGCCTCTGATGTCCCAGCTCTAGATCTATGATTCTACAAAGGTCAAAGTGGATGAATTACTGAGAAAGACAAGGGGGACAGATACTTGATCAAGAAGGGGTTGTGTTTTATGGGACAATGGACTCGGAAGGAATTTATTAGGCTGGATTCTATAGCAATTTTTTTTGCCTATAATTGCCATCCTGTCTATAGTTTATAGAAAACTCTCCCAACAAAACAAATTGATAGCCGTTCAATGATGAGACCAGATATAATTTTTAGTCCTCATAAACTGTCACACTTCTGACATAGTGGCTTTGGTGTACTCAGGAAGACTGAACTGTGAATGCTTTACTGATGAGGAGGGAGAACTGATAGGGGAGAGAAAAAATTCTCTTTAAAAATTACTGATATCTTCTGTCTTTATGTCACCCTCCTTTCCATATACATGTCTGTCTTCTTCCATTTTCTCTGTATTATTATTATTTTTTACACCCACAAAGACTTCTTACTCAGTCTTCCCCTGAAAGAATCAGAAAAAATGGGGAAAAAATAAAACTAGTTCTGGAAAATTAACCAACACATCAATCAGTGGTGACTATACATGCAAAGTGAGGGCTGGCATTTCTAAAACTGTAATCCTTAAGAAAGAGATTTCTAAATCCTAGGATTTAGGCAATGGAAATGATGGCAAAAGTAAGACTAAGCCCTAGATTTTCACAACCTAAGAGGATTGGCTGTAGATTTCTCATAGAAGATGTAGGCAACTGATTTGTTTCCTAGGAAGTGGATTAAGTATCTCCCATCCCCAGTAAGACCTCAGTGAGCGCTCTGGGGAGTTCTCATTTCCTTGTGAAACCCCAGGTTTGGAATTCCTTGACCAAGAGATGGTCTTATTCTTATCACCATGAGAAGCCAGTTATTTATTCCATATAAAGACAAATAGGTTCTGGCTAACAAATATGTTCCTTGGTTTAGAAGCAAGATAATTCTCCCATGGCAAGTGTGGGGAAAAAAAAAAAACATGTTGTTCATTCTAGCTGTTCTGTTTAAGCTGATTAACCAGATGGGTCCCAGATGAAATCCACTGAATAAATGAACAGCAGTGGGAAAATGTGACAGCCCTGGAGATCAAAAGCCATTTACCTTGCCACCGGGTATTTGATTTAATAACTGTGAGCTCACAATGTGATTGGACAGCCTGGTGAACTTTCATTCTAAAATGTTTATTCCCAATTTACTTTTTCAATGCACAGATAGGTTTTTGAATTGTTGAGTCAACTTAAAAGAACACACAATGGGGAGAAAGAGTTTAAACAGGCTGCTCTAAATTGATAGCATTATTCTGTTGGGGGCTGCATGCTTCGCTGCTCATATATAATGGAAACTGCTTGTCAGAGTTTCTTCTCCTGGTGGTTATGTAGACACCTTCCTTTTCCCCTCTTTCAGCTCCATCTTTGATTAACGAAAGGGAGGCTTTTTTTTAAATCTTGGAAATATTCACAGGAAGTGTCCTAAATTGGTGAGTATTTCCTATGTGAATTCCTCTCTCAGACTACATCTTTCTCCAAATAAGAATATTTGAGGAAAATAAGCCAATCAATTCAGGTCTCCTCCAGGCTACAAGAGGAAAGGACTGCCCACACTGGGATCCTGCTCTCCTAACTGGCAGTTGTCTCAGCTGCCTAGTACACTGAGGTCTTCACTCCCCACTCTCATCTCTTCCCCTTCCTCCCACTTTCCGAGATCTGGAATAATAATTAAACTATATTTCCATTGCTACTGGTTAAGGTGTGTTAACCTACTCCCCTAAGCATATAAGGACCTAATAACTTTACAAACGAAAACATTCCTCCCTGGCCCACACTCTACTATCTGCCTTGTCTTACCCTATTAGAATGTCTATGCTCTTTGAGGACAGGGACTCTCTTCACTTTTATATTTGAATTGCCCACACCTAGCATAGAGCCAACGCTTAATGTTGTTGTTAAGTCATTTTTCAAGCTCTCTTCCTGACCCAATATGAGATTTTCTTGGCAGAGATACTGGACTGGTTTGCCATTTCCTTCTCCAGCTTATTTTACAGATGAGGAAACTGAGGCAAACAGGGTGAAGTGACTTGCCCAGGGTCACACAGCTAGGAAGTGTCTGAGGCCAGATCTGCACTCAGGAAGATGACTCTTCCTGACTTCAGGCATGGAACTCCATCTATTGAGCCACCTAGCTGCCCAAAATGCTGTTCAAATCCAGCCTCACACATTTATTAGCCATGTGACTTTTAACTGTTGGCCTCAGTTTCTTCAACTGTAGGATGGGGATAAAAATAGCACCTACCTTCCAGAGTTGTTGTGTAGATCAAATGAAATAATAATTCTAAAGCACTTACCACAGTGCCTGACACATACTAAATGTTATATAAATATCAGCTATTATTGTTATTGTATTATTCAAATGATTTTTACATTCATTCATTTATTCATTCATAATGGGAAACCTTTTACATATATTAAGTTTAAGGTGATCCCTAATGATCCTCCTGTTGTTCAAGTATTTTCCAATTAGGAAATTCTTCTAATTCATGATAGAAGGACTTCAAATAAGCTTAATAAAGTCTCTCATTCAACTTTGATGACCATTTGGCTCACACTGGCCACTGTATTTTATTTGTGGAGCAAACAGAAGGGTTATTCCACTTTTTCATTTTCCATGAAAGTCCTCATATGGACTTCTCTAAGGAACTATACGAATCTGTGCCTGACCCTTTTAGACTGTTCAGGAACTCTGGTGTTTGGGGAAAAAATGCTTCCTCTGTGTTATAGAACAGAACTACAACATTGCATGTTCACTGAGATAGTCCCTTTAAATATTCATGGCTTTTTCCCTCTCAAGACACTGCCTCTAAGTCATCATTCTTCTTAATGCCTAGGTCTGATCATGCATTGCTTGTTTAAAAAAAATCTGCTGCTGCTTAGAAAATAAATTACATGTTCTCTAGGTTGTCACTTAAGACCCTAAGTGTGGATGAGGTGGTCCCTGAAACCTTTTTTAGGGAGGGATTAGGATAGCTAGATAGTACAGTGGATAGAGCCCTGGGCTTGGGAACAGAAGGACTCATCTTTATGAGTTCAAATCTGGCCTCAGATACTTTATAGTAATGTAACCCTGGAAAAGTCACTTAACGTTATTCCTCATCTATAAAATGAACTGGAGAAGAAAATGGCAAACTACTCCCGTATTTCTGACAAGAAAACCCCAAAATGGAGTGACAATCAAAAATGACTAAACAATTACAGGTCAAAACTATTTTCATAATGATATTAAGACATTCTAATTTTTATGCAGTAAACTTTGGTAGCTATGGCCCATAAAAACAAAAGCTCTTTGTGAGGTCCTCTGTAACTTTTAAGACTCTTGAGACTATATTAATAATTTTTAAGAGTATAGAGGGTTCCTAAGGCCAAAAGAGTTTGAGGACCACTGATCGACACAATCTGACTCCAACCTACTTTTGCTGCCTTGTTTCATTCTATTCCTCACTATGCAGTTGACATTTGAGCTAAAATGGATTACTAGCAGTTACTCAATCTTGTCTTCTCCTGTCCTCATTCACTTCCACAGGTTGTGCCTTGTATCTGAGATACCCTCCCCATCACCCACATCAATTATTATACCCTCTTCTCTCTCTCTCTCTCTTTCTCTCCCCTCCCTCCCCTGTCCCTTCCCCCACCATCTCTCCTTTCTTTGTACCGCTAAAGCCCAGCACCTGGAACACAATCTGCCATTAACACTTTGTGCACTTGACTTGACTTTCCTTGAGGCCAAATTTGACCCTATATTACGTCATCGCTTCTTCTCAGGTGAAAATGAGGTATTCCTCTCCAAATTTCTTATTGTACTTTAAGACCTTTCCTATTTTAACTGTATCATACTCTATCTTGTATCACATTTACTAGTATATATCTTTACTTCCCCCATTTAGACTAGAAGCTCCATGAGGGCAAGGTCTGTGTTACCTTTCATCTGTGCTCTAGCACCTAGAAAATTTGCTAAATAAATGTTTATTGAATTGGCTCCAAAAAGGATTTCTCCAAGAAGGATTTTTTAGAGAAAACTCGGAGGCAGGGGGAGGTTTGTTTTCAATTAAATTTTAGCATTTTTAAGGACCTACCACAGGTCAAGAACTTGAGAGAATTCCTACTCTCAAGTAGCTTACATTCTACTCGGGATACAGCACGTTGATAGTGGAAGTGGAGGTCTGGGTAGGGACCTTGGAGCCACAGGGCAGTAGCTCTAGAATGTCTATTCCATATCCCAGGTTTTGGTAGTTTGGCATTCTGGCCACCAAGGACCCAAGCTGTTTGAGATAACATCACCACAGGACGCAAGAGTTAGAGCTGGGTGGGACCTTTGCGATCATCCAGTCTAACCCCTTTGTTAAACAGATGAGGAAAATAGGACCAAAAGAAAATTTCACCATGAACAACACATATATGATTAGGGAAATATTTATTGATGAAACTTAGCTCCTTGAGGAGGAAAAACCTGTGACAAGTTATTCATTCTATTATCAGTCCTCTACTGCTCTTCTGTTATTTTCTAATCAATCAAAAACTTGACAAGTATTTACTAAAGACCTACTATGCATCAGGAATTATGATAACTACTGGGAATACAAAGATACCAGATGAAACAATCCCTCAAGGAGCTTGCGCTTTACCTTGAAAGGGGAAAAAACCAATGTTCACAATCAGGATTTACATCAGTGAGAAGGAATGGGAAGTTAGAACAAAGGGCGATGGTGTGGCCCCTTGTGGGTATTTATCAAGAGCTGCATAATAATGATAATAATGATGATGAGGCTAACGGTATGGAGGGGAAGGATGAAGAAGAGGAGGGGGGAAGGGGAAGAAGAAAAGTAAGAGGAAAGGGAAAGGAAGGAGAAAGAAAAGGGAAAGAGGAAGAGGAAGAAGAAGGAGAAGGAAGAGGAGGACAGGGAGGATGGAGATAGATGAACAGAATTCAAAGAGACACTGAAATAGACTTTGGAAAAAAAAAGAATAACCACCAAAACAAAACAAACAAAAAGAGGGAAAAGAGCAAACCCTTAAGTTGAAGTATGAGTTTTCTAGCAAAAAATAGCTGAAAGAACTGGAAGAAAATCCAAACCTTAATAGTGTTTTTGTGTAGGTAGGTTTTCCCCTGGTCAGAATGCCTCCTTCATTTATTTATTTATGTATTTTTAATCAAAAAGAGATGTTATTTGCAACTAATATGTAAGTTTTATTTATTTAGTGCTCTGCAGGTGGCTGAGTCTAAGTCAAGTCTGCTCAATCAAATTTCAGCTGACTCTGTGCCAGGATCAAGATACTGCTTTAACTGTTTCAGAAATATTCTACACCCCAGGACATTAATTTAAAAGCTCTTCTGTGTTTTTAAAAGAATTTCCAAGGATTGGTTCCCCTGTGTCTTTAACTACACTGCTACCTGTTTGTATAAATGGAGGGCATGCTCTGAATTTAATCTCCCAATTCCTGTTCCCACAGGCAGAATTGGGGCTCTACATCAAATTGTCTCTTCTCCCCTCAGAATTCTAGTAGCCCTGGAAGGCTGAGGCTATCTTTCTAATAATATAGCTCAAAAACATCCACCAGTATATCTCACTGCATAATTGTTGTACGTATTTATACATAAATTTTTATTTTCAGTTCCAAATTCTCTTACTCCCTCCACCCCCTTCCCAGCTCATTAAAAAGGCAAAATAATAATAACCATAATAATAAAAATAGGCTTTTATATAAGGATATTTATTAAGGTAGTATGGTAAAAAAAAAAAAGATTGGTAAAAAGCTTTACCTCAAAAGTCTGTGACATGCTCTTCCACAAATATTGGAAGAATTCAGAGTAAAGTAGGCTTAGTCTAGAAATGTAACAAAAGGCCAACTTTTAGCCCCTGGTAGTTAGAAGTCCTTTTCTTGCCTTTATGAGGATACTCATGAAATTCCTCTTAGCCCTGTTTCAGCTTTCTGCTAAAGTCTTTGTAGAGTCTTGAAGCTATCTTTCCACAGCGGGTCTACTTCGTTCTGTACTCTCAGTGAAAACATTGCCTAAATAGTTCCTAAAATGGTAGTAGGACTAGGATACCAGTGTAAAGTCCCAGATTCTTCAGTCTTTCAAAGTTCACAAGACTCTCCTCTAGGAGGCCAAGATCTGGACCAGGAGTGGGTCAACCTGCAGCCTTGAGGCCACATGTGGCCCTGTAGGTCCCCAAGTGAGGCCCTTTTTTGGATTCAGTCAAAGAGCTGCACTTGAGGATCTATAGAGCCACAGGTGGCTTCCAGGCTGCAGGTTTCCCACCCATGGTCTAGAACAACACCAAACTTATGGCCCTTCTCTTCTTCCCAAACAATTCCTTCTTCAAGCCTTGGCTAGAATAGCTTTCTCAGATCTTCAAGATAAAAATAACTCACATATACCACAGGGCATGGCCAAATCAACCTATGTTAACAGAGTTCCTGTCAAACTTAATTGAAATGTCTTTATGGATGGATAGATTCAAAGGAGGTACCCAGGCTTTGTTCATACCTAGTTGTTAATAGCTAATAATGCCTAGCATTTATATAATATTCAATATTACCCTATTTGATTCTCCCAACCCTGTAAGGTATATATATATGGTTATTATTATTCATTCATTAGTAATTAATAATGATAATAGCTAACATTTATTATATTTATTTTGTATTTATTATAATGTACTATGTGCTAGACCCTGTGCTAAATGCTTTAAAATCTTATCTAATTTAATCCTCACAATAAACTTGGGAGATAGATGATATTATCACCATCCCCATTTTATAAATGAGGAAATTGAGGCAATCAGAAGTTAAGTGACTTGGCCAAGGTCACACAGCTAATGTCTAAGGCATTATTTGAACTCAGTCTTCTTGACTACAGGCCTGATCGTGGCCTGTCTCTTATCATCCCAAATTTATAATAAGGAAATTGAAGTTGAAAGAAATTGAGTGATCCAACAGTGGTCACATAGCTTATGAGTGTCTGAGGCAGGATATGAACCTAAAGGCTCCAAATCTAGCACTTCATTCACTGCCCCACCTTGCTGGTTGATTGAGTCAAGATGTACTCTCACCTAACAAAGGCCATAGGCCCTGCAGTTTCCTGACCCTGGTATTGCTTCCTTTCCCCATGAAACCTGATTGGCCATAGTTTCCCTGTTGCAGCTTCCTAGTCTTGGGGAATAGTAGGTCCCAGCCTTGTGATGCCAGCTTCTCAGACTTGGTGGTTGCCTGAGACCATGTCATTTGCTATATCTTGATGACTGAACGACCAGATGCATTTATAGATGGAGATGAGGGGAAACTCATCCAGAAAAGTTAGATGCCACGATATCCTTGCATATCCTTGATGTGTTAGGGCAAAGTAAACTTGTGAATGTCTTATTTTACTGCAACATTGAAGTTGTACTAAGATTGTGCTGCCATTGGAGGCATGTCTACAGCAGCCTAACATCTTGTACACCACTCTAAATGGGATGGAATGATTCAATTGATGGATTCAATGAACCCCTATCCCCTTCTCCCTTTACACAAATAATGTATTTGGAAAGAAAAAAAAATAATCCTGCCTCTGTTTTAAGTTCTTTGGGCTATATGAGGTTGTAAAGGCAATAACAAGGCAGGGAGGGGAAGGGCGTGTTTTCAAAGCTTCAAAGTAGCCAGAACTTTTATGATCTCTATTGTAAGTGTGGAATTCAAAGGCAACAGCGCCGAAACAGTGCAGAGCATCAGGAAGGTCTTTCAACCAGACTATATTCATCCATTGTTTTTAGTGTTTTCTGTAAAAGACCCGCATTTAGAAATCTGAGCTGACTTCACTCTCCCCATTCAGGTATTGATTCATATTCTCTCTGAGCTGAACATGACCTTTTCCTTTAGTAAAGATAGCTAGCTCCTAATACCTTTTCTCAATTTTAGCCAAATAAAATTTTGTTCTTCTCATTAGAAGTCCTGACAGTGAAAGTAATCAGGCTCATGGTATGCTAGTTATTTATTCTATGGACATTTTTAAAGTGCTTCTTTTAGCCTGGGCATTGTGCTAGGTATTAAGAAAGATTAAAAGAAAAAAAAAAGCTGAGACAAGGGGAGATTCTTGCTGTCATGGAACTCACAGAAATATAGATAAACTATAATGCATATTGTATAAGTATATTAGAAACAACAAAATAAAGTAAAATGTGAATCCATACGAAGGGGCTCATTACTGGCTAGGGGAATTAGCCAAAGTTTAATGGAGGAGTTGGGTTTTTAGAGGTTGGATAGTAATCCAAAACAGGTGAAACATAAACAGGAGATGCAGGGCCTATGGGAGAAAGAGAACAGGATGATGTGGTTGGAACACAGAGAGCATTGAAGGGAGTGAAAAAAGAGTAGAAGACAGAGTGCTGCCATATTGCTAAGGGTTTTGAATGCTAGACAAAAAGTTTTAACTCTTCTCTGAAGGAAATAGTGAGCTACTGAGGATTTTTTAAAGCAGAAGACAGACATGTTTAGATGTATACATAAGAAGAATCATTTTGACGGTGGCATGAAGGGTGGATCGGAGATTTAGAGAACAGAGGAAGGAAGATATGGTAGAAGATTTCTGCAATAATCCAGGCAATGGTCAGTGAAAGCCTGTGATGGTTATGGGAACAGTGAGGGATGGATCACAACAAAGAGTTCCTTCCTTCTATGGTGAGCCCTTTCACTGGGGTCTCCAGGATCATAAATGCCTTACGGGGTCCTTATGATCTCTGAGAAAGTCCCTTCTGTCATTGTGGGGTATAAAAAATGATTATCACAATTTATTTCTCTTTGACATTTGTCTCAGTAATTTCCCATACCCTTTGGTGATAGTGGCAGTGGTGGTAGGAGCTCCTGGTACGTTTTCAGAGGCTTCCAGTGCCATTTTTCCTAAATAGCTTCCATTATCTTTGTTGCACTCCCGAGCACTTATAAGTTGGTCCTTATCCAATCAACCAATGAGAATGGTGTTATGTTCTTCACTATGGGAGATAAAGTTAAGATCATAGCCTCTTTAGGATTTAGCTGGCAGTATATACGCATGAAAGGTGAGGGATATGGCTACTTAGCTAGGAGAAACAATATTTCTCCCTGTCATCTATCTATCTATCTATCTATCTACCTATCCATCCATCCATCCATCCATCCATCTATAATCTATCTATCTATCTGTCTGTCTATCCATCTATCTATCTATCTACTATCTATCTATCTATCTATCTATCTATCTATCTATCTATTTTTCTATCTGTCTATCTATCCATCCATCCATTCATCCATCCATCTATCTACTCTTTCTATCATCTTTTCCCCTCTATTCCTTTCCAATGTTCATTCATATACATGAGAAAAATTATGGAATTTGGAGGCTTGCAGTACAACAACCAATAAGTAATGTTCAGAACAATCTTTGGGCCAATACCTTTTAAACATCCTTCCCATGGACAATGACCAGGGAATTAAATGCTCACCCTAATCTAGAGTGATATCACCTACTGAGATTCAAATCCAGGGAAGGAATAGTTGAGTCCAGAGATAAAAATTAAGCCTGAGGATATACACTCACACAAATGGATATAAAATTACTGGGAAAAATGGATACATATAGGGAGCATGCACAGGAGGTGGTGATCTAAAAAGCATGGTCCTGTGTTTAAAGTGTCTCTTACTGGAAATAGAGAAGCTTTCTGGATAATTCCCTGAAAAGGAATAAAGATATCACTCTATAAAAGGAAAAAAAAGTCAAGATGTCCTTCTGTACCCCAGCCCCATATCACCTATTGTTGATCTTATGATGAAGGCAAGAATAATTGTTGGGTTTCTGTCATTGTTGTTGTTTTTCTAAAAAAAAAATAAATTGCCTCTGGCCTTTAAACTATAAAATCATGGGGTATGCACTGTTCTGGGGAGGAAGAGACAGCGCTGTCTCCAAGGACTTCAGTTGAGGGTGTCAGCAGAAAGAAGGACCATAGCCTCATGCCTGGTGAGGCTGTTCCATAACCGGTGGAGAAGTGTACAGAAAAGGAGTCCCTGGTGAAGACTATGTGTCTGCTAGAGACAAGCAGATCGCAAGCCCAGTGGGACAGCCCAGTGGTATCACTACAACATATCAGTGGACTGGTAGCTTCAAAGGCATAAGTTGTTGCCCCTCCTCCCAGGCATGTTTCCTCTATGTGTTCCTTCTTCCCTCATATAGTGTATGTATTTGGTAGAAAAATGTGCCCCAGGTTAATGGGGGAAATGTTATTGCTACTTTTCTTACTAGGACATTCCATTAAATTCCTTTGCTTTGAACTAATTGTGTCCTCTGGGTGACTATTAAAGGAAAACACATTGGTGGGAGGGCTCATTAACTATGGTTTTATTGGATATGCCCCTCCCCCAGAGTACCTTGAACCTCAGGTAACCTTCTCTGGGGGAGCTACCCTGTGAGTTGGGGTGGGGGAAGGGTGCCCCTAGATGCTACATAAGAAAACTGTAAGATATTGTCCTCCACCGTATTTTATAGTCTACTTGGGGAACCCAGCTTAATGCAAAGGAAACACATAGAGAATATATAATCCAGAAGACCATATAATGAAGTGCTAGGTGGCCTATAAATATCCAGGAGGACCAACTCCTTTAAGAACCAAGCTTAATATACAGGAAACACATAGAAATTACATAATACAGAAGACCATGTAATGAAGTGATAGGTGACCTATAGAATGTGTCCTGTAAGTGACATAAGAAATCTGAAAAGAAGAAATTTACTTGGAATTGGAGTAGTCAGGGAAGACTTCATGTGAAGGTCATGTGACTTGAGATAAACCTTGAAACATGAACAAGATTTAGATAAAGACAAAAAGGTGTTAGGATGCATTTTAAACCGAGCAAAGCTTCGGAAATGGGAATTAGAATGATCAAAATCAAGCACCTTATATCTTACCAAGGTCATTCCTCACATCAGCCCCATGAGGAGCCGCATGAAAGCAAATATTATTGAACCTATTTTACAGATAAAGAAACTGAAATTCAGGAATATCAAGCAATTTGCGAGATGGCACAGTGGTTAAAGTGCTGAGTCTAGAGTCATGTAAGTTCAAATCTGGCCTTAGACACTTGCTTGTGACTGTGGGTTAATCATTAAACCACTATTTGCCTCAGTGTTCTCATCTATAAAAAAGGGATAATAATAGTGCCTACCTTCCAGGGTTATCACAAAAATCAAATAGCATAGAGATCTAAATAATTGGAAAAATATCAGTTGCTCATGGGTAGGCCAAGCTAATATAATAAAAATGACAATTCTACCTAAATTAATTTATTTATTCAGTTCCATACCAATCAAACCTCCAAAAAAATTTTGTAGACCTAGAAAAAATAACAACAAAATTTATCTGGAAGAATAAAAGGTCCAAAATATCAGGGGAATTAATGAAAAAAATGCTAGGGAAGGTGGCCTAGCCATGCCAGATCTTAAATTGTATTATAAAAGAGCAGTCATCAAAACTACTTACTACTGGCTAAGAAATAGAGTGGTGGGTCAATGGAATAGGTTAGGTACACAAGATGCAGTAGTCAATGACTATAGCAATCTACTCTTTGATAAACCCAAAGAATCCAGCTTGTGGGCTAAGAATTTAGTACTCTACAAAAACTGCTGGGAGAACTGGAAAATAATATGGCAGAAACTGGGCATAGACCAATATCCTGTGTATACTAAAATAAAGCCAGACTGGGTACACAATTTAGGTATAAAGGCTGATACTATAAGCAAAGTGGGAGAGGAAGGAATAGTTTACCTGGCAGATTTATGGACAATGGAAAATTTATGGCCAAACAAGAGATAGAAAACATTATGAAATGCAAAATGGGTAATTTTGATTACATTATATTGAAAAGTTTTTGTACAAACAAAGCCAATGCAACAAAGATTAGTAGGGAAGCAGAAAACTGAGAAAAGATTTTTATAACCAGTATCTCTGATAAAGGCTTCATTTCTAAAATATATAGAGAACTGAGTCAAATCTACAAGAATACAAGTCATTTGCCAATTGATAAAGAGTTAAAGGATATGAATAGGCAGTTTTCAGAGGAAGAAATTAAAGATATCTATAGTCATATAAAAATACTCTAAATCACTATTGATTAGAGAAATGCAAAACAAAACAACTCTTAGGTATCATATCACCTCTGGCAGATTGGCTAACATGACAAAACAGGAAAACTATAAATGATAGAGAGGATGTGGGGAAATTGGAAAACTAATGCATTATTGGTGGAGTTGTGAAGTGATCCAACCATTCTGGAGAGCAATTTTGAACTATGCCCAAAAGAGCTATGAAAATGGACATATCCTTTCACCCAGCAATGCCACTTATAGGGCTGTATCCCAAAGAGATTGTACGAATAGGAAAATGGCCCACACGTACAAAAATATTTATGGCAGCTCTTTTTGTGCTGGCAAAGAATTGGAAATTGATAGGACGTGCATTAATTGGAGAATGGCTGAACAAATTGTGGTATATGAATGTAATGGAATATTATCATTCTATAAGAAATGATGAGCAAACAGACTTCAGAAAAACCTGGAAGGACTTATATGAACTGATGCTGAGAGGGGGGAGCAGAACCATGAAAACATTATACACAGTTACAGCCACATTGTGTGATGACTGACTTTGATAGACTTGGTTCTTCTCAGCAATACAAGGTTCTAAGACAACTCCAAAAGGCTCATGATGGAAAATGCTGTCCGCATCCAGAGAAAAAATTAGAGTCTGAATGCAGATCAAATCGTACTATTTGCTGTCTTTCTTTTTTGTTTTGTTTCTTCTTTCTTGTGGTTCATTTCATTGGTTCATTTCATTCTCCTTTACAACACTACTAATGTGAAAAAATGTTTAATATGAATGCATATGTAGAGCCTATATCGGATTGCATACTGTCTTGGGGAAAGGGAAGGGGGAATGAATGGGGGGGGGAATTTAAAACTCAAAAGCTTATGGAAGTGAATGTTGAAAACTAAAAATAAATAAATAAATTTTAAAGAAAGAAAGAAAAGAATCAAATGATATAAAAATTGTAATAATTGGCACAGTGACTGGCCTGGTATCACAGGCCAATAAAAATAATTATTATTAATCAATTAATCAAGTAAATTAATATTTGATAGTTAATAATAATTAGTATTACTACTACACAGCTAGCATGTATTAGAGCTGTAAATCAAAACCAGATTTCCTGACTCAAAGTCTGCTACTCTCCCATTATTATATTCTACCTCTTTCCATTCACATCATCACAATTTTGTGTTGGGGAATATCACTTCCTGAGTAAAGCAGTGGCATAGTGGTAGCCATTTTTAGAATACTTTAAAAATGCTTTCTTCACCACAACCCAATGAGGTATGATGTGGGATCATTATCAACACCATTTCACAGCAAAGGGAACTAGGAGTCAAAGTAGTTAAATAAGCCGGCTATGGTCACCTAGTTAATATATGGTGGAGCCAGAACTCAAAATCAGTATACTAACCTTAATGTACATTTTATGAGTCTCAGCGTTATTGACAATAAAAAAACCTAGCTCTTTTGATGAACTCCTCTTAATGAACTAAAGGTTGCTGCCAACTCAGCTTTATTTTATTGAGTAAGATCTACCAGTAAATGCCAATTCAAGAAGGGAGTTATTCTCTTAATAGGGGATTCTTTCTTTACTTTAGCAAATATCTTTTAAGCATCTACTATGTGTCATGTATGGAGAATACAAAGACAAAAATTAAACAGTTTCTGCCTTCAATGAGCTTACATTCTGATCTTGTTTCCAGGAGGATCTTCGTCTTTTTTGGAAGAAGTTTAAGATTTATGTTTTACTGTGCATGACAGATAGCCCCTTGTAAAAATAAGGCAGTTTCAATGAGTCATCAACTATTTCACATTAGTGATTGATTTATTTAAAGATGAATGTATTTGAACAATTTATTAAAATTGAATGGTGGAGGGAGGAACTGGCAATAGAAAACAACTTCAATTAAAGAGATGGTAATAGCACATGAGATTTGAAGTTTATTCTCATTGATTTTCTTATTACCCAGCAGTAGAAGGCAGTTGAACTTGTTTGTTTTCCAACATTCCAAGTATTATGCATTATTTTGGGGAGAGGGGGACAGAGTCAGATTGAATTAGGGATGCATTTGTTTATTTGCAATGTCTTGGTGTGTTCTTATATAACGTAAGGAAGTTGTTGGGGATTTGGGAGAGGTGGATATAGGGAGAGAATGACAAATGGACCAGTGGTTTTATGACTTTTTCTATAGAAATTCCATCCATTAATGCAGACTGCTATTGCATATGTAAGTTAATTTTAGGGAGTATGCACAGTTTGGTTGCTCTTTGGGCATAGTTCCAAATTGCTCTCCAGAATGATCGGATAAGTTCACAACTCCACTAACAATGCATTAGTGTACCAATTTTCCCACATCTTCTACAGCATTTATCATTTTCTTTTTTTGTCATATTAATCAATCTGATAGATGTGAGGTGGTACCTCAAAGTTGTTTTAATTTCATTTCTCTAATCAAAAGAGATTTAGAACACTTCTTCATATGCCTATAGATAGTTTTGATTTCTTCCTCTGAAAACTGTCTATTTATATCCTTTGACCATTTATCAGTTGGGGAATGGCTTGTACTCTTATAAATATGACTCAGTTCTCTATATATGTGAAAAATGAAACCCTTATCAGATATACTTGCTATACAGATTGTTTCCTAGTTTTCTGCTTTCCTTCTAATCTTGGTTGCATTGTTTTTGTTTGTTCAAAAGCTTTTAAAATTTAATATAATCAAAATTATCTATTTTTACATTTTCTAATGCTCTCTATCTTTTATTTGGTTGTGATTCCCCCCCCCCATTAGATGTGACAGGTAGACTATTCATTGCTCTTCTAATTTGCTTATGGTGTCACCCTTTATGTCTAAATTATGTCAAAGGTCAATCATATTTAACTTTTCTAATATTCTATTTACCTCCTTTTAAAAAAATTATTTTAAATTTTTATTTTTGTTCTTAAATTAAATTATTTTTTAAATTATATTACATGGTTTTGAATTAAATTACATGTTAAATACAATCTAGCCACATAACCTTCAGCTTGCATTCATATACTTTATTTTTTTTAAATCTAAGTATAGGATATCACATTTATCCCTTTTAAATTTCTTCTCACTGACTTCTGTCCATTATTCACTTCTATTCTCTTCAAATCCTTTCAGGTCCTATATTTGTTACCTAATTTAGAGGTGGCTGGTGGCTGGTGGTAGAGTGCTGGACTCACAAAGATCAGAGTTCAAACCTGACCTTAGATACTTACTAGCTATGTGAACCTGTGCAAGTCACTTAACTTCTGTTTCCTTCAGTTTTCCTAAATGCAAAATGGGGATAATAACAGCAGCCTACCTTAGAGGGTTGTTTTGATGATGAAGTGAAATCCTATTTGTAGAACATGCTTAACACAATACCTGGCACATAGCAGGTACTATGTAAATGTTTATTTATTCCCTTCTCCTAGTTAGTTATGCTTCTCATATTCATGTCATCTGCAAATATGTTAAGAATTCTATCTATGCCTTCATCCAAGTCATTGATTGAAAAGGTGAATGATACAGGGCAAATGATAGGTCCCTGGAAAACACCTAGCAATTAATTAACATTTATTAAGTCCCTGCTATGTGCCAGGCACTTATCCAAGCACTGACTAGACAGCGCCCATATTCCTGCATCTTATCCAAAAATGTAGCTTGAAAAACTCTGTAAAATACTTTTTTGGTGTTCAAGAATGTTATATCTACTACATTCCCCAGATCTATCAATATACAAGACTTATCTACCCTTATATGTGATACCAAAACAGCTCTTTCACAAAAAGTTAATATAGCATGATCTGTTCTTGATGAAATTATGCTGAACCAGGGGGAAAAACCCCACAAACCTTATTAACCAATAAGGGCAGGTTGTTTACATCTTTATGTGGGATTATATCATCTTATGTATGTTATATATATATATATATATATATATATATACACATATATAAGCCATTCTTGAGAATGGTACAGCTATTATGACAATTGAAAGGGATATACATAGGTTGTGAATGCCTGTATAAATTAACTGATGTAAAGATATAAAATATAAGTAAGAGATATAAAGGGAGGGCTATGAGGGAAGCGGTAAGGAGGTAGTAGAAAAGGGTAAATTACACCAAATGAAGTGGCACAAAAACATATTATAGTAGAGGGAAAGAAGGGAGGGAGAAGAGCAGTATTTGAGCTTTACTGTCATCTGATCTAGTTCAAGAAGGGAATAACATACTCTGATAAGTTTAGAAATCTAACTTGTCCTACAGGAAGTGGGAGGGTAAGGGGGGAAAAAGGGAGGGGGGTGGTAAGAAGGGAGAGGAGAAGTAGCAAGTGGGTAATGGTAAGATAAGGGAGGGGAATAAAGAGGGAGGGTTAACTGAGGAAAGCGGCAGTCAAAAGCAAAACTTTGTTGAGGAGGAGAAGGGGAAGGGGAGAAATAAAAGTATAAACAGGGGGAATTAGGATGGAGAAAAAGACAGATAGAAATCATAACCCTGAACGTGCAGGGGATGAACATTCTCACAAAACAGAAGCAGATAGCAGAATGGATTAAAAACCATAATCCTACAATATGCTGTTTACAAGAAACACATCTGAAACAGGGGGATACACATAGGGTTAAGGTAAAAGGCTGGAGTAAAATATATTGTGCCTCAGCTAAAGTAAAAAAAGCAGGTGTAGCAATCCTAATCTCAGACAAAGCAAAAGTAAAGATAGATCTAATTAAAAGAGATAAGGAAGGACATTATATCCTGCTAAAAGGCACCATAAACAATGAAGCAATATCATTGCTTAACATATATGCACCAAGTGGTAAGGCATACAAATTCTTAGAGGAGAGCTTAAGGGAGTTACAGGAAGAAATAGACAGCAAAACTATAATATTGGGAGACCTCAACCTCCCCCTTTCTGAACTTGATAAATCTAACCTCAAAATAAATAAGAAAAAAGTTAAGGAGGTAAACAGAATTTTAGAAAAGGCACATATGATAGACCTCTGGAGAAAACTGAATGGGGATAAAAAGGAATATACATTCTTCTCAAAAGTACATGGCACATACTCAAAAATTGACCATGTACTAGGGCATAAAAACCTCACAATCCAGTGCAGAAAAGCAGAAGTAGTCAATGCATCCTTTTCAGATCATGATGCAATAAGAATCATTTTTAATAAAGTACCATGGAAAAATAAGCTAAAAACTAATTGGAAACTAAATAATTTAATTCTAAAGAATGAGTGGGCCAAAGAACAAATCAGAGAAACAATTAATAACTTCATTCAAGAGAATGACAATAATGAAACAACATACCAAAACTTATGGGATGCAGCAAAAGCAGTTCTTAGGGGAAGTTTTATATCCCTAAATGCCTACATGAATAAAATAGGGAAAGAGGAGATCAATGATCTGGACAGACAGCTGAAAAAGCTAGAAAAAGAGCAAATTGAAAACCCCCAATTAAATACCAAATTAGAAATAATGAAAATCAAAGGAGAGATTAATAAAATTGAAACCAAGAAAACTATTGAATTAATAAATAAATCAAAGAGCTGGTTTTATGAAAAAACCAATAAAATTGACAAACCTTTGGCCAATTTGATTAAAAAAAAGAAAGAAGACAATCAAATTACCAGTATAAAAAATGAAAAGGGTGAGGTCACATCTAATGAAGAGGAAATCAAAACAATAATTAGGAATTATTTTGCCCAACTGTATGCCCATAAATTTGACAACCTTAGAGATATGGATGAATATCTACAAAAACATAAACTGCCCAAGCTAACAGAGAAGGAAGTGAAATTTCTTAATAACCCCATCTCAGAAAAAGAAATTGAGCATGCCATCAATGAACTCCCTAGGAAAAAAATGTCCAGGGCCAGATGGTTTTACATGTGAATTCTATCAAACATTTAAAGAACAACTAATTCCAATACTTTGTAGACTATTTGGGAAAATAGGTGAAGAAAGAGTCCTACCAAATACTTTTTATGACACAAATATGGTACTAATACCCAAACCAGGTAGAGTCAAAACAGAGAAAGAAAATTATAGACCAATTTCTCTAATGAATATTGATGCAAAAATTTTAAATAAAATATTAGCAAAAAAGATTGCAGCAACTCATCACGAGAATAATACACTATGACCAGGTAGGATTTATTCCAGGAATGCAAGGCTGGTTCAATATTAGGAAAACTATTGGCATAATTGACCATATCAACAACAAAACTAGCAGAAACCATATGATCATCTCAATAGACGCAGAAAAAGCCTTTGACAAAGTACAACACCCATTCCTATTAAAAACACTAGAAAGCATAGGAATAAGTGGAACCTTCCTCAAAATTATAAATAGCATCTACCTAAAACCATCGACAAGCATTATTTGTAATGGAGATAAACTAGATGCATTCCCAATAGATCAGGGGTGAAACAAGGATGTCCATTTTCACCCCTATTATTCAATTTGGTACTAGAAACATTAGCTGTAGCAATAAGAGAAGAAAAAGAAATTGAAGGAATTAGAATAGGAAAAGAAGAAACTAAATTATCACTTTTTGCAGATGATATGATGATTTATCTAAAGAATCCTAGAGAATCAAGTAAAAAACTACTTGAAATAATAAACAACTTTAGCAAAGTTGCAGGATATAAAATAAACCCACATAAATCCTCAGCGTTCCTATACATTACTGACAAAGCCCAACAGCAAGAGATAGAAAGAGAAATTCCATACAAAGTTACTGAAGGCACTATAAAATATTTGGGAGTCTATTTGCCAAGACAAAACCAGGGCCTATATGAACATAACTATGAAACACTTTTCATGCGAATAAAATCAGATCTAAATAAATGGAAAAATATCAGTTGCTCATGGGTAGGCCGAGCTAATATAATAAAAATGACAATTTTACCTAAATTAATCTATCTATTCAGTGCCATACCAATCGAACTACCAAAAAATTATTTTACTGAGCTGGACAAAATAATAACTAAATTCATTTGGAAAAACAAGAGGTCTAGAGTATCTAGGGTATTAATGAAAAGACACGCTAGAGAAGGCGGCTTAGCCACACCAGATATTAAACTGTACTACACAGCAGCAGTCATCAAAACTGCCTGGTACTGGTTAAGAAACAGGGGTGTGGACCAGTGGAATAGGATAGGTACACAAGTAGGAGAAATCAACAAATTTAGCAATCTACTCTTTGATAAACCCAAAGAGGCCAGCTTCTGGGCTAATAATTCACTATTTCACAAAAACTGTCAGGAAAATTGGAAAATGGTAGGGCAAAAACTGGGCATAGACCAATATCTTACACCATATACCAAAATAAAGTCAAAATGGGTTCATGATTTAGGAGTAAAAGCTGATACTATAAGTAATTTGGGAAAGCAAGGAATAGTTTACTTATCAGATTTATGGAAAAGTAAAGAATTCATGACCCAACAAGAGATAGAGAGCATTACAAAATGCAAAATGGATAATTTTGATTATGTCAAATTGAAATGTTTTTGTACAAAAAAGCCAATGCAACAAGAATTAGGAGGGAAGCAGAAAATTGGGAGAAAATCTTTGCAACTAGTATCTCTGATAAAGGCCTCATTTCTAAAATATACAGGGAACTGGGCCAAATATATAGGAATACAAGCCATTCCCCAATTGAGAAATGGTCAAAGGATATGAACAGGCAGTTTTCAGAGGAAGAAATTAAAGCTATCTATAGGCATATGAAAAAATGCTCTGGATCACTACTGATTAGAGAAATGCAAATCAAAACAACTCTTAGATACCACATCTCTCCTGTCAGATTGGCTAAAATAACAAAACAGGAAAATGATAAATGCTGGAAAGGATGTGGGGAAATTGGAACATTGTTGCATTGCTGGTGGAGTTGTGAGCTGATCCAGCCATTTTGGAGAGCAGTTTGGAACTATGCCCAAAGGGCTATAGATATGTTCATACCCTTTGACCCAGCAATACCACTTCTAGGGTTGTATCCCAAAGACATCACACAAGCGGGAAAAGGACCCATATGTACAAGGATATTTATAGCGGCTCTTTTTGTGGTAGCCAAGAATTGGAAATCAAAGGGATGCCCATCAATTGGGGAATGGCTGAACAAGCTGTGGTATATGAAGGTGATGGAATACTATTGTGCCATAAGAAATGGGGATGATGCAGACTTCGTAACAACCTGGAAAAACCTACACGATATAATGCTGAGTGAGTGGAGCAGAGCCAGGAGAACGTTGTGCACAGCCACAGATATATGGATTCCATGAGGACCAACCCTGACATACTGCGCTCTTCTCAGCAACCTAAGGTGCAAGGATAACTCCAGGGGACTCACGATGGAGAATGCTATCTTCATCCAGAGAAAGAACTTTGAAGTTTGAATACAGATCGAGGTGCACTACATGCTCACCTTTTATGCTTCTCTTTTGTTTTTGTTTTTGGGTTGTTGTTTTTTTTTTGGTTCTGTTTCTTCTTTCTCATGATTCATTCCATTGATCATAATTCTTCTCCACAACTTGACTAGTGCATAAATTAATTCAATGAGAAGTTATACATGATAGTTATATGAGATTCCATGCCATCTTGGGGAGGGAGGAGGGAGGGAGGGGAGAAAATCTGGAACTCCAACTATGTAGAACCATGTGTGGTAAACTAAAAATAAACAAATAAATTTAAAAAAATTTATGCTGACCTCAAGTGATCATTATGTCCTTTTTTAGATGCTCAAAAACCCCATTGCACTAATAATATTATCTAGAATTTTGTCAAAGATTTAAGATAAACATTGATGACCACATATGAGGAGTAAAATTAATGGGTTACCTGAGGAAGTTCCCTAATAAATTATGATTTGCTTCTGAGAAATAACTGGTATCAGTTATTTGTCTGGCCTCTATTCTTGGGTAATCCCAGAAATGTAAAAATAACAAAGACAATTTAAAAATAGTTTGGAGTTATGATACATTACTTTTCCTTATCCAGTAATCAGTGAATAGACTATATGATTCTGACTGGAGATGATTACAATAAGTAGCCATGGAACTTTACTGCTCCTTCTAGGGGATATCCAAAGTCGACTGACCAAGCATCATCAAAACTGGAAAGAGAAAGGTAGACAATCTCCCATTAGAGGAGATAACAATTAGCATCATATAGGTAAAGCACAGTAAGTCTTATGCAAAAAAATTAAAATATCTTGTCATTAGGCTTTGGAAGCCACCCTAATAGCAGCATCAGCAGCATCTTGGGAGCTCTCATGCCAGAGATGGCAAGGGAGTCAGACAATTGGTGAGAAAGAGATTACAAGGGACCCTTTGCTGGCACTGAGTACAGCTGGTGCTCATTGGCAACTCCGTTGCCCAGAAATCATTCTGGTTCTCAATTCTAGGGCCAAAAGAAGCACTAGGACTTGTGGCTACAGGAGCAGGTGCCCTTCCTAGGTAAAGACTAGAGCACAGACCAGGAAAGCAATGACCACACCTCTCCTAGGGTAACATCACCTAAGAAGCACTAAAAAACTTGCAGACTCCCATAGCTGACTCTGAAAATAGCAGCATGAAAAAGACTGAAGCCTGGCACTGATCCTCTCCACCCAGATGTGAGCAGAGCTTAACTTTAACAGAAAGTTAAAAGTAAAGAAATAATCTGGATAATAATAAAACAGCAAAAATAAAACAAAACAAAAATGGTTCATAAAAAGCCACTATTATGGCTGACAAGACAAAAAGATAAACAATGTGAAAACAGCTATAAGCAAAGACTTGAAGAAAAACACTAACTTGACCCAAGGACAGCAAGGATTTCTGCAAGAGTTAAAGAAAGAAATAAGAATTGTAGAGGAAAAATTGGGAAAAGAAAGGAGAGCAGTGAAAGAAATATTATGAAAAGAGAATTAAAAGCTTGTTTAAAAGACAAAAAATACAGAAGAAAATACTTTAAAAACAGAATTGGTCTAATTTTAAAATGGTAAAAATGGTAAAAAAAAATCACTGAAGAAAAGAAACTCCTTAGAAAGCAGAATGGGGCAAATGGAAAGAGAGGTACGAAAGCTCACTGAAGAAAATAATTCCTTTAAAATTAGAATTGGCCAACTGGAAGCTGACTCCATAAGACTTCCAGAAACAATAAAAAGTCAAAAGATAGAAAAATTAGAAGAAAATATGAAATATTTCATCAGAAAAAAACAACCCACCTGGAAAATAAATCCAGGAAAGATAATTTAAGAATTACTGAGCTACCTGAGAGCCATGATTTTCAAAAAAAGAGTCTAAACATCATATTTCAAGAAATTATCAAGGAAAACTGCCTTGATTTCTTAGTTTCTGAACGAGTTCCCAAAGTGAAAACTTTTAGGAATATCATGGTCAAATCCCAAAGTCTTTGATTAAGGAGAAAGTATTGGAAACAACCAGAAAGAAACAATTCAAATACTGTGGAGCCTCAGTCAGTATCATACAAGATTTAGCAGCTTCCACATTAAAAGAGTGGAGAGCTTGGAATACGATATTCCAGAAGGCAAAGGTGCTAGGATTACAACCAAGGATAATCTATCCAGTAAAACTGAGTCTAATACTTTTGAGGCAAAATGCATATTTAATGAAATAGAGAAGTTCTAAGTATTCTTGATGAAAAGACTAGAGTTGGGGCTGCTAGGTGGCACAGTTAGTACAGTACTGGCCCTGGAATCAGGAGGACCTGAATTCAAATCTGGCCTCAGACACTTGACACACTAGCTGTGTGACCTTGTCAAGTTACTTAACCCCAATTGCCCTGCCTTCCCCCCCTGCAAAAAAAAAGACTAGAGTTGAATAGAAAATTTGACATTAAAACAGAAGATTCAAGAGAGTCATAAAAAGATAAACATGAAAGAGTAATCATAAAAAAAAATCAATAAAGTTAAAATGTTTACATTCCTATATGGGAAGATGATGCATGTAATTCCTAAGAACTTTATCATTATTAGGGCAGTTAGAAGGGGTCTACATAGACAAAGGGCATAAGTATGAGTTGATTATGTTGCAATGATCTAAAAAAAATGATGGGATGAGAAAGAAGGAAGCATTGTGAAAAAGGGAAGGGAGGGGTAGAATAGGGAAATTTTTCTCACATAAAAGAGGTGCATAAGTAAGAGCTTTTATAGTGAACGAAAATTGGGGGTGGGGATGGCAGGCAATGCCTGAATCTCACTTTCATCAGAATTGGTTCAAAGAAAGAAATACACACACATATGTATGCACACATATGTATACACACACAAACATGCGCACACTCAATTGGGTATAGAAATTTATGTTTCCAATGGACAAATAAAGGAGCAAGGGAATAAGTGGAGAGATGATAAAAGGGAGAGCTGATCATGGAAGGAGGCAGTGGTCAAAAACAAAACTACCTTTGAAGAGAAACAGGATAAAAAGAGAGATAGAAGGATAAATAGAAGAAAATATGACATAGAGAAATACACAGTTAGTAATCATAACTGTGAATGTAAATGATATAAGTTAACCCATAAAATGGAAGCAGATAGAAGAAGGGATTCAAATTCCAAGGGAGTCATGATGAAAACATGTTACCTACCTCTAGAGAGAACTGATGAATTCTGAGTGCAAATTGAAGGATAATTTCTCTCTCTCCCTTTTTGCTTTGTTTCACAATATAACTATTATGAAAATATATTTTGCATTATTTAGCATGTATAATTAATTTCATATTGTTGCCTTTTTAGTGGGTACAGGAAATGTATATGGGAAAAAGAGACTCTGGAATTTAAAATGTTAAAAAAAATAAAGAATGTTAAAAATAAATAAATAATTTTTAGAAAAAAAAATGTAAACACCTTGTCTCCAAAGAGGTTTATTCCATTTCTCAATGTTTTATTCTCTCTAATTTGTACAACATCCATATGCAAGAGTAACAGGAAATTCAGTCTGTTGGCATGCACTCTGCATAGGCTGGCCCATTTAAAGCCTTGCTACCTTAAATGGAAGCCATATAAATAGGCCATTTTACATTCATAATGTAAAAAACACTATATTTGTTTCCTTTTCTAGTGTCTCTACAGGAGTTTTCTGACTGTATTTTATTGACTGTGAATTGTTATTTTGCCATAACCAATATATATGGTATTCATGCTATAAACCACATAATATAGAATAAATCTAACCATTTTCAGCTGCACAGTTGTTTCTTAGAAAACAGAGGTGAACATCTTTTTTTAAAAATTGAGACAAATTTTATATGTATATGCATGCATATTTAGTGGCATAGAAATATTATTTAGTCTTCTGTGTTTATTCTAAATACAACATTCAACAGTTCATTTAGTTAGTATCTAACAGGAATCTTGTATTTCTTAACATTATCAGTTCTGGATGCAAATTACCAAATATTTTGAAACATGGTTATACATATTTGGAAATGGTAAGAAAGAAAATTGTAGTTAAACATCTGATATGAAAAGTACTTAGTTCTTCTAAACCAACCTAAAAGCAGAGTTATGCAAGTGTTATTTGGTATTCTCCACCATATGAATCTGAACTCGTGATAAATCTTGTTTTCTATGATACCTAATGATTTGGAGTCAGAGGACTCTACTCTATCTATGCTCCTGCTACTATCTATGTGACCTCGGGCAAGTCAGCTTCTCTGGGCCTTAATTTCTACAATAATAAAATGAGGAGATTAGACTTCAGGGGTGGGAAACCTATTTCATTGAAGCCACATGTGGCCTTCTAGGTCCTCAAGTGTGGCCCTTTGACTGAATCCAAACTTCATAGAACAAAACTCCTTAATAAAAAGATTTGCTCTGTAAAACTTGGACTCAGTTAAAAGGCCTCACCCCAGGACCTAGAAGGCCACATGTGGCCTTGAGGCCACAGGTTCCCCACCCCAGGAGATGGATCTCTGGGATAACTTCACTTCTAATTCCAAGGTTCTATGACCATGATCTTTAGAGTGTCTATGCATCATTGTCAAATTAATTCTCAATTTATCTACTTCAGTTGAAACTGTTGATCACCCTCTTCTCTGGGTAGTCTTTCCTTTCTATATTTCCATGATACTAATCTCCTAGGTCTCCTCAGACTGGTCTGATTGTTCCTTTTCAGGTTCTACTGTTACATCATCCATAGCATGCCTCCAATGGTGGGTGTTTCCTTAAAATTCCTCTGCCCTCTTCTCTTCTTTCTCTATATTCCCTCTCTTGGTGGCATTAGCAACACCCATGATTTTAATTATCACAAAGCAGATGAGTCTTTCATCCATATATCCAACCCCAATCTGTCTCCTGAGATCTAGTCCTGTATCACTAATTGCCTCAAACTAGATGGACCTTCCCCTATCATCCTTCCAATGTCTCAGATTTGTAATCTCAGGATTATTCTCAACTCCCTTTCCCCACATTTTCCAATCAGTTGCCAAATCTTGCTTATCTTCATAACATCTCTTGTATTTTCTCCACTCACATACCTACTTTAGTTCAGGACCTTATAACCTTCAACTTCGATTATTGTAATATTCTCCTAATTTTTCCCCCTGACTCAAAGGTCTCATTGCTCCAGTCCATTCCACATGTCGCTACTAAAGTAGTTTTCCTTCAGCCCGGATCTAGCCATGTGCCTTCTTTGAAGATACAGCTCAGGTATTATCTTCTATATTAAACCTTTCCTAATTCCTCCAAATGCTAGGTCCTGCCACCCAAACTACCTTGTACAGTAGTTAACTACTTTGTGCATGTAGGTGGGTATGGGTATCAAACACACACACACACACACACACACACACACAGCCCTTTGCAAACCTTAAAGCACTACGACAATGGCAGTGCCTGGGTCATTGTTCAGTTGTTTCAGCTGTGCTTAATTCTTTGTGACCATATTTGAACAACTGGGGAAGATGAGTCTTCCTGAGTTGAGGTTCAACACTCTATCCAATGATCCCCTTTCTACTTCCTAATCTCTGGTTGCTAGTGCCTTCCTTTGAACAACTTTGTATTTATTTTTAATGTATCCTACACAGGCTTATGTGGACATACATATTGTTTCACCCATTAAAATAGAAGTTTCTTGAGGGCAGGGATGACTTCATTTTTGTCTTGGCATCCTCAAAGCATCTGGCCCATTTGTTGTTTAGTCATTTCAGTCATATCCAACTCTTTGTGACTCCATTTGAGGTTTTATTGGCAAAGACACTGGAGTGATTTTCCATTTCTTTCTCCAGCTCATTATATAGATGAGAAAAGTGAGGCAAACAGGGTTAAGTGACTTGCCCAGGGTCACACAGCTAGTAAGTGTCTAAGGCCAGATTTGAACTCAGAAAGATGAGTCTTCCTGATTCCAAGCCCAGTGCTCTATCTACTGTGCCACCTAGCTCTCCTTTAGAAGGTACTTAATAAAAGCTTGTTGATTTATTGATTTCCATATAATGAACCTCCTACTTAAGAAGAATGCTCCTAAAATAAATAAATAAATCTTCTTATACACCATGAGCATTTCCATTTGGTGATTAAGCTTATAAATGACATTTGATGACTTTCCTAATCATTAGTACAATAACTTGTTCTGTCCTTGATTTTTTTTCCCCTTTCATGGCAAAGTGCAAAAATTCTAGAATATTCTTTTTTTTTCCTAAGTGATGCTATTAGATCAGCTAGTTCACCAATGGCAAATCAATGTGGCAAATTGTTAGAATTGTTCAAGGGATTTATGACCTCCTTAAAGGTTTTTCATTCTTACCTCAGTATCTGCTGATTGAGGTCTTAATTTACTAAGTAAATAATCATCATTTTAATTATTTTTATAATAGTACCAAATGATGACTTTGGGATTCTTCATTAATATCCTTGTTTATAAAATAAAGTTACATACTTCAGCAATGAAATCATAAGAATAGAACAAAAATAGATAAAAATACATATATGCTAATGTAATAACATACTTATATGTATTATATGCTAACTATAATTATATCATTTGTATGATCTATTACCCATAGCTAGATAGCAATTCATGCAAATATCTAATCCCATGAAGTTGTTACATGTATCCGCATTCACATTATTCAAAGCAATTATATCTTTTTTTCTGGATCTTTGATTATGTATACAGCACGCACACATATGATTGGGATTTTAATTTACTATATCTATTATATATGTGTGTGTATACATGTGTCTGTATATAAATATTGTTCTTTGTCCTTCATTTCAAAGAGGCCCAATGACTACACGGGGCGATGTCTTAACTTGTGCATGAATTGGATTTAAGTGAGGCAGAGTTGAACG
Source organism: Trichosurus vulpecula (assembly GCF_011100635.1). Taxonomy (NCBI): domain Eukaryota; kingdom Metazoa; phylum Chordata; class Mammalia; order Diprotodontia; family Phalangeridae; genus Trichosurus; species Trichosurus vulpecula. The sequence continues at coordinate 41,840,441 of NC_050578.1, read as the reverse complement.
AAGTCCTCAGCCTCACTCTCTTTTCCAGAGTCAGAGAAGTCCAGTGACAAGCCAAAAGTCAGGATGACTGATGATGGCCCAGGGGTTCAGCGGATGACCTTGGCATCTTCCATGTACATCTTCAAGTTCTAAGCACTCCACCACATCTGCTTTAGCTGCTTCCATGGCCATTAGAACAAATCGTTGTCATCTACCCATTCCACTAAGAGAAGTCGTCACATGCTTGGGGTAGACATCTCCCAACCTCATGGGTTTGAGGCCTGTCAGTTACTCATATATGTATGTATATATATATATATATATATATATATATATATATATATATATATATATATATATATATGTATATATATATATATATATACACACACACACACACACACACACACACACACACAAATATGTGTGTATATACACATATACATACAAAACTATTCTAGTTTTCAGACCTATATACCTTACCATTCTTGATTTTAATTATAATTCTGAATTGTGAATTTGATTTTGGTTTTTGGTTTAATTTGATTAGTCCTGGTTCTGACTCTGACTGTGTTCAAGCCTAAATAGATTTATTCTTCTTTGCTTTAAACCGGTTCCTGACTTTGACCCCTTTTCTTGAACTGTAACCTATTTCCTGTCTTCTGTCTGGAAGGTTTCCAACCCAGACTCCATTTCCTGTTCTAATTCTTGACAATACTCCCAGGAGAATTTTTACTGGGAAAGACAGAAGGTGCAGTAAAGTATTTGAAATATACAACTCTTACATCTGAGGCTATCCATACAAGAGACACTGACTTAAGTGTGGTTACCTCCCAAAAATGTCATAGATATTCAACTACAGGAACTAGTTTGTTTTTGTAAGCAAGGAAAAACTTTTGTGAATGACTCCTTTTACTTTCTGAAACCTTCTGATTCATCTGAGCAAGTTGTAAAACAAAGAGAAAACCTAGCTTTCTCTTTTTCAATAAATATTGGATACAAATAATAATAGGTATTTATATAGTACTTTAAAGTTTTTAAAGCCGTCTACATACTGATCATCACAACAACCATGTGAAATAGGTGCTATAATTATTTTCATATTACAGCTGAAAAAACGGAGTCTAGCAAAGGTTAAGTGACTTACTGAGAGCCACACAGTTAATATCAGTCTACAGTAGGATTCGAACTCAGGCTTCCATCACTCCAAGTGTTATGCTGTCTCCACTACTGAATGCTTCTTTTCTACCCAGAATTTCCTTTTCTCATTTATGACTAGGCACTCTCTTCAGCATTGATTCTCTGGGAGTGATTTGGGTTAAATGCTTATTTTTTATGCATATTTATTTCCTTTTTGAAATTCTCCAAACTACCTATTAGGCCTAGAGGAAAGGCAGGAAACATGCTCCATTTGAAAGATTGTTAACTACTTTTGTGTTGGGCAATCTTGAACCCTGACTACCATTAAGGAGGGAGAGAGGACTAAAAGGAGGGAGCGAGATCTTCTTGAACTCATCCAATCTCTACAAAATTTGCATTTCTCTCCAGCCCCATGCCTTTTCAGCCACATTTCTGGATAGTGGCAACACTTTAGTTAGAAAGAAAGGGACAGAAAATTATCAGTAGTTTGTATTGTTGCCTTTGTTTCCAATGGACCTGGAAAGCCTTGCATAAAAGGGATTCCCATAAAATCATGGATTATCAGAAGTGGAAGGGCCCTTAAAGATCATCTCATTAAACACACAGATGAATAGGAGTCCCCTTTGGAGACAGTCCATTCCATTTAAGGACAGTTGGAATTGTTAAGAAGCTTTTCATTAAACAAGCCAAAATTTGCCTCATTGCTGTTCTGCCCTCCAAGGTCAAGAGCAAAAGCAAGTGTAATCCTTTCCACATGGCAACCTTCCAATTACTCGAAGACAGTTATTGTGCACCACCAAAATGTTATCTTTTCCATGCTAAACATAACAAATTCCCTTGACCAATTCTCATATAGCAGAAGGGTTCTTAATCTGAGTTCCATTGGCCTCCACACAGTCTGAGGAAAGATAACAGGTCTATAAACCTGAATGGGAAAAATGCATCTTTATTTCAGTATATTTGATTTCCTTTGGTAATCCCATGTATTTTATTTTATGCATGAAAATATTGTTTTGAGGAGACTGTAGCTTTCACCAAGTGACCAATGAGGTATATGATCTAAAGGGTTACTATTCCCTGTCATTAAACCTCATTTTAAATGCTCTCATTTTCATGGTAATTCTCCTCTAGACATATTTCAGCTTGTCAATGTCCTTCCTAAAATCCTAAAATTCCAGGATTGAATAGAATACACCAGATATGGTTACCGGAGGTGACCACAGCTAGGTGGTGCAGCAGACAGAGCATTGGTCCTGGAATCAGGTAGCCCTGCTTTCAAATTCAGCCTTAGACATTTAACTAACTGTAAGCCTGGACCTATTTGAATCACTTTCCTCGTCTGTAGAATGAGGACGTACCTTCCAGAGTTGTTGTAAGAATCAAATAAGATAATAATAGCACAATGCCTGGCACAGACAGTAAGTGAATTATAATTGTTGTTGTCATTACTGTAGCTAGACTGGAATCTCCCTTATTCAAGTTGCTATGCTCCTTGACATGCCATTAGAGACTTCTCCCTAGGATCAAGTGGACCCATTAATCACTTCTCTTTGGATATGATTGTTCAACCAATTTCACATCCACCAAATGGCCAAACAATACAGACCACTGACCAATAGCTAGAAAAGGAAGTCAGCAAACTGGCCAGAGGGCCACATCCTGTTGCAGGATACTGTTGTTTTACTGTCCAGGAGCTAAGGATGTTTTTTAATACTTTTAAAAAAAAAATTTACTATATTGTAAAAAAGCAACAGGCCAGATTTAGTCTCCATGCTCTAATTTGCTGATCCTGATTGGGAACACTGATTGGAAGTTAACAGATTATTCTCATCAAGTCAATACATCTTACCTGAGTAAGGAACAGAGATAACACTGATCCCACAGCTAATACCCATCCCACTTTGGAATATATATATATATATATATATATATATATATATATATATATATATATATATATATGTATATATACACACACATACACACACACACATATATACACATATATACATACATACATATATACATATATAATACATATATATAGTATATATAAAATTTGTGTATGTGCATGTATATGTGTATATACATATGTATGTATATGTATGTATGTGTATATATGTATGTGTGCTTGTGTATATATGTGTATGTATATACATATATACATATATATACACAGAGAGAGAGAGAATTGATTCATGGGCCTTGTTTTTATTTTCCCATGCATGTGAGCATACAAATTTATATTGCATACATACACACATTGAAATGCTTAATGTTAATCCTGCCCTGTTATTTTCTCTGCTATCTGGCTTAGCAGTTTCATATGGGGACGTTTTCATTTTCTAACTCATTTTTCATTTAAATCCTTGTTAATTAAATCTGTGAGACTCTAGGAAGGGATGAATATCTAAGCACTCCTTGGAAGTACTCTCTTCCTGGTCAAGAGCATGGGGTAATGTCTTAACTGGTGCATGAATTGGATTTAAGTGAGGCAGAGTTGAACAAAGTCCTCAAAGTCCTTCTACATCTTTATCTCGATCCCAAAATCCCAATCTCTTCAACAACATACTCTTAAGGCGTTCTTCACTTCCCATGAACTTATTTCCCTCCTAAAACTCCTATTTTCAATGTGCATCATTAATGAAAACAATGGTGTTATGATTTTCAGTTTCCTAACAGACTGAAAGTTCAGAAAACTATATTTATATCTTGAATTTCAGACCTAATCCAAATAAATTTTACAGATTAGAATGTTATATGTGTAGTCAAGCACAATCAATAAGCAAACTATTAAATGTCTACTATATGTCAGGCACTGGGCTTGGCATTGGAGACACCGGTACAAAGAATGAAAAAATCCCTCTTCAGAGAGGGACACTATATGATTCTATATATATTATACATATATTATGCAATATTATATATGATTCTATATATATTCTATATATTATGTAATATGAATATTAAGTTAGTGATTATACATACAACTACATCCACAGATGTGTGTACAGATATACACATGTATATATATGCGCACGCACACACATGTGCATGTAGATATAGGCATGTGCATAACGATTAACTTTATATTTATTTTGCATATATATGATATGTATATATGTACATGTAAATATATGTGTGTGTGTGTGTGTGTGTGTGTGTGTGTGTGCGCATGTGCCCATCAGGCAGGTAGGTTACATAGGCACAAGAGACTGGCATCAGGAAGACCCATTTTTCTAAATTCATGTCCAGCCTCAGATACTTCCTAGCAGTGTGACCCTGGGCAAGTCACTTAACCCTGTTTGCCTCAGCTTCCTCATCTGTAAAATCAGCTGGATTTGGAAATGGCAACCCACTCTAGTATCTTTGCCAAGAAAACCCAAGATGGGGTCATGGAAAGTCGGTCACGACTGCCCAACAATAACACTAAGAAACAGAAAGCGGTGCTTGTGCTGAGATTTATAGGGAACTAAAGATTTCAAGATGAAGAAGTGGGGAGAACAAAGTATTTCAGGCATGGGAACTGCTTGTTCCAGGGCAAAGAGTTGGGGAATAGAGGGCTGTGTGTGAGGAAGAACAAGGCCAGTCTGGCTGGACTGTGAAGTGTTTGAGGAGTGATATAAAGAAGGTTGTAAAGGAAGATTAGAGTCAGGTCGTGACTAACTATAAATGCCAAACAGGAGCTTATAAATCCAGATCACTGGAAAGAAGAATTTGGTGCCTTGGTACCAACTGTAAATAGAAGAAAACCACATTAACATACAAGTTAGACTTGAAGTCAGAGGAACAAAACTTTAAAAATCATTAAATGCTTCACAGGTTTGAGGTTTTCAGAACATCCCAGGCTCATAGCGGAAGTGGTTGTCTAAAACACCAATTAAACAACAAGGAGCTTGATAAGCAGATCCAGAAGTCTTGGAGGGACCTTAAAAATCGGAAGGGAACTTGGAGGTCATTTTGTCCAACTGCCTTGTTATTTTATTGATGAGGAAATAGAGACCCAGAAAACTGAAGCAGCTTGATTTAAGTCACACAAGGAGTTGGTGGTAGCAGAATTTGAATGTGTAAACACTGGCTGCAAATCTAGTTCCTTCCACTATAATATGGTTTTAAGAGAACTGGACCAGCTGATGTCTAAGGCAGGGGTTCCCAACCTGGGGACTCTTTGACCTTGCTTCTAAATAAATGAATGAATAAATATGTGTGTACCTATGTATGTCTGTTTACATACATATGTATATATACTCATGTACACGTATATATATATATATACACACACACACATACACATGTGTGTGCATATATACTGTGTGTATATATATATATGTATTTGTATGCATTTTGTTATAATTGGTTTCCTTTGTAATCTTAAGTATTTTGTTATCTCAGAAGGGGTCCAGAGCTATCAACAGATTGCCAAAATGGTCCATAACACAAAACCAGGAAAGAACCTCAGCTCTAAAGTATTAAAAAGGAATGTTTCTAGAGGCAGCTAGGTAGTGTGGTGGATAGTGCTGGCTCTCAAATATGACCTCAGATGTTTACTAGCAATGTGACCCTGAGCAAGTCACTTAACCTTTATCAACTTCAATTTACTTATTGGGAAAATGAGGATAATAATAGCATCCAGCTCCTAGGATTGTTGTAAAGTTAACATGAGATAATTCATGAAGAGTGATTTGCAAACCTTATAAATGATTTATAAAAGCTACTGCTGCTGCTGCTGCTGTTCTGGTGGTTGTTGTAAAAAGTTTAACAGCAGACTACATTTTCATGGTCCACTTCTCTCATGTGAATTTAAATACAAGGAGAAATAATTTCTCAGATAACATTTGAAAATTATATACATTACATATTTTTTTCTAGTTTGTCTATTATTGTTGTTGCTATTGTGGTTTGGGGAGTTTATCATAAAAATTATTATTTTCTCTTGAATGCTCTTATAACCCAAGGATCTGTGATTTCACAGGTGTGAGCAAATTACAAAATATCTATGCCTTAGTTAATGGTCTTTGTGAGCTATTATGGCTGAAAAATCCGTTTCCCTGTAACTGACATTCTTGTGATGAGTCTCTTCATACCAGCTGGTGTCCTCTGGAGTTGGGCATGTATACTTCCTCCTCCAGGCTTCTTTATAAAAACTTTCCACTTTGATTAAACCTAGAGTTCACCTTTCCAGTCATTTATAGCTTTGGGAAGCTGAAATCACCTTCAGGCTGTGAGAAGGTAGGACTTCATTGAAGATTTCTCTGAATATATGATTTTAGAGCATTTCCTGAATTTTTTTTTAGAGATCAACAAAAACATTTCCTATTTTATAATGGAAGCAAATAGATTCTCTTTATGAGGAACACATACACACACACACACATATATACACATATGTGTGTGTATACATATATACATATATATGAACTTATCTTTCCAATAAAATGAGGTATAATTAAAAGTCATTATTTTAAACCATCAAACATAAGAAAGTAATTTTCAAATGGGAAAGTTTTATAAATTTGAATGATTGTCCTAAGACCTAAGCAGTCACCACTTGTGGTAGGGGACACTGATTCAAGACAAGAAAAGTGAGTTGGTTTCATGAAAAGGAAAGAGGTCTAAGCCAAGCAATATATTTTCACTACTTAAGTCTGTGAATGTTTATACCCAAATTATTTGTGGGAAGATGCGCCATTTAGCCCAGGACCATAAAGTTCTCAATTTCTGAGGCAAGTACAGAAGCCACTTATAATGCTTCATGGCATCTAACAAAATTCAGGTTTAATGAGAACAACAATACATTAGATCTGGTTACAGGAATTGGAGTTAGTGGAGTGAGAAGTTGTAAGGATGTATGGGAGAGCCAGGGCAAAAAGGTATAGATGACTTTCAATAGTTAACAGTAGAAGGAATGTACCTTGAGAAGAGTATGTATTCATTGGAAAATGGAGATATTGTGGTATAATCAATTAGAATTTGTAGCTGGAATTAAGGAATGGTTTAATATTAGGAAAACAATCATATCAATAAGAAGTATCATAAAAAGGAGAAATTATTAATAAGCTTAGAAAAGTCTTTAGTAAAATAAAACACAAAATCCCCTTCTTTGAAACAATTAAAAGTAGAGGATTAGAAGAAGTTTTGTTTAACATGATAAAACTATTTCTTTGATGTCCAGGACTAGCATTATATGTAAAAGAAAAAAAATTAAAGTCTTTCCCACTAAGAACAGGAGCAAAATAGGGTTGTACAATAGAATTACTACTTTTTAAATATAATTTTAGAAAGGTGAACTATAATAATAAGGCAGGCAAACTAAGCATTGACCAAAAGCAGTTAAAATATCACCATCTTAAAATAATAATGCAATTTCAGTTACCTTTTTAGGTTCATAGTTCTAGAGCAGAAAGGGAGCTGAAAGGCCCACCCAGTCCAAGTTTCTCATTTCGCAAATGAGGGCACTGAGACCTAGCAAGTTGAAGTGGCTTGCTGAAAGTTATATAGTTAATATACTAATATAACATATACATAATGTTATATATAATAATAATCAGTGGTAGGATTTGAAGATAGGTCTTTTGACACTAAAATTAGTGCTTTTTCCACTATACCATGTTGGTTAGAAAAAATCTCAGCTAAAACATTTCATCAAAATATATCAGTTCATAAAGAAAATTATATGTAAGATTCCTTCTACCCCTAATTCATCATTTCTTTATCTTATTACATTTATATATCACTAATAGAAATAATGATGAGTTGATAGAAAAATAAATACAAATTTTAATAAGAAAAAATATATCAATACTTCGACATTGGCCCAAGAGATAGCTAGCTAGCTAGAAATATATGTATATATATGTATATATATATATATATAAACTTTATAAAGATGACTATAAGATAATTTTAATAGAAATAAAGGAAGAATTAAATAATTGGAGAGATGGCCTATGTAAATGGTTAAGTTGAGCCAATATAGTAAAAATAAAAATGATAATTGAAATTTTTATAGTTTGAATGCAATGCTAATCAAATTGTCAATGACCTAGTTTGTAAAACTGACAAATTGAGTTTATATGGAAGAAAAATGGAGAAGATAGGGAATTTTGAAGGTAAAAGAGGAGAAAGGAGGATCTGAATTAGCAAATCAAAATGATACTAAATAGTAGATTATAAAAACTAATATTCATTATGCATTTTTAAAAATGGATTTATTAAATAAAACAATCCAGAATTATTATAAATAGCCATTTGGGGAGAAGAACCATTATTTTATTTTTAAAAAGTGGAAAAGTTGAATAGCAGTATAACAACAAGTAGAATTAGATTATTAAGATCATAGATTTATAGCCAGAAGAGATATTAGAAGTTACCTAGTTCACTCACTTCATTTGAGAGAGGAAAAATCCAAGGCCTGGAAGGCCTGGTGTCTAGATCCATATCTTTGATCATGTGCTATCAAAAACTCCAATTAGATCACAATCTCAATATATTTTTAATAATACAACATTAGAAAAAAGATTTATTTGGACTGGTCAGAAGAGGAACATTTTCATCTCTTGAACAAATGGAAATTACTGGAGATAATTATGTAAAAATAAGCACGCTATTTCAAAAACAGAGCATCTAAAATAAGAGGAAAAAAACAGATTAGGAAAAATATTTGTGTTAAAAATATCCAATAAAAATCTGGCCTACAAAGTCTATAATGAATTGACATGAATACAAATGATGTATGGGTATAAATCCATCCTTCCTGTGGAAATAACATTCAATGAATGTGAACATGTTCTTTCTTTTCCAACAAATAGTTCTCAGAGGAAAGATAAATTATGAGTACCCTCTTCAAAATGGTTCAATAACTGATAACTGGAAGAATACGAATGAAAAGACCTCTGAGATATGATCTTTTTAAAGACAAAAGCTGAATATTTTGGCTGTAGGAACTCCCAGTGAGCAAAGTCCTTCTGCCAATGCACATTGTTTCCTGCCGGCCAATTTATAACTTTAGGCAGTTGCTTGGGGATACTGAGAGGTTATCTGACTTGTTTTGGGTCAGACAACCATGTGTGTCAAATGTATAACTTGAACCCAGATCTTTCTCATTCTAAGGTCATCTCTTTACTACTCTATGTTGCATCTCAATATGGTCTTAACTTAGACCCATTACATTAGCAAAGGTTATTATAAATACTAAAAGCCAGTTTTAGCAGAGCTTTGGGAAAACAGATACCCAATTATTTTGAGGGTGGATCTATAGAAATATTTTAATATTTTTGGAAAGCAATATGGCAGTATATTATAAAAGTTATAAAACTAGCCATACACTTTGGCCCAGTAATTCTTCTGCCAGGACTATATGCTCTGAGAACATTGTTAAAAAGACTGAAAGTTATCTCTACAAAATCATTCACAATAACTTCTGACTTAAGTATTACTCTTCTAGACACTTCTGAGCTTCTCACCTCTTTCCGATCTTCCCCTCACTCACCTTTTTCCCTCACCTCTTGGAAATCTATCCCAGGAGTTAATACTATCCTCTTTTCTTATGTTCCTATTCTGTAACTTGCTGGCTCAAAAACCTGGCAACAATCTACGCATTCAAAGAAAGGGACTTGACTGAATAAACTGTGGTTTGTGAGTCTAATGGATTAACATTATAGCATAAGGGTACCTAGAAATAAAGACAAAACCCATGAGTGGTGAAGGGTGCAGAATGTAGGATCATAACCACTGGGTCGACTATGATGATGATAAGGCTGCTGCTTTTTATGAAAAATGATGATAAATAAAATAAATAATAAATAAATAATTCTGGTAACATTTATTTTTTAATCGGGAGAAAAAAAAGAGGAGGTCGTGATACAGAGATACACAGCATTTTAAAAAATAATATATCTAATTTAATTAAATTTCATTTTTACAAAGCCTACATACTTTGGAGTTTACTTTTATATATAAGTTTATTTCTTGTGTCTGATAGCTTGTCATAAAGGATAGAATGCTGGACTTGGAGATAGGAAAACCTGGATTCAAATTCCATCTCTAGACAATTACCAGCAGTATTAGCCAATACCTTTCCCTCCCTTAGTATCAATTTGTTTACCTGTAAAATGAAAATAATAATGCCCTAAGTCTCTCTCTGTGTTGAGTCTTAAGAGTCTTAAATAAGATAATATATACAGAATACTTTATAAACTTTAAAGTGTTATATAAAAGATGATTTATATGTTATTGCTTATTTAATTTTTTGTTGATGGTTGATAAATTTATAATTATGAAATTACCAAGAAAAAATAGAACTGACACATAGTCTGCCTTCAAGGGTTTTTTGCTCCTCACACATGACACTTGTCTCCTAACTCTGGACATTTTTGCTGACTGGTCTTCATGCCTAGAATATGCTCCCTCATTTCTGCATCCTGTTTCCCTGACTTCCTTCAAGGCCCACCTTCTTTAAGAAACTTTTTTTACCCAAGCCCTTAATACTAGAGCTTTCTCTCTGTTCCTTTTCTCCAATGTATTCTGTATATAACTTGTTTGTACATAATTTTTCTCATATTATTTTCCTCTTTTGGACTGTAAGCTCCTTGAGGGCAGGGAAAGTCTTTTGCTTTTCTTTGCATCCTTAGCACTCATGACAGTGCCTGGCACAATAGTAAATGCTTACCAAATGTTTCTTGACTTGACTTGTCTTATATCCTCTCTTGGGTGATTTAGAGTGTAATGGAATTACAGTGCTGAGTAAAAACTAAAGATTTAGATACACGATTTTTAAGTAACTCTTTTTTAAAAAAGAAAAAGTCACATTAGAAGACTATCATTATCAATGAAATTATCACTATGGTGACCCTTCACTACAGTCCCAGAAAATAATAGATTTAGAGCTGGAATGGACCTTAGAAGGTTATCTAATATAACCCCCTCACTATATTGGTGGGGAAACTGAGGTGTAAAAAAGAAATTTGTCAAAAATAATTGAGTAAGTGTGTTGCAGAGGGTTCTTTTATCACAATTATTCTTGGTTGTGGTTCTATGGTTTATGAATATCAGTATAATTTGATTGGCTGGCCAAATATCTGGGGGTGGAGGGGAGAAGCTATTAAGTTCCTTTGTTTCCTGAGGAAGAGGAAGAAAATGGGTATTAATCATATCAAATTAAAAATCCAATAAAAAGATTTTCAAATTAATAGCCTTCAGAACAAATGAATGGGAACATAATAATAGTGAAACTTGAAACACAATTATTTTTCATGATTTGGAGAACTTTCACCTGGTGTTTAGACTTTAAAGATGTGAAATTCTTTCTAGAAGATTAGAAAATAACTTTAGAATTGATGAAAGTGATCAGATGGATGATAAACAGTAGAGCTGGGATTTGAACCTAAGTATTTTTTAATCTGAATCAAGATTTTTTCCATTATTCCATACTACTTCTTCAATAATAGTCTCTCCCCCCCACCCAAGAACTCTTGGTGGCATGAGGGTGACAATGGATTCTTGAAGACTATCCTTGTAGAGTGTAACCTGTGTAATGGCAAGCAGAGTGGAACTTTTTGCTGTTTTTTTTTTGTTTTGGAGTGCTTCTCAGCACTAAGGCACTCAAGTGCCTTTGAGGTTTGCCTTTGTTTCAAACAAGAGTCTTTGATTGAATCAGAAGTCTTGGATGACCTGCTTAAGTCATGGGAAGGCTTTGGTCACATGAGTTTGACTCCCATGGTTGTGACACCCTTTGACCATGAGGAAGTGTATATATACTCTGAGATTAGCATTTTGCTTGGGGCTCACTCATTGGAAGAATGTTGGTATGGAGACTCTGGGTAGCTGTTAAGGAGCCTCTCCCAGCTTTGTAAACCCCAGATGTGGGTGCCTCTTTCTCTGGTAACTATGTATGTATTGCTATGGTCAGACAGAAGCCTGTCTGTTGATTTGTGTTTATTTGCTCTGTTTATATAATTTCTGCTTGTAATTTCTGTTTCTTTTTTCTCTGAAGTTCAGGGTGCTGACTTTTTCCCCTGAGCTAAGTGAAGTATATATGTATACATAATTAAAGTTAAAGTTGCTTTCCTTAGAAAAGTAGGTCAATGAACTTGTGCTAGCAGCCTTCCTGTATGCTGGTGTTATTGGCCTTACACAGCCACAGTAGCTACAAGTAACATTGCTCTTAGACCCCGATAGATTTTATCAAGTAGGGAAAGCTTTTAGCGCCAACCGGGCAAAAGAGAACATGCTCATTGCCTGAGTACTGCCCTAGCTTCCTCACCAGAAAACCAGCAACTAATTAATGAATTCATTTTTGGCTGCAGCAGCTCATTATTTTAAAAATCCAATAATGTCTGATCTATCAAGGATTGTAATTTTCCTCAGTACAGGAGGTACCCGCACTGATGAGATGACTAGAGAAGAATTGAAGTTGCTATCATCAAAGAGCTAAGTGACCTTGGGCAAATGACATCACTCCTGAGCTTCAGTTTTCCTATATTCAGAATGAGGGATGTTGAACAAGATGACTTCTTAGCTCCCTTACATTTCTAATCTATGATTCTGGAGAGGTAGCTTAATTTATCTGAAGCAACCTCTGCATTTCATATTGCATTTTCCAATAATACCCCATAGTAAAATGGATGTAAAACAGTGGTGCAAGTATGGATGCTTTTTGAAGTTTATACTGTGGGTATTGAAAAAAATAACACTAATATGGTCTCTGGGTAAGATTGAGGGAGAAAAAGAGAAAATGGAGGGGGGGATGATAGTACTGTACTTCTTAGAGCTGTCTATAAGACTGGTAAATAATCAATCAACAGCCATTTATTAAAAGCCCATTTTTGTGCCAAGTGCTTGAGTTGGAATGGGATGAAGACAGTCAAGTAAATGACTATTTGATTGATCTACATGCCTGCAAACAACCTGCCTTTTCGCCTGAATTCATTTGGATTGATTTTAATTTTCACTGAATCCACAGCATGGAAAAGTCATATAAGCCTAGGCAGTGTTGCCCTGTGTCTTAAAATCATTCACATTTAACTTGATGCATTTAGTCAAGCATTAATTATACATAAAATAATTGAGGGAAATGTACTATGGAGATTGCTTTACCCAATTATCGTTAATTGTGGTTCTGTAGTTTATTAATGCCAATATAATTTGATTGGCTGGCCAAATATCTGGTGGGGGTAGAAGCTAATAAGTTCCTTTGTTTCCTGGTGGGGGGGGGTGAGGGGAGTAAATGGGTGTTAATCGTATCAAATTAAAAATCCAATAAAAAGATTTTAAAATCAATAGCCTTAAGAACAAATGAATGGGATCACAATATTAGTGAAATTTGAAACACAATTATTTTTCATGATTTGGGGAACTTTCACCTGGTGTTTAGACTTCAAAGTTGTGATGTTTTTTCAAGAAGTTCAGAAAATAACTTTAGAATTGATGAAGGTGACTGAAGAATATTAAAGAAGCCAAACAAAAAATCATTTCAGTATCTGCAAAATTCTCGATTAAGCAGTGCTTCTATACATTTATAGCACAGTAATCAATATTTATCATTATGACCTGCAGGCCCCTCAATATGTCTACATAAGCAAGTGCTTAATAAACATGGAAACTATTAAATCATTATAAGCACAGCTATAATTTGAAATGTACTCATGACATTTACATTCTTTAAAGAGTGGTATTTTTATGTGCAGCATACATAATGACTAGAATGTATGATTAGACAAAATACTCCATTTCTTAGGTATGTAATAGAACAGCAGAGTTGGAAGAAATAATAGAAGACATCTAGTCTAAACTCCTTCCTGGGACAACTGAAAGATGAATTTACTGAGGAAACAAAGGTTTGAGCTTCTGAGCATATCGATTTATTAAGCAATACATGCCAGTTGTCTAACAAATCAGAACCACATCTCCTAAGTTTAAAGCTAGACCTCAAATACAGGGAAGGACAGATTTTCATATGCTACAAGCAATAAAATAAAGCTAATTAATTAAAAGAAAACAATTGACCAGGATACAAAATTTGGTAATCTGATTTCTAATTGGAGGAAAGATTAGGGACTTTTCAAGTTGGGAGGAGGACAGCAGATAAGGGCAATTCTCTGAAATCAGAAAAAGAGGTGTCCCACTCTCCCCCAAGTGTCTAGGGTCAATCAGAGAAACGTGGAAATAGTAACTAATTGACCAGTCTGGGCCCAATTTTCAGATAAGACATAAGCGTTGCTTGAGATGTACAATTGCATCAATCCTTGGCTGGATTTCTAGTCAGCATAATGTAAGTCCTTAGTCAAGGGCCTCTAAGCAGCAGGTAGAGGTAGGCTAGCTTCCCAATCAAACAAGGTTTGGTTCAAACAATGCAACAAAGTCCTCTCACAATTCCCACAATTGAATAAAGTTTTCTCACAAAACAGAAATTAGACTAGGCCCATAACTGAATAGAAAGGAAACTGAGTTAGCTCCAGAATTGAGTGACAAGATGGTTTACTCATTACCCCTGACCACCTGCTGACCTAATCCCCTTATACATAAAGCTAGATTATTTCTAAATTTTTTTTGACGGATGGTCATTTAGCCTTTGCTTAGACATTGCCACTGATGCTGGTCAAGATCATTTTTGGACAGCTCTAATTATCAAGGAGTTTTTCCTTATATTGACTGAAAATCTGTCTCTTCCATTCATTACTTATAATTCCATATTTATAGCTTCACTGAATATGTCTATTCCCCATCTCCCAGAAAGCCTTCAAATGCTGGTAAACGATTATCATGATCTTTTCTGGAGCTTTTTTTCTTTTCAAGACAAATGATCAACAGTTTCTTTAATTATTCACCATCTAATTGGCAGTAAGAAACAGGCCCAATCCAGAGAGGACCTGTAACCTGGATATTGCCAGAGGAGCATATACTCAGCTTTGAAGAACTATTTATTTTGAGATAATGTCTCAAATCCTCAGTGTTCCCTTGGTTCCTGACACTCAATGATGCCTGAAGGGGTAGGAGGCTACTTTAAAGATGCATCGGATAGGGTTGACCATTAAGCAAGAAAGGATGGTCCACTCAGTGTACCTTAAAAAGAGTGTGACTCTGCCTCCTGTCCCTCTCTTCCTTAGATTTAAAATTAAATGTCTAACAAATAACTCACACTCTCTCAGCCTCTCATGAGGGATAGGGAGAAGCTATTCTTTCCATCCTTCTAAAAACAGCAAAATGCTTGCAAATGATAGCAAATACGCAGACCTAGATGGTTCTGAGACTGAACCTGAAACTTTTAGATGCTTCTCTTTTCTATTTGATTCTGGGTGGCTGAATAATAATCCCAAGATGAAGGGTTCTTAGGTTAGAGACAGCATTATGAGAGTGAGAGGTGTGGAGGTCTTGGTTTTCTCAATCAGAGCTGGTGGACATCAGGGGGAAATCTCTGCACCAGAGAGAATGACCACTGGCAGGAGCTGAAGTACAATCCTTGACCTGGTTAGCCATAGCACATAGACTGAGAGGGAATTATTTGGACAGAGCAAAGGAAATGTGAAAAGTAAAATGCCTATTCGGCAGTAGAGCAAGCTACATTATGTCTCAGTGCTTTAAAAATCAACCACTCAGAAGAGTATAACAGTAGTTTTATTATATCCTGTTTTAAGTCTTTGTTATTTTAAAATTTATTTAAATTTATTTTTTCTTCCATTTTATGTTCTGAACCATCTCTCTCTCCCTCCCCTCCCTGCACTAGATAAGGCCACCATTACATACACACATGTAATATATACATATATACACATACACGTATGTGTATATGTATGCACATAAAAACATACTCTATATACTTTGATTTATCAGTTCTTTTTCTGGTGGTGAATATCATCTTCTTTGACAGGTCCTTTGTAAGTGGTTTTTATATTTATAATGCTCAGAATAGCTTAGTTATTCACAGTTATTCTTCAGATAATATTGCTGTTACTGTATACAATATTCTCTTGGTTCCATTTACTTTACTTTTCATTATTTCATGAAAGTCTTTGTTTATTTTCTAAAATCAACCTGCTTATTTCTTGCAGCCCAGGCATATTCCATCACAATCATATACCATAACTCATTTAGTTATTACCATTAATTCTTTGTTATTACAGTAGTTATAAATTACTATGTCCTGCTTCAGATCTTTACTGTTTATCATCTAAGAGGCTCTTGTTTTAGGATTTCTCGAGTGTGGAGGAAATTAATAGTTATCCTGTGTCTGACAAACTGTAACTTCAGTGCTCTTCTACTCCTTTGCTTTGGGGAAACCCTAGACATGAGCCAAACCTAAATGTTAAGTGATTCTCCCAAGCTTCCAGGCTAGACAAGCCAGAGGCAATGAGCAAAGGAGAGACCCTAGTCTTTTTTTTTTTAATTCAGGACCCCTAGCTTTAAATCCAGACTGTGTTCTTGGGTCCAGAGTTGAGAGGGAGAGTTAATGGGCCCAGTAGCTGTTCTATGAGTATTGTCACAAATATATGAAATAGTTTACTGCCAAAACAAGACACCAAGAACTGAATATTGCATTTCAGATATGGTCTGACCAGTACAAAGCACAAGAAGACTGTCAACTTCCTTAATCTGTAAACTGCCAAAGGGGATTATAATTGCATTCATTTTGTGAGAAGCTGGATCACCCTAGTATTTGAAGTAGATCTGGCAGCCAACTGAGATCACTAAATTTATAATATCTTTTTCATAAGGGCCTTGTTAAGCTACATTGTGTCTGGGCAATTAATTTTTTAACTTAAACTCAGGATTTTACATAATCCCTATTAAATTCCATTTTAAATTTATTTTTCTTAGTTTGGCTTAATCATTTCAGCTTGTTAATGTCGTTTTTGATTCTTGATTCCGTCATCTATTATATCAACTATTTCTCCTAACTTTGTGTCACCCACAAATTTGATCATCACATCTCTGCCACCATCTAAGTTATTGATAAACAACAACAACTACAACTACAAAAACAACAAAACCAAAACACATGCATGGATGGAGCCCCAGAGTGTAATTAAATCTAATTAATATCATCGTGGACCTTCATCCAGGTTCACATCAATTCAGTAATCCATGTTTGGGTAGAGTTGTTCAAGCAGCTACGAAGTAACACAATTATATCATCATTCAGTCATTATTTCTGCAACTTGTTCAAAAGGATATCATGTGAGATATTAAAAATATCTTGCTGAAATCAAGATACACTGTGGTTATAGACATATATTCCTCTTTTCATAAGTTTACTTAAGCTATAATGGGCATTACCTCACTTACAGGGAGCACCTGAAAAGACCTGAGCCTAAAAGGGCCAGGGTCTCCTGATGCATCCTGGGCCATTTCCAGTCATCCTGGTGAATATCAGACAACTGATCCAGATGGCCCTGGAGGAGAAAGTGAGGCTGGTGACCTTGCACAGCCCTCCCTCACTCAAATCAAAGTCAACTGCAAGTCATATCATCATTTCCCTGGTATCATGGTCCTCTTTGAGAACAAAGGACAAACACAACGACAACAACATAAGCTATCAAAGGAAATGAAGTTAGAGTGGCAAAACTTATATGTAAACTTACCATGGTTCCCTATTATCACTATGTTTTTTCCCCATTGCTCACAAGTTATCTACTTAATAATACAGCCTAGAATTATGTTAGAATTTGAAGCTAAGTTATCATTCTGTAGTTTCTCACATTCATTTCTACCTACTCTTTTTATTTTGAAAATTGGGATATTTTGCCAACTCTAACAGTCAGTTACTTTTCCTTTTCTCTATGATTTTTCAGAGATTACCAGCAGTGGTTCTACAATGACATTTATGTGCTCATTGTCATCTGCTAAACAATATTGCCTGTCCCTAGAGATTTGAACTCCTTTAAAGAAGCTACAGTATTTTCTCAACATCCTCTTTTCTATCTTTAGTTTTTCTGATTATTTACTTCCTTTAAATAATTTCACTTTTTTTCAGTTTGAAGGTCACTGTCCTTCACAGAAAACATGACCTGACCAGTTGAGTTATGCTTTCTAGTTCATATGTGATAACCTTACCACATTCTTTCCCAGGGAATGTCTACCTTCTCCATCTTCTTGCTTTGAAGACAAACCGTCTTTTATTGTATTTAAAACTTTCATTTTAGCTTTTAGCCTCACATTGTTCTTATATAGTCATGTAATTTTCTGTTTCCTTCTTGGGTTACAAATACCTTTCCTTTCATAATTTGTATGCTTTTTAAAGCTGAATTCATCATAATTCTTCTTATGTAACCATAATGGGTACTTCTCGATTTCTTTCCTTGTAATTGTATCATTAGTTATGCTTCCTAGAACTTTCAGTTGCTTTTGAGTCTCTCATCCTCCAGTTTCAGGCCTGACAGTGTATGCCTTGCCTGACCTCGCCCTGCCCCACCTTGCTCTGCCTCCCCTCCTTTCCCATCCCCTCCCCTCTCTTGTCCTCTCCCCTCCCGTCCTTGCCTCTTCTCTTCTCTTCTCTTCTCTTCTCTTCTCTTCTCTTCTCTTCTCTTCTCTTCTCTTCTCTTCTCTTCTCTTCTCTTCCCCTCTCCCTTTTTATTATCTTGATGATCTCATCAGCTTCTGTGGAACTTAGCACAGTGCCTGGCACATAGTAGGTACTTAATGTTTTTTTATTTATTAATTTAATTATTGCCCTAATGCAGATGATTCTTACATCTTTTCATCCAGCCCTCTCTTCTCTCCTGACCACTAATCTTACATAATTAACTAACTGCCTTTTAGACATCTTGAACTGGATTTCCTTTAGACATCTCAAACATAAAATTTTCAAACTAAATTTAATTGTCTTTCCATCCACATCTTCTCTACTTCTGCCCTTCCTTCTTGCTGACAAGGGCATCACCATATTTCCAGGAACTCAGACTTATAACATTTCTGGCATCTTTCATTTCTCAGTCTCATGTACCCCACATAGCCAACCTATTAACAAGTATTGACATTTCTACCTTTACAACATCTCACCTGTATAGTCCTTCCTCTCCACTTCATTTGAGAACCAACCCTCAACCTCACTTCCCATTACTAGCCCTTAGCACTTCATGCCTAGGTTATTGAAATAGTTTGGTGGTTGGTTTACCTGCCTCAAAGCTCTCTAATCCATAAAACCCCCAATGGTGCCCTAATGTGCCTTTCTTTCCACAGCTCCTCCAACATTGTCTTTTCTAGTCCTTTGTTTTCTTTGCCAATTTGCTGTAGCAGTTGAAATCTCGGAATTATTTTATTTTATTTTATTTTATTTTTTCTAATCAGTGATTCAGAGTATTTTTTCATATGGTTACAAATCATAGTCAATTCTTTTGCAAACTGTTCACATCCTTTAACTATCTATCTACTGGGGAATATTATTCCATTGCAGTCTTTGCCTGCTTCTTTATTAGTTATTGTGGAGTCAACAACAAAATGATATATCTTTTTTTCTCCCTCAAGTTCATGATAAGGTTCATTTGTACCTAATAGTGCCCATACATGTTTATTGTTCTGTAGAGCATGATGTTATGTCCTTTCTCAGAAGGTATGGCTTTATTCTCTATAAGAAGAGCCTCAGAGACAATGTATTGTATTTATTGACTAGCTAAGCAAAGAAGGCAGCTAGATGGTTCAGTGGATAGAGTGCTGGGCATGGAGTCAGGAAGATCTGAGTTCAAATTCAACTTTAGACACTTACTAGCTCTATGATTCTGGGCAAGTCACTTGACCTATGTTTGCCTTATCCACTGGAGGAGGAAATGGCGAACTGTTACAGTATCTTTGCCAAGAAAACCCTGTGGACATTTTGGTCCATGGGATCACAAAGAGTCAAACATGACTAAATGACTGAACAATAACAAAGCAAAGAATAAAGATAAATGTTTGTTGCAACAATGTTACTCGCAACTACTGAGGCTGTGTAAGACCTTAACACCAGCACACAGGGGTGCTGCTAGCACAGGTTCTTCAATCTGTTTTTCTAAGGAAAGCAACTTTAAGGGGTTTACAATCTCACTTTAAGTAAACATACATATATCATTCACTTTCTTCAGGGGAAAAAGCACCCTGAACTTCAGAGAAAACACAAAAAGAAATTACAAGCAGAAATTATATAAACAGTGTAAATAATACGAAACAGAAGGCAGAGCTTCTGTCTGTCCACAGCAGTACATACATACATAGTTACCAGAGAGAGAAGCACCAACATCTGGATTTTCAAAGCTGGGGGGGGGGGGTGCCCTTTACGGCTACCCAGAGTCTCATCTGGCAAAATCACAGGAACACTCTTCCAATGAGTGAGCACCAAAACAAAATGCTAACCTCCAAGTGTATATTTGCTTCTTCAGGGTCAGAGGGTGTCACAATCATGTGACTCAAACTCATATGATTTAGGTTTTCTTGTGACTTAAGCAGGTCATTAGAGACTCTTGATTCAAACAAAGACTCTTGATTCAAACAAAGGCAACACTCAATCAAAGGCACTTGATTGCCTTAGTGCTGAGAAGTACTCCAAAAGAAAAAACATTAAAAAGTGCCACTTTGCTTGCCATTACAATGTTTGAAAAATAAATATACACAATAAATATACACAATAGGAAAGAAATAATCCTGCCTCATAAAAATAAATGGGCACAGCTAAGGACAAATTGTAATATAGAACATGAAAATTAAAGTCATCAGAGAATTGATTTGATAAAAAAACATTTATTTCGCTCATATTTGTTCATTTTCATGAGCTCTGATTTTTTATAGAAATCATTCAATTTATTTCAAACTGATTGATAAGATTAATGTTGCAATTTGCAATTTAGGGAAATTAAGTTACTTTAAAAATCATTTAACAAAGACTAGGCTTGACAGTACATAATCATTTTCAAGTTGGATTGGGACTGAAATATTTAGTCAGATCTACTCCTCTACGGACCATGTTAATAGGACCTAAATGTCATAGTGCTAATAACTAATCTTTCTGTATTTCTTTAAGGCTTATAAACCACGTATTTCCTTGAAACCTCTGACAAAAGTATCACAAATTTTATTAAACTTATTTTAAAGAAATTAAGTTTCAGAGAGTTACTTGTCTGTAGTCACAGAGCCAGTAAGAGTCAGAAGGGGTATTCGAATCCAGGTCTTCCATATTCAAAGTCTAATGGCTCCGGTGAATTGTAAAGATTAGAAAATGTTTCCTGAAGTTGTCCCCTTATTTGAATTTTCTCTTCATAGTTCCACTGGGTTGGAACCAATTGCCGTGTTTTATACAATTATAATTTCAAACAGTATAGATTCAAATAAACAGAACCATTTCAGGTGATTCATTATTTGTACTTACCAGGACCTGGTTCGATTCAACTCATGGTCAAAAGGGTCTAGACAATTAGACAATTCACGATTGAATAGAGAGTTTTCAAGAGAAAACATATATGCTATTTATACTCATATAAAAATCCTCAAATTATTGTTAACTAAAGAAATGAAAATTAAAGCATTCCTGAGACTCCACTTCATACCTATTGGATCAGTGAAGTTGAAAAAAAAAAGAAATTTCAAATTTTGGAGAGGTTATGACAAAATTAACACTCTTGGAATTGTAAATCGATTCAAACAATCTAGAAAGCAATTTGGAACTGCGACACAGAGGTTACTAAACTCTGCCTGCCCTTGACCCCACAATATCAATACTGGGCTTGTTCCCCAAAGAGATCAGAGAAAGAGGAAAATGTCGTAATGTACAAAAACACAACTATAGCAACTCTTTGTAGTGGCAAAGAGAGGAAATTAAGGGAAGGTACCTATTGACTGGTGGATGTGTGAACAAATTATTAAATATGAATACAATGTAAACTATGTAAGAAATGAAGAAGGAAATGGTTTCGGAAAAATTTGGGAAGACTTGTATAAACTGATTCAGAGTGAAGTGAGAACCAAGAGAACAGTTTCTACAATAACAACTACACTGTGAAGTCAACTATAACAAAAAATTGTTAAATAATAATTCTGAGAGACCCAAGAACTTTAATCAATACTACAATCTGTCATAATTCTAGGGAACCAAGGATAAAGAATAATATCCATTATTTGACAGAGAGGTGATGAATTAAATATACAGAATCAGATATATTTTTTGGGATGTAGATAATATGCGAATTTATTTTGCTTTACATAGGTTTTAACATTTTTTTTTCTTTTTTTGAGAAGAGGGAGGTGGGAGGAAGAGAAAACAAATGCTTGTTAATTGAAAAAATAAAAATTAATTAGAAAAAAGAATATTTAACAAATATTAAGTATCTATTATGTGAAAGGCTCTCCTAGGTTCTAAGAATAAAAATAAGAAGATGAAAAAACTGATCCTACATTCATTGAAGCTGCATTTTACTATAAGCCACAGCACGTTAACAGATAAGCAAAAACAACATAATTTGAGAAGAATTAACAACCAAGAGAAATCATAGGAAGGGCTTCTTGTAAGGAGAGATAGCTGAGTTATGCCAAGAAGAAAAGTAAGGATTCTTAGAGAAAGATGAAGAAGCAGTGTATCCCAGGTATGGAGAAATGTATCATGTGAAGACACAGAGGGAGAAGATATTATACCTAATTTGGGAACTGTCACTAGGTGGTGCACTGGATAGAACTCTGGTCCTGGACTTAGGAAGTTTCCTTGGTCAGACTTACTAGCTATGTGACCCTAGGTAAGTCACTTAATCTCTTTTTACCTCTGTTTCCCCATATCTAAAATGAGAATAATAATAACACCTCCCTCTCAGGGTTGCATAAGGATCAAATGAGATAATAATTGTAAAATATTTAGCACAGTGCTTGGCACATAGAAATATATGATAGCACTAAAAATATCATTATATATAATATACTATATATATTACAATGCATAATATATAACATAGTACTACATAATAATAATTATAGTTATTATTGCTATTATTAGCTGGAATATGAAATGTGTGAATTGTCTACAGTAGGCTGGTGACAGATGGTCTGGAACTTTTAATTCCAACTTCAGGAGTTTGGAGTTTATTTTAGGGACAATAAGGAGCCTCTGAAGATTACTGAATGGAGAAGTGGCGTGTTCATATCTGTGCTTAAGCCATATTAATTTGACATCTTTGTGGAGAATGGATTGGAAAGGCAAATGACTGGAAGTCAAGATATTGATTAGAAGGCTCGCAAGCAGTATAAATGGGAGTTGAGGAGGGCCTGAACGCTGGTGGCTTTGTGAATAGAAAGGAAAGGGAACAGATGTGAGACTTGTTGTCTATGTGAAGTCAATCCCAACCAGGCAGTAAATTGGATATGGAAAAAGAAAGAAGAGAAAAAGGTTGAAAATGACCCTGTGGTTGAGAATTTATGACACTCAAAAGATCTCGTTATTCTTAAAAGAAAAGAGGAAATTTGGAGGAGGGATGAGGTCATGAAGAAGAGTTAAAAGCATAGGGTACTTTCCTCTTAAATACATAATGGTGCTCAAGAATCCAAGAATGTGAAAAATTATCTAGGAAGATCATAAACCATAAACTCTATCTGATTAGTAGAACGTAAGTTCCATGGGAGCAGGAATTATTTCATTTTTGTTTTTGTTTTCCCAGCGACTAGCAAAGTATATGACATAGAAAAGGTGCTTAATAAATGTTTGTTGATTATATTATTAAGCATCCCAAAGGCGTACAGGGTATCCCAAAAGTCTTACTGCTTATTTAAATTGTCAAAGCTATTAAAACTTAAAATCGACACTAAGACTTTTGGGGTACCCTGTATTCCTGACCTATGTGCTAATTCACTTTAAGGTGAACCAAAGTGTGGTTTAAGAAGGAAGGGAAATTTCCTATAGGAAGAAAAATGGAATGAAATGCTGCTAAGGAAGGAGGATGAAAAACTCCAGTTTGTCTGGATCTACAGGACTGGAGAGTTCAAGTTCTCACTTATGTTTCTATGAATTCTTAGCACAACTACAAGTTAACTTCCTCTAAGAAATATTTTGGTTCATCATTGTCAAGGGAAGCAATTTTTATAGGGTATTTTATCTGTATTTGTTCCAGAAAAACAAGTAATTTAATGTCTCTACTTTTTAAAACACAAGTTGTTCTTTGTAGGGTCTCTCGCAACACCAATTTTCCTCAGGATAAAAGTTCTACCTTTGATGTGTATGAACGGGGCCCATTAGCTCTAATATTACACGGTTACTTTGGAGACGCTATATAAATTCACATTGTGTGTCCACAGTAAAAAAAAAAACGGTAAAACTTATGGGCAGTTTCTGCTCATGCCCCCCAGCCAAAGTGAAGTCTGTCCAGAAGGGAATAAAAGTACACCCCCACCAGGGCTGGTCTGTGCAACTTGCTTTGAAAATGATTTAATTTTTTTTTTTAAATAGAAATCACCCCTTAGTTAAAATTGTGGTTGCTATCATAAAGCTGTATTTGGGGTTTATAGTCCAGTCATAAAAAATGTGTTACTGGCCAAAATTTGGAATATTAAAGCTAAAACCAGAACCTGGAGAGTGGAGGGGAGAAAGAAACTAATTAATTCACTACTACTCTGAAAGAAAGACTCAGATACAGAGACAGAGAAATTGGGAGGGGTTAAATTTCTTATTTCATTTTATTTGGAACTAGACTTTGTGATTTCATTGGGAAAGTGAGGTATATATCCTCATCGTATCTTGGAGAGTTGTCTGGGGTCACTCAGGGATAGAGTGATTTGCCCAGAAGCTCACAGCCAATATTTATCATGGGTGCTACATGAACCTAGGTCTTTCTGAATGGGCTGTCCCTCTATCCATCACACCATTCTGTATCTCGAGTTTTTTAGGTGTTGGTTTAATTGGTTTTGTGCCATATAGTTCAAGAATTAATCCACCAACTTAAAAATAGGCATATTCCTGACAACATATCAAAATTTTATGTTTAAATAAAGGCAAACTTGAAACATTCAGTATTTAATGTTTTGTAACAATAATTATATTATAGGGTATTTATGACTCTTTCCCAAAGGTTAGCCTAATTATTTATACATCCTGAAAGAGGCATTGGCTCTAAAATAATTAGGGAGAAGGTTTTTTTGCCCTATTTACTTGCCCTGTAAACAGAACTCCCTATTACTATGATATTTTACAGACTAATTATTGCATGTACCCTAGGTGCTAGAGGGGACAGAGAAATTGTTGGTTCAACCTTGGCATGTCACAATGAAAGGTGCAGATAATATTGGCATTCTCAGCAAAGCAACACAAACTCCGTTCTGAGTATCTTGGGCTTGAATGTACCATTACCCAATATTTGGGGGATCAAAGAAAATTCTAGAGCCTAAGGCATCTGAGAGGTTTAGACATTTTAATTTGAAGGACACTCAATACCTGTAAAGAACTACTCTAATTCTGTAACTGATAAAAAATTTTTAAGCAATTTTTTTCTGATTCTTTTGAGAATGACCTAGTAAGAGTCAAATTAAAAGATAATTCATTAGTGGACTGGAAACAGAAAGGACGAGGGAGGCAGCAGTAAGTATTTTAATGGAAACTGATATGTCAACATATTCATTAGACAATGATGAAGTAAACAAAGTCTGTGAAAACCTTGGGAATATTTTACAAACCAAGGCCATGGAGCATCTATATCTGTTTTTATATAGGTTAAATGATGTACTGACTAATGACAGTGAAGAAAACAAAATGGAAAATGGAATTCTGTATTAAGAAATAAAAAAGAGAAAGTTATTTTAGACTAAGAAGAAGTCTCATATATACATACATATAGATACATACATAGACAGAAAATAGTTAATATAATTATAAATATAATGAAAGAAATTGTTAATATCAAATGTACTATGGACTGTTTCTCCCTCAAATGTTCCCTGTAATGTCTGAATTTCAGTAAAGTCCTTATATTCCTACTCTTAAGATAGTTATTCTTGATCAGGTTGAGCTGAACCACACCCTAATGCCCCCCACCCCATCCTGAGATCTTTCTCTATGGAGGAACCTGACTCAAGCTGGATATAGACCTTTGATGTCCTTGCCCCCTTCCACTGGGATTCATAGCCTGAACAGCAAAACAGCCAGAATGAAGTAGCTTTCCTTGCCCAGATTCATATTACACACACACAGACACAGACACACACGTATATGTGTATATATATATACATATATATATATATATATATATATATATATATATATATATATATATATATGGAGAGAGAAGGAAAAAGAGAGAGAGAGAGAGGGTGGGGGGGAGGGAGGGAGAGATAGAATGTTTTCTTCATGAAATGAGTCAAAACACTGGACATAGTGAACACTAAGCAACATGCCCAAAGTTAAATTGGCTTTAACTTAGTAGTCAGGAAGCAGATGTGGCACATTTCAGAATCCACCATCTGTGTGTAGAAAGATCAACTACTTGAACCAAAGGTCAAAATCAATGACAAATAGGTAGAAAGAATAAAGATGAGAAGAAATGATGGGTAATTCCAACTGTTATAAATCAAACTATTTAAATGAGCTGTCAGTCACCCCTCCCCCATGAGAAATAGATCAAACTAAAATCAATAATAAAGTTAATTATAGTCATTTCTTAGAGAAGTTTCACCAAAATAAAATAATTACTATGACTGGGAAGCAAAAAAAGCACAAAAATGCCTCACATAACAAACGTCATCTTTAAGGTTCCTTCCATTGCTCAATCTAAACTTCTAAAGACCTGTGACATGGAAGCTTAAGTCAATTACAGAGGAGAAAGATGGAAAATTAAGTACTATATTACCTCAAAAAAAGGAAGAGGAAAATAACCTTGTACTAATATAGTGTAAGATCCAACTAGACCAGATTTTTTCTAATAAAAGTAATAATTGATAATAATAAATAGTATTTACATAGAATTTTATTTTGTGAAGTACCCTACAAATACTATCTCATTTCCCCCCTCATGATAACCCTGGGATGGTATATAATAAAAAGGCTATTCATTAGTGGAGTGGAAACTTGGAAAGGGAGAGAAAGGTAGTTATAAACAGTTAAACATGAGTTGATATGCCAACATATCCTATAGACAATGATGAAATAAATAAATTCTCTGAAAAGATCTTACATGCCAAGTCCACAGAATATCTATGTACCTGGGAGGTTCTAGGTACTATTATTACCATACACACACCCCATTTCACAGATCAGGAAACTGAGGCAAACAGAGGCTAAGTGACTTGCCCAGGGCTACCCAGCTAGTAAGTGTGTCAGGCAAGATTCAAACTCAGGTCTTCCTGGTCCCTGCAGGAGACCTTATCCATTGGGCCATCTAGGTGCCTCTAAATTTCCACAGACATTTATCTATGAAACTGCAAGATGTGCATTGGAATGGATTTACCATTTGTAGAGATTTATTTTTATATTTATAACTATTGAATAATACATTGGGAAACTAATTCTTTGCTATTATATATGCTATTTAAAGAAAGAGAAATCTCTGTAAATGGCTGGATGCCATGGAATATATTCAGGTTCTGCTACTGACCCATGCCAGCTGTGGGAAGCTATTGACAAGTTACTTAATCTCTCAGTGTCCCAGGCAAGATTAAGGTTAGGTTGGATTTAATTCTTCTGAGATTAAGTTGAATTTAATTCAGATGATTCTTCTACTTGTAGGGGTCTTCAACTGCCATGAAATCCTTTTCTGATGCTTCTGATGGGTTCTTAAAATCTATGCCAGCAAAACGTAAGCTCTCAAGGAAATCATTTTAAATGAAAACATGAAAAAGAAGGAAGTTGACACTCAGTGAAAGGATGGCTCAAGTTGTTTGTGGAAGGAATTTCCAGACTCCATACACATATTACTCCACACAGATAAAGTCATATTTGAACTAGAACAAACAAGTATATTAAAGGTTTATACAAATAAACCAACCTTTCCTCTCCTTCTCCCCCCACCACCAATAACAGTATAATAATGACCAGGATACAAAGGAGGCAGGAATAAATATAAATCTAAATAACTAATTATCTTAACCATCCCGATGATCTCCCACAATGCCTTATACTGTGGCAAATACGATGTAGTTGGTCAATCAATTCTTGCTGATTAAACTGGGAGATTTTAGCAATACGATCCACACCACATTGCCTTGATTGCAAAATAGTAAGGTCAAACACATATCAACTGCTAATATAGTAGGGAAATGTCTAAAACTTTAAGGCACAAGATTTAGAAAATACTACAGAATCCTGGACATGCTAGTAATGACAATGAAAGAATATGCCAGAGCTGTAAAAACAAACAAAAATTCTAGTGTTATTGTAATTCAAGAGTCCTTTGGAAACAATTGTAATTTTCTCTAGAAGTAGCATAATGATATTAAAAGATATTTCTATTTTTTAGAAATAAAATAATGCTTTAGTAATTCAATTAATTCATTATAAAGAGCAGATTTTTTTTAAGTCAGCAAAAGATAAGAAAATTATATGCAATGGAAGTGAAAACAGAAAAAAAAGGAAATGCTATAAAGTAAATTATGCTTAGATTATGACTATGCTGTGCTTCTTAGTGGTAGCAGTAGATAGATAGATAGATAGATAGATAGATAGATAGATAGATAGAGGAATAAAAATAAAAACCTGGAAACAAATTGGGTGCCCATGAATTAGAGAATGGATCCAGGGTTTATAAATGCAATGTTATACTATTGCACCATAAGAAATTATGAATGGCAGTTATTAATAAAGACAGGAAGCCTTGTACAAACTGGTTTAAAGTAAAGGAAACAAAGAATAAACAGCATACATGAATAAAATTATATAAAGGAAAATGATGAAAGGCAGCCAGACTTTGAGCAGTAGGTGAGGGATCTCTGTTACAATCTTGTATCTTCTCTCACAAGCACAAGAAAACTACAGTCTTGGGTCAGGAGAACAGATGATGAACATGTATTTCCTTTTCTTTTTTTTTAGTTATTTGTTATTTAATATTTTTAGTTTTCAACATTTTTTTGCACAAGATTTTGAATTGCAAATTTTCTCCCCATTTCTACCCTCCCCCACCCTAAAATGACCTATATTCTGATTGCCCCTTTCCCTAGTCTGCCCTCCCTTCTGTCACCCCACTCACACATGTTTATCCCCTTTCCCCTTACTTTCTTGTAGGGCAAGATAGATTTTTATACCCCGTTGCCTGTACATCTTATTTCCCAGTTGCATGTAAAAAAAATTTTCTTTGAACATTTGTTTTTAGAACTTTGAGTTCCAAATTCTCTCCCTTCTTCCCTCCTCAACCACCCTCCTTTAGAAGGCAAGCAATTCAACATAGGACACACATGTATCATTATGCAAAACAGTTATGTAATAGTCATGGTCTGAAAGACTAACTACATTTCCCTCCATCCTATCCTGTCCCCCTTTATTCAATTTTCTCCTTTGACCCTGTACCTTTTCAAAAGTGTTTGCTTTTGACTACCTCCTCCCCCAATCTGCCCTCCCTTCTATCATACCCCCCTCTTATCCCCTTCCCCCCTACTTTCCCGTAGGGTAAGATACCCAATTTAGTGTGTATGCTATTCTCTCCTTAAGTCAAATCTGATGAGAGAAAGATTCACTCATTCTCTTTCACCTGCCCCCTCTTCCCTTCCATTGTAACTGCTTTTTCTTGCCACTTTTATGTGAGATAATTTACCCCATTCTATCTCTCCCTTTCTCCTTCTCCCAATATATTCCTCTCTCACCCCTTAATTTTTTTTAGCTATCATCCCTTAATATTCAACTTACCCTGTGCCCTCTGTCTACATATAAATGTCTATTTCTTTCAACTACCCTAATACTGAGAAAGGTCTCATCAGTTACAAATATCATCTTTCCATGTCATCAATGCTGAAAATGAAATATGTTAAATAAATAAATTTAAAATACAAAAAAAGCATCATTAAAAATTCAGAAGCTAACAGTCTTTGGCTGACAAAAACACAGAACACACTGAGAAGCAAAAAGTGAAATTGGTGACTTTTCTTAGTATATCCCTAATTGGAAATGGAAATGAATGTACAGGGATTCTATATGTTCTCTTTCTTCTCAATCACTGTATCTCTTTCTGCATATAAAATATTTCTCCTAAGAATTGCTTGTCTTCTAAATGCTGATGTGACATACTGGCTATACAGAAGATCCTAAATTCATATGTGCAATCATTTGTTGAATGATGAAATCAATGTATATATATACACAAATTGGAGCATGTGTATGTTAAATTTTATACTGATAATAAAATGGCATCTATCCTGAAAAAAAGGAATGTAAACAAAATGATTCAACTTTAGTAAGTCCCTTATGATTTCTCTTTCCTGTTTACCTTTTCATGCTTCTCTTGATTCTTGTCTTTGAAAGTCAAACTTTCTATTCAGTTCTGGTCTTTTCATTGAGAAAGCTTGAAAGCCCTCTATTTCATTGAATATCGCTTTTTCCCCTTGAAGGATTATCCTCAGTTTTGCTGGGTAGGTGATTCTTGGTTTTAATCCTAGCTCTTTTGACCTCCAGGAAAATCATATTCCAAGCCCTTCGATCCTTTAATGTAGAAGCTGCTAGATCTTGTGTTTTCCTGATTGTGTTTCCACAATACTCAAATTGTTTCTTTCTGACTGCTTGAAATATTTTCTTCTTGACCTGGGAACTCTGGAATTTGGCTACAATATTCCTAGAAGTTTTCTTTTGGCGATCTTTTTCAAGAGGCAATTGATGGATTGCTTCAATTTCTATTTTACCCTCTGGCTCTAGAATATCAGGGCAGTTTTCCTTGATAATTTCTTGAAAGATGATGTCTACTCTTTTTGCAATCATGGCGTTCAGGAAGTCCAATAATTTTTAAATGATGTCTCCTGCATCTACTTTCCAGGTCAGTGGTTTTTCCAATCAGATAGTTCACATTGTATTCCAGTTTTTCATGCCTTTGATTCTGTTTTATAAGTTCTTGATTTCTCATAAAGTCACTAGCTTCTACTTGGTCCATTCTAATTTTTTTTTTTATAAATTTCTTTATTTATTTTTGGTTTACCACACACGATTCTCCATAGTTTTGAGTTCCAGATTTTCTCCCCTCCCTCCCCCCTCCCTCCCCAAGACGGCATGGAGTCTCATATAACTGTCATGAATGACTTTGCATTGAATTAACTTATGCACTAGTCAAGTCATGGAGAAGAATTTTGACCAATGGAATGAATCATGAGAAAGAAGAAACAGAACCAAAAAAAAAAAAACCTCAGAAACAAAATGGTTTCATGATTTAGGTGTAAAAGTCCATTCTAATTTTTAAGGCAGTATTTTCTTCAGTGGTCTTTTGGACCTCGTTTTCCATTTGGCTAATTCTGCCTTTTAAGGCATTCTTCTCCTCATTGGCTTTTTGGAGCTCTTTTGCCATTTAGGTTAGTCTATTTTTAAAGGTGTTATTTTCTTCAGTATTCTGGGGGGTCTCCTTTAGCAAGTAGTTGAATTATTTTTCATGATTTTCTTGCATCACTCTCATTTCTCTTTCCAATTTTCCTCTACTTCTCTAACTTGCTTTTCCAAATCCTTTTTGAGCTCTTCCATGGCCTGAGACCAATTCATATTTTTTCTTGGAGGGTTTTGATGTAGGATCTTTGACTTTGCTGACTTCTTCTGGCTGTATGTTTTTATCTTCTTTGTTACCAAAGAAAGATTCTATAGTCTCACTCCTTTTACACTGCCTGCTCGTTTTCCCAGCCAATTTCTTGACTTTTGAGCTTTTTGTCAGGGTATGATTACTTTCAGGGTGGAGTGTGCTTTGTCCCAAGCTTCAGGGGGTTTGTGCTGCTGTTTTCAGAGCTACTTCTATTCTGAGGTGGTATGATGCTCCTCTCCTGGCCTGTGCTCTGGTCTGTGAGTGCAGGCACTTCTTTCTGCCATGTAACTACCAGGAGGACTCCCTCTTCACAGTCCCCACCAAGCTCTGCCACACCAGTGCTCCTCCTCCCCCAAGAACTGCCAACTAGGACCATGACCTAGATCCAAGCAGGTGAAAGCAAGAGAACCTTGTCTCTGCACCAGAAAAGAGATCCCTGCACTCTCACTCTGTTCAGCTCCTGGATTCTTCCCACCATCTGTGGGACTGAAGATCCAGAAGCAGCTGCTGCTAAAGCTCTGGGAGCAGCTGCTGGAGCTTCCTGCTGCTGCTGCAGCCACCTTTACTGCCCCCAGGGCTGGTGCTGGACCATGCACTTCTCTCATCCAGATCCATCAGTTTCCGCACTGACCTGCTCTGTTGTCTTTGGCATTTTGGGGTTGAGAAGTCTGGTAATTGCCATAGCTCAGTGACAAAGGGCCCTGAGACCTGCTCCAGCTGGTCTACTCCAGCCTTATCTGTCCTTGTGTGACCTATGCTGGGCTGCATTCTACTCCCAGCACAGTGTGATAGACCCTTCCCATGGACCATCCAGGCTGTCTTGGCCTGGAGACTTGTTTCCTTCTGTTATTTCATGGGTTCTGTATGTCTAGAATTTGTTTAGAGTCATTTTCACATGTGTTTGGAGGGTTTTGGGGGAAAGCTTAAGCAAGTCCTTGTTTTCATGCCAACATCTTGGCTCCACCCCACATTTCCTTTTTCTTTGTTGAGAAGGAATGGGATGTTAGTGTGTTTGTAAAAGTATGGGATGTTTCATATCCTATCAGAGATGATTGTGTATTGATTGATTTTGCTAAATTATTTCTTTGTGACTAGCAATAGTTCTGTTTTAGAAGAGGTATATAATGATAAATTACTGTGGTGAAAATGGTGAAGACACTGTGAGAGGGAGAGAGGGCGAGAGAGAGACAGAGAGAAAAAAGACAGAGACAGCGAAAGAGAGAGATTGAGACAGAGACAAAGAGACAGAGAGAGACAGAGAAAGAGGGGAAAGAGAGAGAGAGAGAGAGAGAGAGAGAGAGAGAGAGAGAGAGAGAGAGAGAGAAGGGAGTGTGTGTGTAAAGTATGGGAGGATTCCTGCATGAAGGTATGGAGAGTATGAATGTAAATTTAGAAATCTCAGAATTGGAATCAAAGAACTGGGGACTACTATTGTTATTGAAAAGAAATATTTAAAGACAAAATAAGATAAATTATTATTTTACATTGATAATCTTATAGAATACATTGCCCCAAGAGTCCATGCAGTCTAGGATACAAATTTAAACAGATTAAAAAGCAATGTATTCACATATAATTGATCCATAATCATCTGTTAAGGTAAGATCAGTATTTTGGGGCCATACATAAATGTAGAGGCAACTAAGTCTATGACCTCAGCCATTATAGTATTTTTTAAATGTGTCTTCTTATATCTTAATAAATATAATTTAGCTGCTTATAGTAACCATTTCAGTTCTAATTCATGGAGAGCAACTCTATAATGTTTGGACAAATCTTTAAGCAAATACATACAGAAATATCTGAAACCTAGGAAGCTGAAGCCAATTTTTTGGTCACCTTTTAATCCTTCAAGAAATGTGTTGTCTTTCTTTTCCTCACCATTTGTAATTCCACTTCACCTCCTTAGAGAGCAATAAATGAGGCATTTCCATGACAATCTTCTCTCCCAGACATAAGAAAGCCACAAATAGCTGCTCATTCATATAGCTTATTTCAGCACAGCACGTTCTTTGCTTTGGTAAAGCAAAAATCACGGATCACAAAATTTAAGGAAGAAAAGCATAAGACTCCTAAAAAATGAAGGTGAATTAGTATTAAAATACCACACAATTTTGGATAATATGTTAAAAAAAGTGAAGGCACATCACAATGGAGACTTCTAGTGTTGATTATCTATGCTGTTGGTCGTGTGGTTCTAAACATGTTCACTGTGTAGTAAATAGAATGATTCTATGATGTTTGGACAAACCTCCAAACAAACATATCTCAAAGTGTCTACAAACCTAGAAAATTAGAGAAGTCATTTTTGCCATGTTTTCAGCCTTTAGGAAATACATGACTCAGTTCAAATCAACAAGTATTTATTAATTACCTACTATTGTTGGTATTGTGCTAGCCACTGGAGGCGGGAAGATAAAAGCAAAACCTACCCTGCCCTCAAGTAGCTGATTTGTATAAATCCTACAATCCTGAAGGGATTGATTTAATTCAGATGATTCTTCTTGTAGGAGTCTTTAACCTCCATGAAATCCTTTGCTGATGCTTCATGTACTCATGGAAGCAATTGAACCTGGGCTCTTAAAGTCTATGCTAGTAGATTGTAAGCTCTCAAGAAACTTATTTTAAATGAAAACACAAAAAAGAAGGAATTTATTTGATGATAAATGGAAGGATGGCTCAAGCATTCTGCCTGGAGAGACAAAGAAAATACTTGGCAAAAATGGGTTTTATAATATACAGAGGCAACAAAAAATAGTATTTCATGGAATATTTGGTCATCATATTTAGCAATACTAATGATAGATATTTACAAATAGACCAACATGAAAATAATTGAAGTTCATGCACCCATTTCAATTGCTGAGAATAAAGAGATATTCTACAAATAACTTGATTTTAAACCCCTCCAAATTAAATTAATATGTAGTCTGATATTTGATTACTTCCATTTAAATTCTCTAAAGGTAGAGAAGAGTGAGGATGGGGAGAAACATATGGGAAAACATGGTTTAGATTCAGAGGTTCCCACAGTGGATGATACCACCCCCTGGGGTGCACTGGAATGATCGGGGTGGTGGTTGTGGTAGTAGCCTCAGGAGCAATTGAGGGACATTGAATAAAAATAAGGGTGCTGTAGAAACATAAGGATGAAGAGAAGAGAATAAAATTTTGAAAAACTGTTCATACATGTTTCATCTGTTGTGTGACACAGTTAAAGTCATAGTGATTATATTATTTTCCAAATAAACACAAAATTCAAGCTATAACTGAACAGTGGTCAAGTCTGCTGATAGGTCTTAATAAGCAAGTGTCAGCAAGAAAGCATGTCATGCATTGTCAGGAGGTCCAGCATCCATAGGTAGGAATATTTACATATAATGACTTGTTTACAATATGATGCTGTGGTTATATGACACAATATTGTGTCATCAAAATTTCAATGCAGAAAAAAAACATAAATTTACAGTAAACTATTAAATTTAAGATGGGTCATTTAAAAAGTATTTTATATTATTTTGAAATGCGAATTTCAAAAAAACTTTAAAGGGTTAAACTAAGTAGATTTCTAGGGGTGTACTAAGTAATTTTTTTAAAAGGGAGCAGTCGGTCAAATAAGTTTGGGAACCTCTGACTTAGAACAAAGGTATTAGAGAGGGCAAGGACAGAGATAATATAGAAACCTCATTCTTCTTTATCATGAACAACTTCTTCAGTGGGACCCTGGGCAAGTCACTTAATCTCTATTTGCTCGGTTTACACAACTATGAAATGAGGATAATAATACCTATCTTGTATAGTTATGGGGAGGAGGGTCAAAAGAGATTTTTGTAAAAAATGCTTAACACAGTAACTACCACATAGTAGGCATTATATAAATGCTTATTCCCTCCCTCGAAGGATATTTGCTCTATATCTGTTATATAATTATTTAATGTACATAGCATCATAAATATAGAATGAGACCATCAAGTCTGACCCCCTATTTGGTAGATAAGGAGTGTGAAACATGGAGATATTAAAGAATTTTCCAAGTATACCCTTCTTAAGTGTCTGAGGCTCAGTTTAAACTCAGATCCCCTTGACTTCAAATCTCATGTACTATTTGATCCTCTAGGATCAAAAATTAAATCCTGCTTGGTTTTTAAGGTCCTCTATCATGTGACTTTTTCTTGCCTTTCCAGTTTTCCTATACCTCTCCTCTGCCAATGTAGGCTGAAACCCAGTCACATTGATATCCTTGCTGTTCTGTTCATAAGACACTTATCTCCTGACTCAGAGGATTGTTCCTGGCTGTCCCCAGGATCTCTCCCTCCTCCTTTCCCTCCAAATCCTACCTTCCTGAGCTTCCTTCAAGTCTTGGCTAGTCTTACCTTATACAAGAAGCCTTTCTCAGTTGTCCTTAATCTTAGTCCCTTCTCTCTGAGATTAGTTCCATTTTATCCTGTTTATATATACCTGTTTGTATTTTCTTTTCTTCACTAAACAGTCAGCTTTTTTTTTGCCTGCCAACCCTTTTTTGTTACTTCAGAACTTGACATATTGCCTAGCACATAGTAGGCACTTAATAAATGCTTGTTTATTGCTTATTAAGACTATATACAGGCAGCTAGGTGGCAAAGTAGATCGTCTACTGGGCCTGGAGACAGGAAAACCTGAGTTCAAATTTATCTGCAGACACTTACTAGCTGCGTGACCCTGGGCAAGTCACTCATCCTCTGTTTGTCTTAATCCAGTGGAGAAGGAAATGGCAAACCATTTTTGTGTCTTTGCCAAGAAAATCCCACAAACAGTATGGTCCATGGGGTTGAAAAGAATGGGACACGATTGAACAACAAATGCCCCTCTGTCCCCTGCTATCCCCTCCCTTTCAGATCCCCCCATTAGATTGTAAGCTCTTTGAGGGCAAGTCTTTTCTTCCTTTTTGTGTATTTGTACGCCCAGAATTTAAGCACAGCTTTGGTCACTTAGTAAATGCTTAATAAATGTTTATTGACCACCTTGTCTGACCACCATGTAGCCTTTCTAATATTGTTCCTCACTTTAGAACGGGAGCTCCTTGAGGGCATGGATTTTTCAGTTTGCTGTGGCATCTCCAATAGTCATCACAGTGCACATAGTAGGTGCTTGTTGAGTGTTTAATTTATTAATACAGTAGCTTGTATAGAAAAGGCGTAAATTTCCACTATAAACAACAACTTAAATCTTGAAGTCCAGAACGTTTTTTCCTTAGCTTTGGATTGCTTTTTTTCTTCCCCTTTGGCTTTATAGCATCTGTTGATGCTTTTGTTTATTACTGTGGGATTAGCAGTCCATTCTTCTGTCTCTTGGGGCTTGAAACTTGTTCCAAAACCTATTGGACATTGCTTTCAATTTAACTGTTCTAATAGAAATTCTTACTCGACAGACTCCCAAGAACTCTGGGTTTCTATGCCAGCTCTGATTCAATGAAGACTGTGGTATTGCTGCTACATCTATCACCCCTTGATATGCTTTTTTGGCTTCTGATAAAAGTATATTATCTGCCTTGGTTTCCCCTGTACTCTCTGCTCATCATTGAGTTGTGACATGTACCCCTTTCAGCAACTCATTGAACATATTTCATTCTTGCCACCTCTGGTCTGAAATAACTAAGTTGTTAAAATATTGGATTCCTACTTAACATGTGTTTTGGTTGTTTAAGGCCCCACTGCCTGAACTTTTACAGCTACTTAATATTATTTTAGTGTAGATTTCAAAAGCAAAACGAATAATTTGAGTCAAACCTTTTTCCAACTAAGACTTGGCTTACCTCCTGGAAATCTAACTAAGTGATCACTAAAACTAAAGACTTCCAAGTGACCATTTAAGAAAATGAATCTGAATATATGCTTGATTAAATCATTTACAGGGATCAAGGCAGCAAATGCATTTACAACAGAAGCTGGTAACCTTGCCATACAAAGTCTTTGACTCTTAAAAAGCATAAGTAATATTATAAAAATAGATTAAAAGAGTCATAATGTTAAAAAAAATAATAACCGATGGCTAGTAATTTTCTGTTTTCCACATTAGCTTTCTAATATTAGCTTATTTTCAATTCACATATAGCCATAAATGCCTAACATTAAGTCATTGCTGAAGCATGAAAATATATTCGTTAATTGCATGCCAATGCTTCCAAAGGATGGTGCCTGGCTTAAACCACTGAAAAGTGTATGGTTAAAATGTTTCCATGAGCAGTTATGAGGAACCAGAGGTGGAATGATTTACATAAATATATGTGAGTATATACTTATATCTAGATGAAAGAGAAAGAGAGAGAGACAGAGAAAGAGAGAGACACAGAGAGAATGAAAGTGGATGGGAGAAATATCATAAGGGCAAAGGTTAAGCTGTTTTAAAACTAGTGAAACATTGGGTAATATAGAAACTAACATAAAGGAAGTAGATTGAAGAATTGGAATGGTTTAAGGGAAGGACAATCACAATAAGGAAAAAGAATTGGTTTTGGGTATGAAAGCAGGTGATTTAATGAATGAATAATAAAAAAAAGCACTTGATAAAAAATTACTATGTACTAGGCACTATCTTAAGTACTAGAAATACAAATCCAAGCAAGCAAGAAGGTATCTGCCCTTAAGGAACTTACATTCTAATGGGGTAGACAACTCATATAAACAAATTATGAGGAGGGAGGATGGTCAGTGGATTGAGCCAGGTAATGTGAAGTAGGAACACAGGTGGAAGTCCACTTAAATGGAATTTGTCTAGGATGAAATCTGAGATTTTTTGAACTGGTTATATGAGCAAACCTGTGTCTTGAAGATATCATTTTATCAGCTGTGAGAAAGTTAGTTTAGAAAAAAAAGAGGCCCGAAAATGGGTGATTTCAGTTAAAATGCCATTATAATTGAACTGAGTACCTTAAAAAGACACTCTAAAAATATTTGTTTTCATCTTTGATACATTTAAGATGCTGAAATAAATCCCAAGTAAAACCATTTTGAAGAAGTAGGAAATGATGAAGTGAAGAAACTAGTTTAATCCCCATATTTTACAAACCTCTCTCCCATCTGGCAATTATTAGTAGAGAGATATGGGCTCATTTAGAACAGATTGAGCCAAGGCAACCAAACTCTCTTCTCTTATAGCCCTTCGGAAGATGACACTTGTCAGCATGTGTGTTTACCTCTTTCTGAGTCAACCACAATTTTCCCCCTTTAATTGCTGCTTTCAAGATTTTACATTATTTCAAGCATATTTCCTTTGAACTCATTTCAGCAAAAATGCACGCCAGCACAGTTTTATCTTTTCAGACCTTTAAACAATACTTTGCAATTTTAACCCATTTCAAAAGTCAAGAAATATGAAGGGAACAGAGAGGAGGTGCACATTTGGTTGTTTTAAAATATGAATGGTTTGGTTACATCTGAAAATAGTAAAGTGATGGTATTGTCTGTGATAAAATGAAAAAAAACTGGGCTAAGAATCTTGCCTCCTGAATTTACATTTCAGAATTGCCACTAATTCTCTATATGTGATTTTTAGGTAGATCACTTTACCTCTCTGGGCCTCAGTTTACTCAACCATGAAATGAAGGGACCTCTAAGATCCAGCTTCCAAATTCTCCAATTCTCCAATTCTCCAATCCAAATCTCTAGAAAACATCTAGAGATGTTTTCTAGCCTGTGCAAATAGACTTGGGGCTTGTGGTATATGTAAGTGGTGCTGAACACCTGCCAAATGCATGGAAGATTTCCACCCACAAACACCCTCACTTCCAGACCTGTCGTTCCAAGCATCTGCAGCTACTTTCTTCTGCTTAACACTTCCCCCTGTAAGCCTCTTACACCTGGCTGGGTTCCCTTCCTCCCCAAGGGCTCCTCTCAGTTCCCCTTTCCAGATACCATGCAGAGTCTTGGCATTTCCTGGTGGGCTACTCTCACCAGAGGAAACATTCAGGAACATGCTGAGTTATTCGGATACGTTTGCTTTTTCTCTTCTCAGCCTGCATGGATACAAATTGAAGGAAAAGGGCAGTTTCTGTACAATATTTTGGGGAAATCTGATTGCTGTGGGAGAACAGAGCAGCTCCCTGAGATTCTCACACAGGCAAGTCAGTAAGGATTTTCTTGACCTTTATTGCAGCTGCTGTTGTCCTGTCCGAACAACAGCTAGCCCAGTACAATCAAGTGATCTTTATTGCCTGGGCTAACAAGGTCCCACAGATAGCTGATATTATTGTTATTAATTATTAGCTTTCAAGTAAAGTAGATTGCCATTAGTAATACACCATCAGGCAAACTTTGTCCTGAAACTCTCAGGATCTCATGGCATCTTTCTAATCCTCTGTTTCTTTCGAATCTGAGCTATAGGTTGTTTGGAAAGCCTGATGAGATGGCTGGATCACCATATTTAAGACAATAGCACAGCACCAAAGGAAGGTGTCAGCCCAAGAATCTTAATGAAAAGAAAAATCCAGCAATGGCTTGCTATTTACCCATAGGGAGGTCTTGGTGGCAATTAGTTGAGCTCACAGAGTTTGAGGTTTCTCATTTGCCCACGAATCTATCAGCCTTTCTGACAATCCTCAAGGCAGCCTGTCCTGCGATGTAGTTTCTTCTGGGGACTACAACATCAAGAGTCAGAAGTTTTATAGAACAGATCCTACAGGGAGACAAAGAGGGATGTTGCTCTTGGTATCTGGTTTCAGTTAGCACCATGTTTTGTTTCACGCATGATAATAGTAATTGGCATTTATGTTATGTAGCACTTTAAAGTATTCAAAGCCTTTGATGTGCATCATTTCACTGAAGTTCCACAATAATATTGAGAGGCAAAAACTAGAGACAGAGAGCCTTAGAAAGGTAGAGTGACTTAGTAACATTGTATCAGGGATCTAGAGTTAGAAGGGAATCCTGAAGACATCTAGTCCATCCCCCTCTTTTTATGCATGAAGAAATTGTAAGTGACTCTCTCAGGGC